>NC_048591.1:36618160-36650660 GCF_013265735.2 Oncorhynchus mykiss
TATAGAGAGAGAGAGAGAGAGAGAGAGAGAGAGAGAAAGAGAGAGAGAGAGAGGGAGAGAGAGAGAGAGAGAGAGAGAGAAAGAGAGAGAGAGAGAGAGAAAAAAGAGAGAGAGAGAGAGAGAGGGGAGAGAGAGAGTTACACACACAGATTCACAAACAAACAATAACTATATTGAAACAGATGCAACACAACTAAAGCAGTACATGTTACAAAACCCCCTTTATTAGGTCCTGCTTCATTAGTAATGCCTATTAGGAGTTGTCTACCTCCCTCCCCTCTGCCTCTGTTCTTCCGTTCCTCTCCCTCTCTATGTCCAGTGCAGCTGGTTAGACAGGGGTCCTGCTGGTCTGTGTGTTTTTGTGTGTGCCCCTGAGTGTCTAACCCCTCTGGTCAGGGCCATGCTCCGCTCCATTACTCTCTGCCAGGCCTTTGGGGCTCTGTGTGGAGCCTGGGGGCTGGGTAGAGAGCTTCCCCAGGCAGGTTGAAGGCTGCTGGGGCAGGGGCCGGCTTGAGTTGGGCCTACAGACGGTGATGGATGGAGGCCTGAGACTAAGGGCCAACTGATGCCAAGAGAGCAAGCCAACGCACAAGGATCACACACACAGGGGAAATAAACACACACACACATCTACCAATACGCAGACGCATACACACACACGCAAGATTTCATCACTGACAGCTGTTATTCATCATGTATGTTTTATTACAGCTCTACTATAAGAGGGTGGATGGGACGAGAGGAGGAGAGGGGGATGAGAGGAGAGGAGAGGAGGAGAGGGGGATGAGAGTAGAGGAGAGGGGGAGGAGAGGAGGAGAGGAGGAGAGGGGGATGAGAGTGTGTGGAGAGGAGGAGGAGAGCAGAGGAGAAGAGGAAAGGGGGAGGAGAGGAGGAGAGGGGGAGGAGAGCAGAGGAGATAAGGAAAGGGGGAGGAGAGGAGGAGAGGGGGAGGAGAGTGTGTGGAGAGGAGTAGGAGAGCAGAGGAGAAGAGGAAAGGGGAGGAGAGGAGGAGAGGGGGAGGAGAGCAGAGGAGAGGAGGAGGAGAGCAGAGGAGAGGAGGAGGAGAGCAGAGGAGAGGAGGAGAGGGGGAGGAGAGGAGGAAAAAGGGAGGAGAGCAGAGGAGCGGAGGAGAAGGGGGGGGGGGGGCGGAGGAGAGGGGGGAGAGGAGGAGAGGGGGAAAAGAGCAAAGGAGAGGAGGAAAGGTAGAGAAGAGCAGAGGAGAGAGGGGCCAATAGGAATGGAATTGCGAAAACTGAGCTTGGGAAGAAAAGAGACAAGAAACAGCATATCCTGTGTGTGTGTGTGTGTGTGTGTGTGTGTGTGCGTGTGTGTGTGTGTGTGTGTGTGTGTGTGTGTGTGTGTGTGTGTGAGCAAAAGAGAGGGAGGTCACAGATGGATTCTGATTGCCTGCGATAGCGGTGCCGGTCAGGCGTGGTCAGGTCGTCCGGGTAACAACATCTTTAATGTGATTGGTTAAGAATGAATGTTTTTGTTTTGAGAAATGTATCCATTTTATTAGTACATTTAAAAATGTATCAGAGTCAGAAGGGGGGTGGGGGGGTGGGGGGGATGCTATTCCATTAGGTGAGTAGAATTTGTTTAAGCACTTAGATTACTGATTCTCTCCCCCCCCTATACTCAGTTAGAGGAAGAGAGGGAGAAAGATTCAGAGAGATGTGTGATCCATCATAAACATAACATTATTCCTGCAACTCAATCATGACAGTGTTGTGTGTCTGCATGCACATCTTACCTAGCATTTAAGACAGCGGTTTAAGATTGTGGGGTTTATCTGGACATTCTTGGGATTTGCAACAACTTTACACATAGCAGTTATTATTTTGATCCATTAATTAAGTGCAGTTTAGTGACTTTCTCATAACAAATGGCAACAATATTTTTTATAAACAATCGCTCTTCAGTTCAATCTCCTTCTAAATTAGTCATCATCTTCATCCAGACTTCACATTCAATATATATATACTTAACCCCTCCCCCCAATACTACTAAAATACTCATATAAATCACATCACACACAGTCTCTCTATTTTCCTGTGGTGTTGCCCCAGGCCAGGCTCTGTGAGAGGGTCAGAGTTCAATTAGGGCTGGAGGGCGGAGGGGCTTACTTGTTTAAGACCCACTGGTGTGTAGAGGGAGAGTAGGAGGGAGGGACGTTCTGCCCTGGGGGAGTGTGTGTTTGGTAGAGGAGCTGAGTCAACGACAGGTGCGAGCACAGAAATACAATCAGTCACTTCCTGTCCATATCAAGGACATGAGGCACACTGTGCATATGTGTCGATGTGTGTGTGTGTGTGTGTGTGCGCGTGTCAGTGTGTGTGTACGTGTGTGTGTGTGTGTGTATGTGCGTGACTCACTATTCTCCAGCAGCATGCATACAGCGAGTGGGTCAGTGGCGAGCGTTGCGTAGCGTAGGGCTGTGCAACCACGGAAACCAGCCCTGCTACTTAGCCTGCTACTAAATTCATCCTCCCTGGATACCAACACTGACACACAGAGAGAGATAGAGAGAGAGAGAGAGAGAGAGGGAGGGGGAGAGAGAAAGAGAGAGGGGGGAGAGTGAAAGCGAGGGGAGAGAGGGAGGGGGGAAGGAGAGAGAGATAGAGCAATAAATAAAAGTAAGGAAAGAGAGATGAATAAGTCAATTGTAAATGTCTCTGTTCCTGCAGAATTATGAGAGAATCCGTGAAGTTTCTACTTTAAAAATAAAAACAGGGTCAAAACATTAACCCTGATAGTGTGTTCAACAACACTGGGTCAAAACATTAACCCTGATAGCGTGTTCAACAACCCTGGGTCAAATCATTAACCCTGATAGTGTGTTCAACAACACTGGGTCAAAACATGAACCCTGATAGTGTGTTCAACAACACTGAAACAAAACATTAACCCTGATAGTGTGTTCAACAACACTGGGTCAAAACATTAACCCTGATAGTGTGTTCAACAACACTGAATCAAAACATTAACCCTGATAGTGTGTTCAACAACACTGGGTCAAAACATGAACCCTGATAGTGTGTTCAACAACACTGGGTCAAAACATTAACCCTGATAGTGTGTTCAACAACACTGGGTCAAATCATTAACCCTGATAGTGTGTTCAACAACACTGGGTCAAAACATTAACCCTGATAGTGTGTTCAACAACACTGAAACAAATCATTAACCCTGATAGTGTGTTCAACAACACTGGGTCAAATCATTAACCCTGATAGCGTGTTCAACAACACTGGGTCAAAACATTAACCCTGATAGTGTGTTCAACAACACTGAAACAAAACATTAACCCTGATAGTGTGTTCAACAACACTGGGTCAAAACATTAACCCTGATAGTGTGTTCAACAACACTGAAACAAAACATTAACCCTGATAGTGTGTTCAACAACACTGGGTCAAATCATTAACCCTGATAGCGTGTTCAACAACACTGGGTCAAAACATTAACCCTGATAGTGTGTTCAACAACACTGGGTCAAAACATTAACCCTGATAGCGTGTTCAACAACCCTGGGTCAAATCATTAACCCTGATAGTGTGTTCAACAACACTGGGTCGAAACATGAACCCTGATAGTGTGTTCAACAACACTGAAACAAAACATTAACCCTGATAGTGTGTTCAACAACACTGGGTCAAAACATTAACCCTGATAGTGTGTTCAACAACACTGAATCAAAACATTAACCCTGATAGTGTGTTCAACAACACTGGGTCAAAACATGAACCCTGATAGTGTGTTCAACAACACTGGGTCAAAACATTAACCCTGATAGTGTGTTCAACAACACTGGGTCAAATCATTAACCCTGATAGTGTGTTCAACAACACTGGGTCAAAACATTAACCCTGATAGTGTGTTCAACAACACTGAAACAAATCATTAACCCTGATAGTGTGTTCAACAACACTGGGTCAAATCATTAACCCTGATAGCGTGTTCAACAACACTGGGTCAAAACATTAACCCTGATAGTGTGTTCAACAACACTGAAACAAAACATTAACCCTGATAGTGTGTTCAACAACACTGGGTCAAAACATTAACCCTGATAGTGTGTTCAACAACACTGAAACAAAACATTAACCCTGATAGTGTGTTCAACAACACTGGGTCAAATCATTAACCCTGATAGCGTGTTCAACAACACTGGGTCAAAACATTAACCCTGATAGTGTGTTCAACAACACTGGGTCAAAACATTAACCCTGATAGTGTGTTCAACAACACTGGGTCAAATCATTAACCCTGATAGCGTGTTCAACAACACTGGGTCAAAACATTAACCCTGATAGTGTGTTCAACAACACTGAATCAAAACATTAACCCTGATAGTGTGTTCAACAACACTGGGTCAAATCATTAACCCTGATAGTGTGTTCAACAACACTGAAACAAAACATTAACCCTGATAGTGTGTTCAACAACACTGAATCAAAACATTAACCCTGATAGTGTGTTCAACAACACTGAAACAAAACATTAACCCTGATAGTGTGTTCAACAACACTGGGTCAAAACATTAACCCTGATAGTGTGTTCAACAACACTGGGTCAAAACATTAACCCTGATAGTGTGTTCAACAACACTGGGTCAAATCATTAACCCTGATAGTGTGTTCAACAACACTGGGTCAAAACATTAACCCTGATAGTGTGTTCAACAACACTGGGTCAAAACATTAACCCTGATAGTGTGTTCAACAACACTGAATCAAAACATTAACCCTGATAGTGTGTTCAACAACCCTGAAACAAAACATTAACCCTGATAGTGTGTTCAACAACACTGGGTCAAATCATTAACCCTGATAGCGTGTTCAACAACACTGGGTCAAATCATTAACACTGATAGTGTGTTCAACAACACTGGGTCAAATCATTAACCGTGATAGTGTGTTCAACAACCCTGAAACAAAACATTAACCCTGATAGTGTGTTCAACAACACTGGGTCAAAACATTAACCCTGATAGCGTGTTCAACAACACTGGGTCAAAACATTAACCCTGATAGTGTGTTCAACAACACTGAATCAAAACATTAACCCTGATAGTGTGTTCAACAACCCTGAAACAAAACATTAACCCTGATAGTGTGTTCAACAACACTGGGTCAAATCATTAACCCTGATAGCGTGTTCAACAACACTGGGTCAAATCATTAACCCTGATAGTGTGTTCAACAACACTGGGTCAAATCATTAACCCTGATAGTGTGTTCAACAACCCTGAAACAAAACATTAACCCTGATAGTGTGTTCAACAACACTGGGTCAAATCATTAACCCTGATAGCGTGTTCAACAACACTGGGTCAAATCATTAACCCTGATAGTGTGTTCAACAACACTGAATCAAAACATTAACCCTGATAGTGTGTTCAACAACACTGAAACAAAACATTAACCCTGATAGTGTGTTCAACAACACTGGGTCAAATCATTAACCCTGATAGCGTGTTCAACAACACTGGGTCAAATCATTAACCCTGATAGCGTGTTCAACAACACTGGGTCAAATCATTAACCCTGATAGTGTGTTCAACAACACTGGGTCAAAACATTAACCCTGATAGTGTGTTCAACAACACTGAATCAAAACATTAACCCTGATAGTGTGTTCAACAACACTGAAACAAAACATTAACCCTGATAGTGTGTTCAACAACACTAGCCCTGATTGTTACGATGCGTGAATGAGGACCCAAAAGCGAATCAACTTAAACAGAGCTTCTTTAATTACCAAACATAGGTAGGCTCAGATGGACCGGCAGATTCTGACAGGACAGGACAAGGTTACAGCAAACATGATGACAGTCTGGTTCAGGCATGAATGACACAAACAAACAAGAATCCGACAAGGACAGGAGCAGAAACAGAGAGAGATATAGGGACCTAATCAGAGGGAAAAAGGGAACAGGTGGGGAACGGGGTGAATGGGTAGTTAGAGGAGACAAGGGACAGCTGGGGGAAAGCGGGGGAGAAAAGGTAACCTAACACGACCAGCAGAGGGAGACAGGGTGAAGGGAAAGGACAGAGACAAGACAACATGACAGTACCCCCCCACTCACCGAGCGCCTCCTGGCGCACTCGAGGAGGAAACCTGGCGGCAACGGAGGAAATCATCAATCAGCGCACGGTCCAGCACGTCCCGAGAGGGAACCCAACTCCTCTCCTCAGGACCGTACCCCTCCCAGTCAACTAGGTACTGATGACCACGGCCCCGAGGACGCATGTCCAAGATCTTACGGACCCTGTAGATAGGTGCGCCCTCGACAAGGATGGGGGGGGGGGGGGGGGGAGACGAGCGGGGGCGCGAAGAACGGGCTTAACACAGGAGACATGGAAGACCGGGTGGACGCGACGAAGATATCGCGGAAGAAGAAGTCGCACTGCGACAGGATTAATGACCTGAGAGATACGGAATGGACCAATGAACCGCGGGGTCAACTTGCGAGAAGCCGTCTTAAGGGGAAGGTTCTGAGTGGAGAGCCAAACTCTCTGACCGCGACAATATCTAGGGCTCTTCGTTCTACGCTTATTAGCAGCTCTCACAGTCTGCGCCCTATAACGGCAAAGTGCAGACCTGACCCTCTTCCAGGTGCGCTCGCAACGTTGGACAAAAGCCTGAGCGGAGGGGACGCTGGACTCGGCGAACTGAGATGAGAACAACGGAGGCTGGTACCCGAGGCTACTCTGAAAAGGAGATAGCCCGGTCGCAGACGAAGGAAGCGAGTTGTGGGCGTATTCTGCCCAGGGGAGCTGTTCTGACCAAGACGCAGGGTTGCGAAAAGAAAGACTGCGTAAGATGCGACCAATAGTCTGATTGGCCCGTTCTGCTTGACCGTTAGACTGGGGGTGAAAGCCGGAAGAGAGACTGACGGAAGCCCCAATCAAACGGCAAAACTCCCTCCAAAATTGAGACGTGAATTGCGGACCTCTGTCCGAAACGACGTCTGACGGAAGGCCATGAATTCTGAAAACATTCTCGATGATGATTTGTGCCGTCTCTTTAGCAGAAGGAAGCTTAGCAAGGGGAATGAAATGAGCCGCCTTAGAGAACCTATCGACAACCGTAAGAATAACAGTCTTCCCCGCTGACGAAGGCAGTCCGGTGACAAAATCTAAGGCGATGTGAGACCACGGTCGAGAGGGAATAGGAAGCGGCCTGAGACGGCCGGCAGGAGGAGAGTTACCGGACTTAGTCTGCGCGCAGACCGAACAAGCAGCCACGAAACGACGCGTGTCATGCTCCCGGGTGGGCCACCAGAAACGCTGGCGAATGGAAGCAAGCGTACCCCGAACGCCAGGGTGGCCGGCTAACTTGGCAGAGTGAGCCCACTGAAGAACGGCCAGACGAGTAGGAACGGGAACGAAAAGAAGGTTCCTAGGACAAGCGCGCGGCGACGGAGTTTGAGAGAGTGCTTGCTTTACCTGCCTCTCAATTCCCCAGACAGTCAACCCGACAACACGCCCCTCAGGGAGAATCCCCTCGGGGTCAGTGGAGGCTACTGAAGAACTGAAGAGACGAGACAAAGCATCAGGCTTGGTGTTCTTAGAGCCCGGACGATAAGAAATCACGAACTCGAAACGAGCGAAAAACAGCGCCCAACGCGCCTGACGCGCATTAAGTCGTTTGGCAGAACGGATGTACTCAAGGTTCCTATGGTCAGTCCAAACGACAAAAGGAACGGTCGCCCCCTCCAACCACTGTCGCCATTCGCCTAGGGCTAACCGGATGGCGAGCAGTTCGCGGTTACCCACATCATAGTTACGTTCCGACGGCGACAGGCGATGAGAAAAATATGCGCATGGGTGGACCTTGTCGTCAGAGAGGGAGCGCTGAGAAAGGATGGCTCCCACTCCCACCTCTGACGCGTCAACCTCGACAACGAACTGTCTAGAGACGTCAGGTGTAACAAGGATAGGAGCGGATGTAAAACGATTCTTGAGGAGATCAAAAGCTCCCTGGGCGGAAACGGACCACTTAAAGCACGTCTTGACAGAAGTAAGGGCTGTGAGAGGAGCTGCCACCTGACCGAAATTACGGATGAAACGACGATAGAAGTTCGCGAAGCCGAGAAAGCGCTGCAGCTCGACGCGTGACTTAGGGACGGGCCAATCAATGACAGCTTGGACCTTAGCGGGATCCATCTTAATGCCTTCAGCGGAAATAACAGAACCGAGAAATGTGACGGAGGAGGCATGAAACGTGCACTTCTCAGCCTTCACAAAAAGACAATTCTCTAAAAGGCGCTGGAGGACACGTCGAACGTGCTGAACATGAATCTGGAGTGACGGTGAAAAAATCAGGATATCGTCAAGGTAAACGAAAACAAAGATGTTCAGCATGTCTCTCAGGACATCATTGACTAATGCCTGAAAGACAGCTGGAGCGTTAGCGAGGCCGAAAGGAAGAACCCGGTATTCAAAGTGCCCTAACGGAGTGTTAAACGCCGTCTTCCACTCGTCCCCCTCCCTGATGCGCACGAGATGGTAAGCGTTACGAAGGTCCAACTTAGTGAAAAACCTGGCTCCCTGCAGGATCTCGAAGGCTGAAGACATAAGAGGAAGCGGATAACGATTCTTCACTGTTATGTCATTCAGCCCTCGATAATCTATGCAGGGGCGCAGAGACCCGTCCTTCTTCTTGACAAAAAAAAAACCCCGCTCCGGCGGGAGAGGAGGAGGGGACTATGGTACCGGCGTCAAGAGCTACAGACAAATAATCTTCGAGAGCCTTACGTTCGGGAGCCGACAGAGAGTATAGTCTACCCCGGGGGGGGGGTGGTTCCCGGAAGGAGATCAATACTACAATCATACGACCGGTGTGGAGGAAGAGAGGTGGCCCTGGACCGACTGAACACCGTGCGCAGATCGTGATATTCCTCCGGCACCCCTGTCAAATCACCAGGCTCCTCCTGTGAAGAAGAGACAGAGGAAACAGGAGGGATAGCAGACATTAAACATTTCACATGACAAGAGACGTTCCAGGAGAGGATAGAATTACTAGACCAATTAATGGAAGGATTATGACAAACTAGCCAGGGATGGCCCAAAACAACAGGTGTAAAAGGTGAACGAAAAATTAAAAAAGAAATGGTTTCACTATGATTACCAGAAACAGTGAGGGTTAAAGGTAGCGTCTCACGCTGAATCCTGGGGAGAGGACTACCATCCAGGGCGAACAAGGCCGTGGGCTCCTTTAACTGTCTGAGAGGAATGTCATGTTCCCGAGCCCAGGTCTCGTCCATAAAACAGCCCTCCGCCCCAGAGTCTATTAAGGCACTGCAGGAAGCTGACGAACCGGTCCAGCGTAGATGGACCGACAAGGTAGTGCAGGATCTTGAAGGAGAGACAGGAGTAGTAGCGCTCACCAGTAGCCCTCCGCTTACTGACGAGCTCTGGCCTTTTACTGGACATGAAGTGACAAAATGACCAGCGGAACCGCAATAGAGACAGAGGCGGTTGGTGATTCTCCGTTCCCTCTCCTTAGTCGAGATGCGGATACCTCCCAGCTGCATGGGCTCAGCACCCGAGCCGGCAGAGGAAGATGGTAGTGATGCGGAGAGGGAGGCGACGGAGAGCGCGAGCTCCTTTCCACGAGCTCGGTGACGAAGATCAACCCGTCGCTCAATGCGAATAGCGAGTTCAATCAAGGAATCCACGCTGGAAGGAACCTCCCGGGAGAGAATCTCATCCTTTACCTCTGCGCGGAAACCCTCCAGAAGACGAGCGAGCAAGGCCGGCTCGTTCCAGCCACTGGAGACAGCAAGAGTGCGAAACTCAATAGAGTAGTCTGTTATGGATCGATTGCCTTGACATAGGGAAGACAGGGCCCTGGAAGCCTCCTCCCCAAAAACAGATCGATCAAAAACCCGTATCATCTCCTCCTTAAAGTCTTGATACTGGTTAATACACTCAGCCCTTGCCTCCCAGATTGCCGTGCCCCACTCACGAGCCCGTCCAATAAGGAGAGATATGACGTAGGCGACACGAGCAGTGCTCCTGGAGTAAGTGTTGGGCTGGAGAGAAAACACAATATCACACTGGGTGAGGAACGAGCGGCATTCAGTGGGCTCCCCAGAGTAACACGGCGGGTTATTGATTCTGGGCTCCGGAGATTCGAAAGCCCTGGAAGTGGCCGGTGGATCGAGGCGGAGATGGTGAACCTGTTCTGTGAGGTTGGAGACTTGGGTGGCCAGGGTCTCAACGGCATGTCGAGCAGCAGACAATTCCTGCTTGTGTCTGCCTAGCATCGCTCCCTGGATCTCGACGGCTGAGTGGAGAGGATCCGAAGTCGCTGGGTCCATTCTTGGTCGGATTCTTCTGTTACGATGCGTGAATGAGGACCCAAAAGCGAATCAACTTAAACAGAGCTTCTTTAATTACCAAACATAGGTAGGCTCAGATGGACCGGCAGATTCTGACAGGACAGGACAAGGTTACAGCAAACATGATGACAGTCTGGTTCAGGCATGAATGACACAAACAAACAAGAATCCGACAAGGACAGGAGCAGAAACAGAGAGAGATATAGGGACCTAATCAGAGGGAAAAAGGGAACAGGTGGGGAACGGGGTGAATGGGTAGTTAGAGGAGACAAGGGACAGCTGGGGGAAAGCGGGGGAGAAAAGGTAACCTAACACGACCAGCAGAGGGAGACAGGGTGAAGGGAAAGGACAGAGACAAGACAACATGACACTGATAGTGTGTTCAACAACACTGGGTCAAAACATTAACCCTGATAGTGTGTTCAACAACACTGGGTCAAAACATTAACCCTGATAGTGTATTCAACAACACTGGGTCAAAACATTAACCCTGATAGTGTGTTCAACAACACTGAATCAAAACATTAACCCTGATAGTGTGTTCAACAACACTGAATCAAAACATTAACCCTGATAGTGTGTTCAACAACACTGAAACAAAACATTAACCCTGATAGTGTGTTCAACAACACTGAATCAAAACATTAACCCTGATAGTGTGTTCAACAACACTGGGTCAAAACATTAACCCTGATAGTGTGTTCAACAACACTGAATCAAAACATTAACCCTGATAGTGTGTTCAACAACACTGAAACAAAACATTAACCCTGATAGTGTGTTCAACAACACTAGATCATGTGTAGTAATGATACTCTCTCTTCTAGTTTTCTTCATTAGACATACACAGCCCTTCCTTCTCTCGCGCCCCTCCCTCTTTCTACCCATCACTTTGTTTTCCCCTTCCAACCACCACTCATCATCCTCCCTGCCTCTCTTTTCTCCTACACCCTCTCCATCTCTCTCATCGTCTCCCTCCATCTCTTTCCCTGGAACTTTGTCCCTTCACTACCATCTTCTAACCTCCCTCCCTCCATAACCTACCTCCCTAACTTCCCTTCCTAACCTCCCTCCCTCCCTAACCTCCCTCCCTAACCTCCCTCCCTCCATAACCTCCCTCCCTCCCTAACCTCCCTCCCTCCCTCCATAACCTACCTCCCTCCCTCCCTAACCTCCCTCCCTAACCTCCCTCCCTCTCTAACCTCCCTCCCTCCCTCCCTCCCTCCCTCCCTCCCTCCCTCCCTCCCTCCCTCCCTCCCTCCCTCCATAACCTACCTCCCTCCCTCCCTAACCTCCCTCCCTAACCTCCCTCCCTCTCTAACCTCCCTCCCTCCCTCCCTCCCTCCCTCCCTCCCTCCCTCCCTCCCTCCCTCCCTCCCTCCCTCCCTCCCTCCCTCCCTCCATAACCTACCTCCCTAACCTCCCTTCCTAACCTCCCTCCCTCCCTAACCTCCCTCCCTAACCTCCCTCCCTCCATAACCTCCCTCCCTCCCTCCCTAACCTCCCTCTCTCCCTCCATAACCTACCTCCCTCCCTCCCTAACCTCCCTCCCTAACCTCCCTCCCTCTCTAACCTCCCTCCCTCCCTCCCTCCCTCCCTCCCTCCCTCCCTCCCTCCCTCCCTCCCTCCCTCCCTCCCTCCCTCCCTCCCTCCCTCCCTCCATAACCTACCTGAAGGAACTTTGTCCCTTCACTACCACCTCCCTCCCTCCCTCCCTCCCTCCCTCCCTCCCTCCCTCCCTCCCTCCCTCCCTCCCTCCCTCCCTCCCTCCCTCCCTCCCTCCCTCCATAACCTCCCTCTCTCCCTCCCTCCATAACCTACCTCCCTCCCTCCCTAACCTCCCTCCCTCCATAACCTACCTCCCCCCCTCCCTCCCTCCCTCTCTAACCTCCCTCCCTCCATAACCTACCTACCTCCCTCCCTCTCTAACCTCCCTCCCTCCATAACCTACCTCCCTCCCTCCCTCCCTCTCTCCATCACCTAATCCCCCTCACTTTCTTCCTCTCCCTCTCTCCCTCCATCACCTAACCCCCCTCCCTCTCCCTCTCTCTCTCTGACAGGCTGGCTGGTGTGTATATGGATGTCTGAGAGGGATAATCACAGCAAACTCAATAAAGCGTTGCGCAGGCCCGGCTAGCCCATCTATCAGCGCGCGTCAGGGAAATGCTTCCCCGCGCAACGCCACCCCTCGTGGACCCAAACCTGACAGCTATATAAATGTGTGCAATATACATATCACATATAAATATGTCTGCAGAGCCAGCAGAGGCTGAGGGTCTGAGTGTGTGCGTGTGTGTGTGTGTGTGTGTGTGTGTGTGTGTGTGTGTGTGTGTGTGTGTGTGTGTGTGTGTGTGTGTGTGTGTGTGCTTCCACAGGAAACAAATAAAACACAACGCCACCACCAGAAAGTAAATAAATGAATAAAATAATAAATAAATAAATAAAATAATAAATAAATAAACAAAATTATGGAACGAATGAAACGCTTACATATATGCAAATATGGGAGGGGCTCATAATGTCTGTGTCTACAGTTAGAATTCATCTATGTAATAACAAACTAACGACCAGGGCCCAGTGTGGGTGTGTGATATCTATCTATCTATCTATCTATCTATCTATCTATCTATCTATCTATCTATCTATCTATCTATCTATCTATCTATCTATCTATCTATCTATCTATCTATCTATCTATCTATCTATCTATCTATCTATCTAGCTCCAATGGGTAGAAAATGGGTAGCGTAGACTCCAACCCCCTAACCCTCCAGTGTTGAGGGTGCTAGGGGACATTTCTCGCCTCTGTGTGTGTGTGTGTGAACTCCTTCAGCAGAGCGGACCGACCCGGTGGAGTCACCAACGCGTCAAATGACACACTTTTCCCATGGCAACGGAGTTCACCTTGACCCCAGCAACATTCCAGGTACCGTCTCTCAGTCTACACCTTCCGTCTACACCCTCCTCCACCCCGGAGGCCCGGACACAGATCTCCCCACTGGCGCACCAAACCCCTCATCCTGCCGCCACCACACACCCCACCATGAACCCGATAACATCTTCACATAGATATCTGGGACCAAGCTAACCTGGTAGCTTTTTTCAGAGGATGATGATCTGGTTGTGTTTGTTTTGTCTGTCAGCACTCATCAATTTATGCTTTTGAGTAATACAGTGCTGGTAAACTGACTAACATTGTGGGCTGTATATGACAGAAAAACAACACAAAATCATGACCAACCTATGACTGCACAGAGTGTGTGTGAATGTGTAAGGGTTAAAGGGAGTGTGTGAAAGTGTGTTTTAAATTTTTTAAATGTATTTATTTTTTACCTTTATTTTACTAGGCAAGTCAGTTAAGAACAAATTATTATTTTCAATGATGGCTTAGGAACAGTGGGTTAACTGCCAGTTCAGGGGCAGAACGACAGACTTGTACCTTGTCAGCTCGGGGATTCAAACTTGCAACCTTTCGGTTACTAGTCCAACCTTTCGGTTACTAGTCCAACGCTCTAACCACTAGGCTACCCTGCCGCCCTGCTACCCGTGTTAGCCCTAGTGAGAGTGTGTTAGCCCTTGTGAGAGTGTGTTAGCCCTTGTGAGAGTGTGTTAGCCCTTGTGAGAGTGTTTTAGCCCTAGTGAGAGTGTGTTAGCCTTAGTGAGAGTGTGTTAGCCTTAGTGAGAGTGTGTTAGCCTTAGTAAGAGTGTGTTAGCCTTAGTGAGAGTGTGTTAGCCTTAGTGAGAGTGTGTTAGCCCTTGTGAGAGTGTTTTAGCCCGAGTGAGAGTGTGTTAGCCCCAGTGAGAGTGTGTTAGCCCCAGTGAGAGTGTGTTAGCCTTAGTGAGAGTGTGTTAGCCCTTGTGAGAGTGTTTTAGCCCCAGTGAGAGGGTGTTAGCCTTAGTGAGAGTGTGTTAGCCCCAGTGAGAGTGTGTAAGCCCTAGTGAGAGTGTGTTAGCCCGTGTGAGAGTGTGTTAGCCCCAGTGAGAGTGTTAGCCCCAGTAAGAGTGTGTGAGAGTGTTAGCTCCAGTGAAAGTCTGTTAGCTCCAGTGAGAGTGTGTTAGCCCCAGTGAAAGAGGTGTTAGCCCCAGTGAGAGTGTGTTAGCCCTAGTGAGAGTGTGTTATCCCCAGTGAGAGTGTGTTAGCCCCAGTGAGAGTGTGTTAGCCCGAGTGAGAGTGTGTTAGCCCCAGTGAAAGTGTGTTAGCCCCAGTGAGAGTTAGTGAGAGTGTGTTAGCTCCAGTGAAAGTGTGTTAGCCCAAGTGAAAGTGTGTTAGCCCTAGTGAGAGTGTGTTAGCCCTAGTGAGAGTGTGTTAGCCTTAGTGAGAGGTTGTTAGCCTTAGTGAGAGTGTGTTAGCCCCAGTGAGAGTGTGTTAGCCCTAGTGAGAGTGTGTTAGCCCAAGTGAGAGTGTGTTAGCCCCAGTGAGAGTGTTAGCCCCAGTAAGAGTGTGTGAGAGTGTTAGCTCCAGTGAGACTGTGTTAGCCCCAGTGAAAATCTGTTAGCTCCAGTGAGAGTGTGTTAGCCCCAGTGAAAGTGGTGTTAGCCCCAGTGAGAGTGTGTTAGCCCTAGTGAGAGTGTGTTCTCCCCAGTGAGAGTGTGTTAGCCCCAGTGAGAGTGTGTTAGCCCTAGTGAGAGTGTGTTAGCCTGAGTGAGAGTGTTAGCCCGAGTGAGAGTGTGTTATCCCCAGTGAGAGTGTGTTAGCCCTAGTGAGAGTGTGTTATCCCCAGTGAGAATGTGTTATCCCCAGTGAGAGTATGTTATCCCCAGTGAAAGTGTGTTATCCCCAGTGAGAGTGTTAGCCCCAGTGAGTGTGTTAGCCCCAGTGAGAGTGTGTTAGCCCCAATGAGAGTGTGTTAGCCCCAGTGAGAGTATGTTAGCCCCAGTGAGAGTGTGTTAGCCCTAGTGAGAGTGTGTTAGCCCCAGTGAAAGTGTTAGCCCTAGTGAGAGTTAGTGAGAGTGTGTTAGCTCCAGTGAAAGTGTGTTAGCCCAAGTGAAAGTGTGTTAGCCCTAGTGAGAGTGTGTTAGCTCCAGTGAGAGTGTGTTAGCCCTAGTGAAAGTGTGTTAGCCCTAGTGAGAGTGTGTTAGCCCTAGTGAGAGTATGTTATCCCCAGTGAAAGTATGTTATCCCCAGTGAGAGTGTTAGCCCCAGTGAGTGTGTTAGCCCCAGTGAGAGTGTGTTAGCCCCAATGAGAGTGTGTTAGCCCCAGTGAGAGTATGTTAGCCCCAGTGAGTATGTTAGCCCCAGTGAGAGTATGTTAGCCCCAGTGAGAGTGTGTTAGCCCTAGTGAGAGTGTGTTAGCTCCAGTGAAAGTGTGTTAGCCCAAGTGAAAGTGTGTTAGCCCTAGTGAGAGTGTGTTAGCCCTAGTGAGAGTGTGTTATCCCCAGTGAGAGTGTGTTATCCCCAGTGAGAGTATGTTATCCCCAGTGAAAGTGTGTTATCCCCAGTGAGAGTGTGTTAGCCCCAGTGAGTGTGTTAGCCCCAGTGAGAGTGTGTTAGCCCCAATGAGACTGTATTAGCCCCAGTGAGAGTATGTTAGCCCCAGTGAGAGTGTGTTAGCCCTAGTGAGAGTGTGTTAGCCCCAGTGAAAGTGTGTTAGCCCTAGTGAGAGTTAGTGAGAGTGTGTTAGCTCCAGTGAAAGTGTGTTAGCCCAAGTGAAAGTGTGTTAGCCCTAGTGAGAGTGTGTTAGCCCTAGTGAGAGTGTGTTATCCCCAGTGAGAGTGTGTTATCCCCAGTGAGAGTATGTTATCCCCAGTGAAAGTGTGTTATCCCCAGTGAGAGTGTTAGCCCCAGTGAGTGTGTTAGCCCCAGTGAGAGTGTGTTAGCCCCAATGAGAGTGTGTTAGCCCCAGTGAGAGTATGTTAGCCCCAGTGAGAGTGTGTTAGCCTTAGTGAGAGTGTGTTAGCCCCAGTGAAAGTGTGTTAGCCCTAGTGAGAGTTAGTGAGAGTGTGTTAGCTCCAGTGAAAGCGTGTTAGCCCAAGTGAAAGTGTGTTAGCCCTAGTGAGAGTGTGTTAGCCCTAGTGAAAGTGTGTTAGCCCTAGTGAGAGTGTGTTAGCCCTAGTGAGAGTGTGTTAGCCCTAGTGAGAGTGTGTTAGCTCCAGTGAGAATGTGTTAGCCCTAGTGAGAGTGTGTTAGCCATAGTGAGAGTGTGTGAGAGTGTGTTAAGCTTAGTGAGAGGAGAAGGACTAAGTGCCTCAGTTTGCTAACTCATCTCACAATCAGATTGGTCTAGACACAGCCACCATCATATCATACTTGTGATGTTTCCACAGTACTATGTTATGGGCTACATGTATCTTGCCTAGTTTAATGATACATGATGTGATGTTTCCTACCTCAGTCTGTGTCGCTCACTCTCTCTCTTTCTGTTTACCTCTTTGATTACCTCTCTACCGTCCTCTCTCTCCCACCTGTTGTGGCTTTACCAAACAGCCTTGGGGAGGAAGGAGACTTCCATCTCACCTGGCCAGACACACACCTACCTTGACCCCCCTGCCCAGCTGTCCACTTGTCTCACACGGTCTCCCTCTAAAGGCCTCAGGGCTGTGGTGTGGAGGGGTGGGTGTCAGGGTCCTAACAGCCGGGTCTCTGTTTCATACCCCGTTTTGTCAGTGGGTTTTAGCCTAGATCCAGGTGTGGGCAATATCTTGGGTCAGAATTAGTGTTCAGATCCATCACACTGTGCTTCTCCTATGAATGAGCCGCTATATTCCCAGGTCTGTCTGCCTGTCCGGCAGTGTGATTTAAGTGTCACTGCCCCATAATCCTGTCCCATTCCCACCCCACACTCCCCCTAAAACCGATCATCCCACTCCAGGACTCTCTCTCCCTCCCTCTCTCCATCCTACATCCTCTTGAGGAGGAGAGGAAAACTTGTATTCACATTTTTCCCAACGAGTCGCTCGGTTGGAACGGTCAACAGGCGTTCCACTCGGGCGAGCCCTCATTGTGCACGTGAATAAAGGGAGGGGAGGGAGGGATAGGGGGTTGGAGAGAAAGAGAGATGAAGAGGGGGATTGTGTGTTAAGAGTGCAAACAGGGGGTACCCAGCCCATCCCTGCTTTCAGCCAGATCAAAGCTACTCACACACACACACACCCTCAACCCCTCACACACACACACACACACCCTCACCAACACACACACTCTCAACCCCTCACAAACACACCCTCAACCCCAACCCTTCACACACAAAACACACATCCTCACCAACACACACACCCTCAACCCCAGCCCCTCACACACACCCTCAACCCCTCACACACACACACACACACACACACACACACACACACACACACACACACACACACACACACACACACACACACACACACACACACACACACACACACACACATCATCATCATCAACTCCTCACACACACTCAACCCCTCACACACACACCCTCAACCCCAGCCCCTCCCCCCACACACAGCATAATTTCAACTTCAACATTTCATTATCATCAACATAACCTCTGTCTAGACTAATACAGTGACAACTAAAAGATACCAAAAACTATTTAGTCCCATCAATATAAGCTAAATATGACATGGCTGTCCATGGTTCTGATTTCTGTGTGTGTGTGTGTGTGCGTAGAAAAACATGTTGAAACGGTCACTTTTATTTTCTGTTGTCCTAGGCTACCTGGCTAAAACCTCAGGCAGGGGCACAACAATGTATGAATTAATGGTTGGATCAGAATCGCCGGTGTAATCATTGGCCAGTACGGAGAATTAAGTAAAACCACAAGTCCAAATCCCTACCTACATCCATAGCTAATTTAGGAAAGGGACAATATTAGCTAGCTGGCTAGCTAGCCAGCAGAGGACAACAACACAACAAGTTGTAACAATTCAAGTTTTTCTGTCAATGACGTAGGCTCTCAATGGGATTTGATAGGAGCGATGGGAGCGATGGGAGCGATGGGATTTGATGGGAGCGATGGGAGCGATAGGAGCGATGGGAGCGATGGGATTTGATAGGAGCGATGGGAGCAATGGGAGCAATGGGAGCGATGGGATTTGATGGGAGCGATGGGAGCGATGGGATTTGATAGGAGCGATGGGAGCGATGGGAGCGATGGGATTTGATAGGAGCGATGGGAGCGATGGGAGCGATGGGATTTGATGGGAGCGATGGGAGCGATGGGAGCGATGGGATTTGATAGGAGCGATGGGAGCGATGGGAGCGATGGGATTTGATAGGAGCGATGGGAGCGATGGGAGCGATAGGAGCGATGGGAGTGATGGGATTTGATAGGAGCGATGGGAGCGATGGGAGCGATGGGAGCGATGGGATTTGATGGGAGCGATGGGAGCGATGCGATTTGATAGGAGCGATGGGAGCGATGGGAGCGATGGGAGCGATGGGATTTGATAGGAGCGATGGGAGCGATGGGAGCGATAGGATTTGATAGGAGCGATGGGAGCGATGGGAGCGATGGGAGCGATGGGATTTGATAGGAGCGATGGGAGCGATGGGAGCGATGGGATTTGATAGGAGCGATGGGAGCGATGGGAGCGATGGAAGCGATGGGATTTGATGGGAGCGATGGGATTTGATGGGAGCGATGGGAGCGATAGGAGCGATGGGAGCGATGGGATTTGATAGGAGCGATGGGAGCGATGGGAGCGATGGGATTTGATGGGAGCGATGGGAGCGATGGGATTTGATAGGAGCGATGGGAGCGATAGGAGCGATGGGAGCGATGGGATTTGATAGGAGCGATGGGAGCGATGGGAGCGATGGGATTTGATAGGAGCGATGGGAGCGATGGGAGCGATGGGAGCGATGGAAGCGATGGGATTTGATGGGAGCGATGGGAGCGATGGGATTTGATAGGAGCGATGGAAGCGATAGGAGCGATGGGAGCGATGGGATTTGATAGGAGCGATGGGAGCGATGGGATTTGATAGGAGCGTTGGGAGCGATGGGAGCGATGGGAGCGATGGGATTTGATAGGAGCGATGGGAGCGATGGGAGCGATGGGATTTGATAGGAGCGATGGGAGCGATGGGAGCGATGGGAGCGATGGCAGCGATGGGATTTGATGGGAGCGATGGGAGCGATAGGAGCGATGGGATTTGATAGGAGCGATGGGAGCGATGGGAGCGATGGGAGCAATGGGATTTGATGGGAGCGATGGGAGCGATGGGATTTGATAGGAGCGATGGGAGCGATGGGAGCGATGGGATTTGATAGGAGCGAAGGGAGCGATGGGAGCGATAGGAGCGATGGGAGCGATGGGATTTGATAGGAGCGATGGGAGCGATGGGAGCGATGGGAGCGATGGGATTTGATGGGAGCGATGGGAGCGATGCGATTTGATAGGAGCGATGGGAGCGATGGGAGCGATGGGATTTGATAGGAGCGATGGGAGCGATGGGAGCGATGGGATTTGAAAGGAGCGATGGGAGCGATGGGAGCGATGGGATTTGATAGGAGCGATGGGAGCGATGGGAGCGATAGGAGCGATGGGAGTGATGGGATTTGATAGGAGCGATGGGAGCGATGGGAGCGATGGGATTTGATGGGAGCGATGGGAGCGATGCGATTTGATAGGAGCGATGGGAGCGATGGGAGCGATGGGAGCGATGGGATTTGATAGGAGCGATGGGAGCGATGGGAGCGATAGGATTTGATAGGAGCGATGGGAGCGATGGGAGCGATGGGATTTGATAGGAGCGATGGGAGCGATGGGAGCGATGGGATTTGATGGGAGCGATGGGATTTGATGGGAGCGATGGGAGCGATAGGAGCGATGGGAGCGATGGGATTTGATAGGAGCGATGGGAGCGATGGGAGCGATGGGATTTGATGGGAGCGATGGGAGCGATGGGATTTGATAGGAGCGATGGGAGCGATGGGAGCGATGGGATTTGATAGGAGCGATGGGAGCGATGGGAGCGATGGGATTTGATAGGAGCGATGGGAGCGATGGGAGCGATGGGAGCGATGGAAGCGATGGGATTTGATGGGAGCGATGGGAGCGATGGGATTTGATAGGAGCGATGGAAGCGATAGGAGCGATGGGAGCGATGGGATTTGATAGGAGCGATGGGAGCGATGGGATTTGATAGGAGCGATGGGAGCGATGGGAGCGATGGGAGCGATGGGATTTGATAGGAGCGATGGGAGCGATGGGAGCGATGGGATTTGATAGGAGCGATGGGAGCGATGGGAGCGATGGGAGCGATGGCAGCGATGGGATTTGATGGGAGCGATGGGAGCGATAGGAGCGATGGGATTTGATAGGAGCGATGGGAGCGATGGGAGCGATGGGAGCAATGGGATTTGATGGGAGTGATGGGAGCGATGGGATTTGATAGGAGCGATGGGAGCGATGGGAGCGATGGGATTTGATAGGAGCGATGGGAGCGATGGGAGCGATAGGAGCGATGGGATTTGATAGGAGCGATGGGAGCGATGGGAGCGATGGGATTTGATGGGAGCGATGGGAGCGATGCGATTTGATAGGAGCGATGGGAGCGATGGGAGCGATAGGATTTGATAGGAGCGATGGGAGCGATGGGAGCGATGGGAGCGATGGGATTTGATAGGAGCGATGGGAGCGATGGGAGCGATGGGATTTGATAGGAGCGATGGGAGCGATGGGAGCGATGGGATTTGATGGGAGCGATGGGATTTGATGGGAGCGATGGGAGCGATAGGAGCGATGGGAGCGATGGGATTTGATAGGAGCGATGGGAGCGATGGGAGCGATGGGATTTGATGGGAGCGATGGGAGCGATGGGATTTGATAGGAGCGATGGGAGCGATGGGAGCGATGGGAGCGATGGGATTTGATAGGAGCGATGGGAGCGATGGGAGCGATGGGATTTGATAGGAGCGATGGGAGCGATGGGAGCGATGGGAGCGATGGGAGCGATGGGATTTGATGGGAGCGATGGGAGCGATGGGATTTGATAGGAGCGATGGAAGCGATAGGAGCGATGGGAGCGATGGGATTTGATAGGAGCGATGGGAGCGATGGGATTTGATAGGAGCGATGGGAGCGATGGGAGCGATGGGAGCGATGGGATTTGATAGGAGCGATGGGAGCGATGGGAGCGATGGGATTTGATGGGAGCGATGGGAGCGATGGGAGCGATGGGATTTGATAGGAGCGATGGGAGCGATGGGATTTGATAGGAGCGATGGGAGCGATGGGAGCGATAGGAGCGATGGGAGTGATGGGATTTGATAGGAGCGATGGGAGCGATGGGAGCGATGGGAGCGATGGGATTTGATGGGAGCGATGGGAGCGATGCGATTTGATAGGAGCGATGGGAGCGATGGGAGCGATGGGAGCGATGGGATTTGATAGGAGCGATGGGAGCGATGGGAGCGATAGGATTTGATAGGAGCGATGGGAGCGATGGGAGCGATGGGAGCGATGGGATTTGATAGGAGCGATGGGAGCGATGGGAGCGATGGGATTTGATAGGAGCGATGGGAGCGATGGGAGCGATGGGAGCGATGGGATTTGATGGGAGCGATGGGATTTGATGGGAGCGATGGGAGCGATAGGAGCGATGGGAGCGATGGGATTTGATAGGAGCGATGGGAGCGATGGGAGCGATGGGATTTGATGGGAGCGATGGGAGCGATGGGATTTGATAGGAGCGATGGGAGCGATAGGAGCGATGGGAGCGATGGGATTTGATAGGAGCGATGGGAGCGATGGGAGCGATGGGATTTGATAGGAGCGATGGGAGCGATGGGAGCGATGGGAGCGATGGAAGCGATGGGATTTGATGGGAGCGATGGGAGCGATGGGATTTGATAGGAGCGATGGAAGCGATAGGAGCGATGGGAGCGATGGGATTTGATAGGAGCGATGGGAGCGATGGGATTTGATAGGAGCGATGGGAGCGATGGGAGCGATGGGAGCGATGGGATTTGATAGGAGCGATGGGAGCGATGGGAGCGATGGGATTTGATAGGAGCGATGGGAGCGATGGGAGCGATGGGAGCGATGGCAGCGATGGGATTTGATGGGAGCGATGGGAGCGATAGGAGCGATGGGATTTGATAGGAGCGATGGGAGCGATGGGAGCGATGGGAGCAATGGGATTTGATGGGAGCGATGGGAGCGATGGGATTTGATAGGAGCGATGGGAGCGATGGGAGCGATGGGATTTGATAGGAGCGATGGGAGCGATGGGAGCGATAGGAGCGATGGGAGCGATGGGATTTGATAGGAGCGATGGGAGCGATGGGAGCGATGGGAGCGATGGGATTTGATGGGAGCGATGGGAGCGATGCGATTTGATAGGAGCGATGGGATTTGATAGGAGCGATGGGAGCGATGGGAGCGATGGGATTTGATAGGAGCGATGGGAGCGATAGGAGCGATGGGATTTGATAGGAGCGATGGGAGCGATAGGAGCGATGGGAGTGATGGGATTTGATAGGAGCGATGGGAGCGATGGGAGCGATGGGATTTGATGGGAGCGATGGGAGCGATGAGATTTGATAGGAGCGATGGGAGCGATGGGAGCGATGGGAGCGATGGGATTTGATAGGAGCGATGGGAGCGATGGGAGCGATAGGATTTGATAGGAGCGATGGGAGCGATGGGAGCGATGGGAGCGATGGGATTTGATAGGAGCGATGGTAGCGATGGGAGCGATGGGATTTGATAGGAGCGATGGGAGCGATGGGAGCGATGGGATTTGATGGGAGCGATGGGATTTGATGGGAGCGATGGGAGCGATAGGAGCGATGGGAGCGATGGGATTTGATAGGAGCGATGGGAGCGATGGGATTTGATGGGAGCGATGGGAGCGATGGGATTTGATAGGAGCGATGGGAGCGATGGGAGCGATGGGAGCGATGGGATTTGATAGGAGCGATGGGAGCGATGGGAGCGATGGGATTTGATAGGAGCGATGGGAGCGATGGGAGCGATGGGAGCGATGGAAGCGATGGGATTTGATGGGAGCGATGGGAGCGATGGGATTTGATAGGAGCGATGGAAGCGATAGGAGCGATGGGAGCGATGGGATTTGATAGGAGCGATGGGAGCGATGGGATTTGATAGGAGCGATGGGAGCGATGGGAGCGATGGGAGCGATGGGATTTGATAGGAGCGATGGGAGCGATGGGATTTGATAGGAGCGATGGGAGCGATGGGAGCGATGGGAGCGATGGCAGCGATGGGATTTGATGGGAGCGATGGGAGCGATAGGAGCGATGGGATTTGATAGGAGCGATGGGAGCGATGGGAGCGATGGGAGCAATGGGATTTGATGGGAGTGATGGGAGCGATGGGATTTGATAGGAGCGATGGGAGCGATGGGAGCGATGGGATTTGATAGGAGCGATGGGAGCGATGGGAGCGATAGGAGCGATGGGAGCGATGGGATTTGATAGGAGCGATGGGAGCGATGGGAGCGATGGGAGCGATGGGATTTGATGGGAGCGATGGGAGCGATGCGATTTGATAGGAGCGATGGGAGCGATGGGAGCGATGGGATTTGATAGGAGCGATGGGAGCGATGGGAGCGATAGGATTTGATAGGAGCGATGGGAGCGATGGGAGCGTTGGGAGCGATGGGATTTGATAGGAGCGATGGGAGCGATGGGAGCGATGGGATTTGATAGGAGCGATGGGAGCGATGGGAGCGATGGGAGCGATGGGATTTGATGGGAGCGATGGGATTTGATGGGAGCGATGGGAGCGATAGGAGCGATGGGAGCGATGGGATTTGATAGGAGCGATGGGAGCGATGGGAGCGATGGGATTTGATGGGAGCGATGGGAGCGATGGGATTTGATAGGAGCGATGGGAGCGATGGGAGCGATGGGAGCGATGGGATTTGATAGGAGCGATGGGAGCGATGGGAGCGATGGGATTTGATAGGAGCGATGGGAGCGATGGGAGCGATGGGAGCGATGGGATTTGATGGGAGCGATGGGAGCGATGGGATTTGATAGGAGCGATGGAAGCGATAGGAGCGATGGGAGCGATGGGATTTGATAGGAGCGATGGGAGCGATGGGATTTGATAGGAGCGATGGGAGCGATGGGAGCGATGGGAGCGATGGGATTTGATAGGAGCGATGGGAGCGATGGGATTTGATAGGAGCGATGGGAGCGATGGGAGCGATGGGAGCGATGGCAGCGATGGGATTTGATGGGAGCGATGGGAGCGATAGGAGCGATGGGATTTGATAGGAGCGATGGGAGCGATGGGAGCAATGGGATTTGATGGGAGCGATGGGAGCGATGGGATTTGATAGGAGCGATGGGAGCGATGGGAGCGATGGGAGCGATGGGATTTGATAGGAGCGATGGGAGCGATGGGATTTGATAGGAGCGATGGGAGCGATGGGAGCAATGGGAGCGATGGGATTTGATAGGAGCGATGGGAGCGATGGGAGCGATGGGATTTGATAGGAGCGATGGGAGCGATGGGATTTGATGGGAGCGATGGGAACGATAGGAGCGATGGGAGCGATGGGATTTGATAGGAGCGATGGGAGCGATGGGAGCGATGGGAGCGATGGGAGCGATGGGAGCGATGGGATTTGATAGGAGCGATGGGAGCGATGGGAGCGATGGGATTTGATCGGAGCGATGGGAGCGATGGGAGCGATGGGATTTGATAGGAGCGATGGGAGCGATGGGAGCGATGGGATTTGATAGGAGCGATGGGAGCGATGGGAGCGATTGGAGCGATGGGATTTGATAGGAGCGATGGGAGCGATGGGATTTGATAGGAGCGATGGGAGCGATGGGAGCGATGGGATTTGATAGGAGCGATGGGAGCGATGGGAGCGATGGGATTTGATAGGAGCGATGGGAGCGATGGGAGCGATGGGAGCGATGGAAGCGATGGGATTTGATGGGAGCGATGGGAGCGATGGGATTTGATAGGAGCGATGGAAGCGATAGGAGCGATGGGAGCGATGGGATTTGATAGGAGCGATGGGAGCGATGGGATTTGATAGGAGCGATGGGAGCGATGGGAGCGATGGGAGCGATGGGATTTGATAGGAGCGATGGGAGCGATGGGATTTGATAGGAGCGATGGGATCGATGGGAGCGATGGGAGCGATGGCAGCGATGGGATTTGATGGGAGCGATGGGAGCGATAGGAGCGATGGGATTTGATAGGAGCGATGGGAGCGATGGGAGCGATGGGAGCAATGGGATTTGATGGGAGTGATGGGAGCGATGGGATTTGATAGGAGCGATGGGAGCGATGGGACCGATGGGATTTGATAGGAGCGATGGGAGCGATGGGAGCGATAGGAGCGATGGGAGCGATGGGATTTGATAGGAGCGATGGGAGCGATGGGAGCGATGGGAGCGATGGGATTTGATGGGAGCGATGGGAGCGATGCGATTTGATAGGAGCGATGGGAGCGATGGGAGCGATGGGATTTGATAGGAGCGATGGGAGCGATGGGAGCGATAGGATTTGATAGGAGCGATGGGAGCGATGGGAGCGTTGGGAGCGATGGGATTTGATAGGAGCGATGGGAGCGATGGGAGCGATGGGATTTGATAGGAGCGATGGGAGCGATGGGAGCGATGGGAGCGATGGGATTTGATGGGAGCGATGGGATTTGATGGGAGCGATGGGAGCGATAGGAGCGATGGGAGCGATGGGATTTGATAGGAGCGATGGGAGCGATGGGAGCGATGGGATTTGATGGGAGCGATGGGAGCGATGGGATTTGATAGGAGCGATGGGAGCGATGGGAGCGATGGGAGCGATGGGATTTGATAGGAGCGATGGGAGCGATGGGAGCGATGGGATTTGATAGGAGCGATGGGAGCGATGGGAGCGATGGGAGCGATGGGATTTGATGGGAGCGATGGGAGCGATGGGATTTGATAGGAGCGATGGAAGCGATAGGAGCGATGGGAGCGATGGGATTTGATAGGAGCGATGGGAGCGATGGGATTTGATAGGAGCGATGGGAGCGATGGGAGCGATGGGAGCGATGGGATTTGATAGGAGCGATGGGAGCGATGGGATTTGATAGGAGCGATGGGAGCGATGGGAGCGATGGGAGCGATGGCAGCGATGGGATTTGATGGGAGCGATGGGAGCGATAGGAGCGATGGGATTTGATAGGAGCGATGGGAGCGATGGGAGCAATGGGATTTGATGGGAGCGATGGGAGCGATGGGATTTGATAGGAGCGATGGGAGCGATGGGAGCGATGGGAGCGATGGGATTTGATAGGAGCGATGGGAGCGATGGGATTTGATAGGAGCGATGGGAGCGATGGGAGCAATGGGAGCGATGGGATTTGATAGGAGCGATGGGAGCGATGGGAGCGATGGGATTTGATAGGAGCGATGGGAGCGATGGGATTTGATGG
Organism: Oncorhynchus mykiss; assembly: GCF_013265735.2. Classification (NCBI taxonomy): domain Eukaryota; kingdom Metazoa; phylum Chordata; class Actinopteri; order Salmoniformes; family Salmonidae; genus Oncorhynchus; species Oncorhynchus mykiss. The sequence goes on from NC_048591.1 coordinate 36,644,856, forward strand.
GAGCGATGGGAACGATAGGAGCGATGGGAGCGATGGGATTTGATAGGAGCGATGGGAGCGATGGGAGCGATGGGAGCGATGGGAGCGATGGGAGCGATGGGATTTGATAGGAGCGATGGGAGCGATGGGAGCGATGGGATTTGATCGGAGCGATGGGAGCGATGGGAGCGATGGGATTTGATAGGAGCGATGGGAGCGATGGGAGCGATGGGATTTGATAGGAGCGATGGGAGCGATGGGAGCGATTGGAGCGATGGGATTTGATAGGAGCGATGGGAGCGATGGGATTTGATAGGAGCGATGGGAGCGATGGGAGCGATGGGATTTGATAGGAGCGATGGGAGCGATGGGAGCGATGGGATTTGATAGGAGCGATGGGAGCGATAGGAGCGATGGGATTTGATAGGAGCGATGGGAGCGATAGGAGCGATGGGAGTGATGGGATTTGATAGGAGCGATGGGAGCGATGGGAGCGATGGGATTTGATAGGAGCGATGGGAGCGATGGGAGCGATGGGATTTGATGGGAGCGATGGGATTTGATGGGAGCGATGGGAGCGATAGGAGCGATGGGAGCGATGGGATTTGATAGGAGCGATGGGAGCGATGGGAGCGATGGGATTTGATGGGAGCGATGGGAGCGATGGGATTTGATAGGAGCGATGGGAGCGATGGGAGCGATGGGAGCGATGGGATTTGATAGGAGCGATGGGAGCGATGGGAGCGATGGGATTTGATAGGAGCGATGGGAGCGATGGGAGCGATGGGAGCGATGGGAGCGATGGAAGCGATGGGATTTGATGGGAGCGATGGGAGCGATGGGATTTGATAGGAGCGATGGAAGCGATAGGAGCGATGGGAGCGATGGGATTTGATAGGAGCGATGGGAGCGATGGGATTTGATAGGAGCGATGGGAGCGATGGGAGCGATGGGAGCGATGGGATTTGATAGGAGCGATGGGAGCGATGGGATTTGATAGGAGCGATGGGAGCGATGGGAGCGATGGGAGCGATGGCAGCGATGGGATTTGATGGGAGCGATGGGAGCGATAGGAGCGATGGGATTTGATAGGAGCGATGGGAGCGATGGGAGCGATGGGAGCAATGGGATTTGATGGGAGTGATGGGAGCGATGGGATTTGATAGGAGCGATGGGAGCGATGGGAGCGATGGGATTTGATAGGAGCGATGGGAGCGATGGGAGCGATAGGAGCGATGGGAGCGATGGGATTTGATAGGAGCGATGGGAGCGATGGGAGCGATGGGAGCGATGGGATTTGATGGGAGCGATGGGAGCGATGCGATTTGATAGGAGCGATGGGAGCGATGGGAGCGATGGGATTTGATAGGAGCGATGGGAGCGATGGGAGCGATAGGATTTGATAGGAGCGATGGGAGCGATGGGAGCGTTGGGAGCGATGGGATTTGATAGGAGCGATGGGAGCGATGGGAGCGATGGGATTTGATAGGAGCGATGGGAGCGATGGGAGCGATGGGAGCGATGGCAGCGATGGGAGCGATGGGATTTGATGGGAGCGATGGGAGCGATAGGAGCGATGGGAGCGATGGGATTTGATAGGAGCGATGGGAGCGATGGGAGCGATGGGATTTGATGGGAGCGATGGGAGCGATGGGATTTGATAGGAGCGATGGGAGCGATGGGAGCGATGGGAGCGATGGGATTTGATAGGAGCGATGGGAGCGATGGGAGCGATGGGATTTGATAGGAGCGATGGGAGCGATGGGAGCGATGGGAGCGATGGGATTTGATGGGAGCGATGGGAGCGATGGGATTTGATAGGAGCGATGGAAGCGATAGGAGCGATGGGAGCGATGGGATTTGATAGGAGCGATGGGAGCGATGGGAGCGATGGGAGCGATGGGATTTGATAGGAGCGATGGGAGCGATGGGAGCGATGGGATTTGATAGGAGCGATGGGAGCGATGGGAGCGATGGGAGCGATGGCAGCGATGGGATTTGATGGGAGCGATGGGAGCGATAGGAGCGATGGGATTTGATAGGAGCGATGGGAGCGATGGGAGCAATGGGATTTGATGGGAGCGATGGGAGCGATGGGATTTGATAGGAGCGATGGGAGCGATGGGAGCGATGGGAGCGATGGGATTTGATAGGAGCGATGGGAGCGATGGGATTTGATAGGAGCGATGGGAGCGATGGGAGCAATGGGAGCGATGGGATTTGATAGGAGCGATGGGAGCGATGGGAGCGATGGGATTTGATAGGAGCGATGGGAGCGATGGGATTTGATGGGAGCGATGGGAACGATAGGAGCGATGGGAGCGATGGGATTTGATAGGAGCGATGGGAGCGATGGGAGCGATGGGAGCGATGGGAGCGATGGGAGCGATGGGATTTGATAGGAGCGATGGGAGCGATGGGAGCGATGGGATTTGATCGGAGCGATGGGAGCGATGGGAGCGATGGGATTTGATAGGAGCGATGGGAGCGATGGGAGCGATGGGATTTGATAGGAGCGATGGGAGCGATGGGAGCGATTGGAGCGATGGGATTTGATAGGAGCGATGGGAGCGATGGGATTTGATAGGAGCGATGGGAGCGATGGGAGCGATGGGATTTGATAGGAGCGATGGGAGCGATGGGAGCGATGGGATTTGATAGGAGCGATGGGAGCGATAGGAGCGATGGGATTTGATAGGAGCGATGGGAGCGATAGGAGCGATGGGAGTGATGGGATTTGATAGGAGCGATGGGAGCGATGGGAGCGATGGGATTTGATAGGAGCGATGGGAGCGATGGGAGCGATGGGATTTGATGGGAGCGATGGGATTTGATGGGAGCGATGGGAGCGATAGGAGCGATGGGAGCGATGGGATTTGATAGGAGCGATGGGAGCGATGGGAGCGATGGGATTTGATGGGAGCGATGGGAGCGATGGGATTTGATAGGAGCGATGGGAGCGATGGGAGCGATGGGAGCGATGGGATTTGATAGGAGCGATGGGAGCGATGGGAGCGATGGGATTTGATAGGAGCGATGGGAGCGATGGGAGCGATGGGAGCGATGGGAGCGATGGAAGCGATGGGATTTGATGGGAGCGATGGGAGCGATGGGATTTGATAGGAGCGATGGAAGCGATAGGAGCGATGGGAGCGATGGGATTTGATAGGAGCGATGGGAGCGATGGGATTTGATAGGAGCGATGGGAGCGATGGGAGCGATGGGAGCGATGGGATTTGATAGGAGCGATGGGAGCGATGGGATTTGATAGGAGCGATGGGAGCGATGGGAGCGATGGGAGCGATGGCAGCGATGGGATTTGATGGGAGCGATGGGAGCGATAGGAGCGATGGGATTTGATAGGAGCGATGGGAGCGATGGGAGCGATGGGAGCAATGGGATTTGATGGGAGTGATGGGAGCGATGGGATTTGATAGGAGCGATGGGAGCGATGGGAGCGATGGGATTTGATAGGAGCGATGGGAGCGATGGGAGCGATAGGAGCGATGGGAGCGATGGGATTTGATAGGAGCGATGGGAGCGATGGGAGCGATGGGATTTGATGGGAGCGATGGGAGCGATGCGATTTGATAGGAGCGATGGGAGCGATGGGAGCGATGGGATTTGATAGGAGCGATGGGAGCGATGGGAGCGATAGGATTTGATAGGAGCGATGGGAGCGATGGGAGCGTTGGGAGCGATGGGATTTGATAGGAGCGATGGGAGCGATGGGAGCGATGGGATTTGATAGGAGCGATGGGAGCGATGGGAGCGATGGGAGCGATGGCAGCGATGGGAGCGATGGGATTTGATGGGAGCGATGGGAGCGATAGGAGCGATGGGAGCGATGGGATTTGATAGGAGCGATGGGAGCGATGGGAGCGATGGGATTTGATGGGAGCGATGGGAGCGATGGGATTTGATAGGAGCGATGGGAGCGATGGGAGCGATGGGAGCGATGGGATTTGATAGGAGCGATGGGAGCGATGGGAGCGATGGGATTTGATAGGAGCGATGGGAGCGATGGGAGCGATGGGAGCGATGGGATTTGATGGGAGCGATGGGAGCGATGGGATTTGATAGGAGCGATGGAAGCGATAGGAGCGATGGGAGCGATGGGATTTGATAGGAGCGATGGGAGCGATGGGAGCGATGGGAGCGATGGGATTTGATAGGAGCGATGGGAGCGATGGGAGCGATGGGATTTGATAGGAGCGATGGGAGCGATGGGAGCGATGGGAGCGATGGCAGCGATGGGATTTGATGGGAGCGATGGGAGCGATAGGAGCGATGGGATTTGATAGGAGCGATGGGAGCGATGGGAGCAATGGGATTTGATGGGAGCGATGGGAGCGATGGGATTTGATAGGAGCGATGGGAGCGATGGGAGCGATGGGAGCGATGGGATTTGATAGGAGCGATGGGAGCGATGGGATTTGATAGGAGCGATGGGAGCGATGGGAGCAATGGGAGCGATGGGATTTGATAGGAGCGATGGGAGCGATGGGAGCGATGGGATTTGATAGGAGCGATGGGAGCGATGGGAGCGATGGGATTTGATGGGAGCGATGGGAACGATAGGAGCGATGGGAGCGATGGGATTTGATAGGAGCGATGGGAGCGATGGGAGCGATGGGAGCGATGGGAGCGATGGGAGCGATGGGATTTGATAGGAGCGATGGGAGCGATGGGAGCGATGGGATTTGATCGGAGCGATGGGAGCGATGGGAGCGATGGGATTTGATAGGAGCGATGGGAGCGATGGGAGCGATGGGATTTGATAGGAGCGATGGGAGCGATGGGAGCGATTGGAGCGATGGGATTTGATAGGAGCGATGGGAGCGATGGGATTTGATAGGAGCGATGGGAGCGATGGGAGCGATGGGAGCGATGGGAGCGAATCCTTGATGCCCAAGGGCCATTCACAGTAGAGCTCACTCCGTTCAGCTCAACTATTCCCAAACTTGAGTGCGCGAGCAATGCCACCGGGGGTACACCAAATAAAAATGGGATTCACATTTTTAAAAAATCATAATTATAATAATAATTCTTCACCTTTTCAAACAGTACATTTATATTTTCCAACGGGGATATATACATTACAGTGAGGGTTTTTTATCGGCTGAGTAGCCTCGTTTCACTGCAAAAAAATGACATTAAACCATCTAGTGTTCAGGTGTATTAAGAACACAATGTCAAATACAGGTAACCTAGTCAAATAATTAACATCCAATCACATTAACCGTTACTCTCTCGCAGGAATTCCACTAACGTTCGTATGTAGCCAAACGTAGCTGCTGCTCGTGTTGGTGTCTGTACTGATGGTGCAAAAGCCATGACAGGGAGACATAGTGGAGTGGTAACGCGTGTGCAAGCAGTTGCTCTAGACACCACTTGGGTACACTGCAGCATCCACCTAGAGGCTCTTGCTGCCAAGGGAATGCCTGACAGCATGAAAGACGTTTTGGACACTACAGGGAAAATGGTTAACTTTGCTAAAGCAAGGCCCCTGAACTCTCGTGTATTTTCTGCACTATGCAATGATATGGGCAACGACCATGTAACGCTTTTACAACATACAGATGTGCGCTGGTTATCAAGGGGCAAAGTATTGACACGTTTTTTAAATTGAGAGACAAGCTTAAAGTTTTCTTTACTGACCATCATTTTCACTTGTCTGACTGCTTGCATGATGACGAGTTTCTCACACGACTAGCCTATCTGGGTGAGTTTTTTTCTCCCCTGAATGATTTGAATCTAGGATTACAGGGACTCTCCGCAACTATATTCAATGTGCGGGACAAAATTGAGGCTATGATTAAGAAG
>NC_048591.1:36655660-36693160 GCF_013265735.2 Oncorhynchus mykiss
GCCAAACATACCCTCGTAAAACTGACTGTCCTAATGATCCTTGACTTTGGCGATGTCATTTACAAAATAGCCCCCAACACTATACTCAGCAAACTGGATGTAGTCTATCACAGTGCCATCCGTTTTTATCACCAAAGCCCCCTATACCAACCACCACTGCGACCTGTATGCTCTCGTTGGCTGGCCCTCACTACATATGCGTCACCAAACCCACTGGCTCCAGGTCATCTATAAGTCTTTGCTAGGTAAAGCCCCGCCTTATCTCAGCTCACTGGTCACCATAGCAACACCCACCCGTAGCATGCGCTCCAGCAGGTATTTTGCACTGGTCATCCCCAAAGCCAACACTTCCTTTGGCCGCCTTTCCTTACAGTTCTCTACTGCCAATGACTGGAACGAATTGCAAAAATCTCTGAAGCTGGAGTCTTATATCTCCCTCTCTAACTTAAAGCATCAGCTGTCAAAGCAGCCTTCCGATCACTGTACCTGTACACAGCCAAACTGTAAATAGCACACTCGACTACCTCATCCCCATATTATTACTTACCCTCTTGCTCTTTTTCACCCCAGTATCTCTACTTGCACATCGTCATCTGCACATCTATCACTCCAGTATTAATACTAAATTGTAATTAGTTTGCCTCTGTGGCCTATTTATTGCCTACCTCCGTATTCTTTTATATTTACACACACTGTACATGGATTTTATCATAGATTCTTCAATTTTTTTTTATTTTGTTATTTTCAGTTATTGACTTTGACAAGTTTGATTATGTGTAACTCGGTGTTGTTGTTTTTGTCGCACTGCTTTGCTTTATCTTGGCCAGGTCACAGTTGTAAATGAGAACTTGTTCTCAACTGGCCTACCTGGTTAAATAAAGGTTCAATAAAATAGAAAGAATCTGTGTGATGCAGTCTGACTGACCTCTACCACTCTGCTGCTGCCTGCCACATTGAGCCCTTTTGTTACAAAAATAAAATATTCAAAAAATATTAGAAAAATATAATATTACAGTTGAAGTTGGAAGTTTACATACACCTTAGCCAAATACACTTAAACTCAGTTTTTCACAATTGTATAATCCTAGTAAAAATTCCCTGTTTTAGGTCAGTTAGGATTACCACTTTATTGTAAGAATGTGAAATGTCAGAATAATAGTAGAGAAAACGATTTATTTCAGTATTTCTTTCTTTCATCACATTCCCAGTGGGTCAGAAGTTTACATACACTCAATTAGTATTTGGTAGCATTGCCTTTAAATTGTTTAACTTGGGTCAAATGTTTCGGGTAGCCTTCCACAAGCTTCCCAGAATAAGTTGGGTGAATTTTGGCCCATTCATCCTGACAGAGCATGTGTAACTGAGTCAGGTTTGTAGGCCTCCTTGCTTGCACACGCTTTTTTAGGTCTGCCCACAAATTGTCTCTAGGATTGATGTCAGGGCTTTGTGATTGCTACTCCAGTACCTTGACTTTGTTGTCCTGTGCAGTTGCAAACTGTAGTCTGGCTTTTTTTATGGTGGTTTTGGAGCAGTGGTTTCTTCCTTGCTGAGTGGTATAGGACTCGTTTTACTGTGAATACAGATACTTTTGTACCTGTTTCCTCCAACATCTTCACAAGGTCCTTTGCTGCTGTCCTGGGATTGATTTGCACTTTTCGCACCAAAGTACGTTCATCTCTAGCAGACAAAACGCATCTCCTTCCTGAGCGGTATGACTGCTGCGTGGTCCCATGTTGTTTATACTTGCGCACTATTGTTTGTACAGCTGAACGTGGTACTTTCAGACATTTGGAAATTGCTCCGAAGGATGAACCAGACTTGTGGAGGTTTACAATTATTTTTCTGAGGGTCTTGGATAATTTCTTTAGATTTTCACCTGATGTCAAGCAAATAGGCACTGAGTTTGAAGGTACGCATTGAATTACATCCACAGGTACACCTCCAATTGACTCAAATGATGTCAATTGGCCCATCAGAAGCCTCTAAAAACTATAGTTTGTTAACAAAAATGTGTGGAGTGGTTGAAAACAAGTTTTAATGACTCCGACCTAAGTGTTTGTAAACTTCCGACTTCACACACACACACACACACCCCCCCCCCCCCCCCCCCCCCCCACACACACACACACACACACACACACACACACCCACACACACCCACACACCCACACATACCCACACACACCCACACACACACACACACACACACACACACACACACACACACACACACACACACACACACACACACACACACACACTGTGCCTTCGGAAAGTATTCAGACACCTTAAATTGTTCCACAGTTTCTTAAAACCTCTTTGGGATAGGGGGCGGTATTTTCACATCCGGATGAAAAGCATGCCCAAAGTAAACTGCCTGCTACTCAGGCCCAGAAGCTAGGATATGCATATAATTAGATAGTAGATATGGATAGAAAATACTCTAAGGTTTCTAAAACGGTTAAAATTATTTTTGTGAGTATAACATTATTTATTTGGCAGGCGAAACCACGAGGGCAAACCATCCAGGAAATTATTTTTTGAGGTGACTGTGTTTTCTATTGGTTTCCATGGGAATCTAGATTTATGAGGCACCTGGTTGCCGTTGGTATGGCTTCCACTAGATGTCAACAGTCTTTAGAAATTGGTTGATGTTTTTCCTTTGAGAAATGAAGAAGTACTGTTCAGAACTGTTCAGAATGAGTGTCAAGCCATGTGTACTCTTTTGTTTGGTGCACACTCCAAGTCACGCGCTCCACGTTGATTTTATCCGCTAGTGAACACAGTATATTCCGTCTTAAATTGTATTGATTATTTACGTTTTAGGATATCTAAAGTTGGATTAGGAAAGTTGTTTGAAATATTTGGACCAAGTGTACAGGTAACTAATTAGATACTTTGTAGTCATGTTGGGCGAGTTGGAACCGGTGTTTTTCTGAATCAAACGCGACAAATAAATGGACACTTTGGGGATATAAAAAAGGAGTTTATCGAATAAAAGGACCATTTGTGATGTTTCTGGGACATATTGGAGTGCCAACAGAAGATCTTCAAAGGTAAGACATGAATTATATAATTATTTCTGAGTTTCGTGTCGCACCTGTCTGGTTGAAATATGATTTTCATGTGTTTGTATGGTGGGGTGCTGTCCTCAGATAATCTCGTGGTTTTCTTTCGCCGTAAAGCCTTATTGAAATCTGACACGGTGGCTGCATTAACAAGAAGTGAAGCTTTATTTTGGTGTATTGCACTTGTCGTTTTATGAAAGTTAAATATTTATAATAATTTAATTTCAATTTCGCGCTCTGCAATTTCTCCGGATGTTGTCGAAACGTTCCGCTAGCGGAACCGCTAGCCGTAACATTAAGTTACAGCCTTATTCTAAAGTTGATTAAATATTTTTTTCCCCTCATCAATCTACACACAATACCCAATAATGACAATGCGAAAAAAAAGGTATTTAAAAACGTTTTCAAATGTATTACAAATAAAAAAAGCATAGCCTATTTACATAAGTTTTCAGACCCTTTGCTATGAGACTCGAAATTGAGCTCAGGTGCATCCTGTTTCCATTGATCATACTTGAGATGTTTCTACAACTTGATTGGAGTCCACTTCTGGTATATTCATTTGATTGGACTTGATTTGGAAGAGCACACACCTGTCTATATAACATCCCACAGTTGACAGTGCATGTCAGAGCAAAAATCAATCCATGAGGTGGAAGGAATTGTCCGTAGAGCTCGGAGTCAGGATTGTGTTGAGGCACAGATCTGGGGAAGGGTACCAAAACATTTCTGCAGCATTGAAGGTACCCAAGAACACAGTGGCCTCCATCATTCTTAAATGGAAGAAGTTTGGAACCACCAAGACTCACACTAGAGCTGGCTGCCCAGCCAAATTTTGCAATCGGCGGAGAAGTGCCTTGGTCAGGGAGGTGACCAAGAACCCGATGGTCACTCTGACAGAGCTCCAGAGTTTCTCTGTGGAGATTGGAGAACCTTCCAGAAGGACAACCATCTCTACAGCACTCCACCAATCAGGCCTTTATGGTAGAGTGGCCAGACGGAAGACACTCCTCAGTGTAAGGCACCTGACCACCCACTTGGAGTTTGCCAAAAGACACCTAAAGGACTCTCAGACCATGAGAAACAAGAATCTCTGGTCTGATGAAACCAAGATTGAACTCTTTGGCCTAAATGCCAAGCTTCACGACAGGAGAAAACCTGGCACCGTCCCAACAGTGAGGCTTGTTTTTCAGTGGCAGAGACTGGGAGACGAGTCAGGAAGGAGGGAAAGATGAACAAAGCAAAGTACAGAGAAATTCTTGATTAAACCCTGCTCCAGTGTACTCAGGACCTCCGACTGCGGTGAAGGTTCACCTTCCAAGCACACAGCCAAGACAATGCAGGAGTGGCTTCGGGACAAGTCTCTGATAGTCCTTGTGTAGTCCAGCCAGAGGCCGAACATGAACCCGATCGAACATCTCTGGAGAGACCTGAAAAAAGGAGAGACCCATCCAACTTGACAGAAAATGATGGGAAAAACTTGTAGCGTCATACCCAAGAAGACTCGAGGCTGTAATCACTGCCAAAGGTTCCTCAACTAAGTACTTAGTAAAGGGTCTCAATACATATGTAAAAGTGATATTTCAGTTTAGAATTTTTTTAAATGTGCAAAAATGTCTAAAAACCTGTTTTTGCTTCATCATTAGATTGAGGTGTAGATTGATGAGATAAAAAAAAATCTAATTTAAAACAAGGCTGTAAAGTAACAAAATGTAGAAAAGTCAAGGGGTCTGAATACTTTAAAAATGCACTGTATGAAATCAAACTTTATTTGTCACATGCACTGAATACAACAAGTGTAGACTTTACCGTGACATGCTTACTTACAAACCTTTCACCAACAGTGCAGTTCAAGAAGAGAAGCACAATTGGTTAGAAGAATGTAAAATGTCAGCCATGTTCTTCGGCGCCTGTATATACTGTATATCTGTATATACACTACATGAACAAAAGTATGTGGAATCCTGGTCGACGAACATCTCATTCCAAAATCATGGCATTAATATGGAGATGGTCCCCCCTTTGCTGCTATAACAGCCCCCAGTCTTCTGGGAAGGCTTTCCACTAGATGTTGGAATATTGCTGCGGGGACTTGCTTCCATTCAGTCACGAGAGCAGTAGTGTGGTTGGGCACTGATGTTGGGCGATTAGGCCTGGCTCACAGTCGCCATTCCAATTCACCCCAGATGTGTTCGATGGGTTTGAGGTCAGGGCTCTGTGCAAGCCAGTCAAGTTCTTTCACACCGATCTAGACAAACCATTTCTGTATGGACCTCACTTCCTGCACAGGGGGAAGCAGGAAAGAGCCTCCTCCAAACTGCTGCCACAAAGTTGGAAGCACAGAATTGTCTAGAATGTCATTATTTGCTGTAGCATTAAGATTTCCCTTCACTGGATCTAAGGGGCCTAGCCCGAACCATGAAAAACAGTCCCAGACCATTATTCCTCCTCCACCAAACATTACAGTTCGCACATATGCAGTTCACACATTCGGGCAGGTAGCCCGGCATCCACCAAACCCAGATTCTTCTGTTGAACTGCCAGATGGTGAAACGTGATTCATTACTCCAGAGAACACGTTTCCACTGCTCCAGAGTCTAATGGCGGTGCGCCCCTGTTCAGTCATGTGAAATCCATAGATTAGGGCCTAATTTATTTAAATTGACTGATTTCCTGATATGAACTGTAACTCAGGAAAAATCTTAGAAATTGTTGCATGTTGCATTTACATTTTTGTTCAGTATAATATATACATATTTTTGTATTTAATTGAATGTCCTTGCCTATAACTGTTCTGTACTTTGTCATGTATTTGTACGTTTATGTGGACCCCAGAAAGAGTAGCTGCTGCATGTGAAGTAGCTAATGGGAAACCAAATAAACTATACAGACATGGACCTCTATCTCCCTCTAGTGGAGACGACTGTCAATACAAAGAATGGTGTGCTGTGGTTTAACTGGAACCTTGCACAACTACTGTAAAGGATGAGACTCCAGATAATGATTTGGACCTCACAGACTTTTGTCTTTTTAATTTCCTACAGCAGTGTAGTAGAGTAGAGCAGTACATAAACAATTAAAAGGCGTGATTGAATCTATTCCAGGAGACTAGCAGTAATTACACTAATCACAAATCATCATCACTTTTGACAACTTCATAGACAGATCATAACTCGATGTAATGTTTGGTGCCTGTATTTCTACTGGGTACTTACTGTAGCCTATCAGAGGAGAGAACACAACGGCATGACAGTTCAGAGGCTCTGGACATCTCTGTCACGTAGAAGCCTTTTGCCTAAATGTAAATGTTTTTCTCCTGTGTGTGTACAGACAGTCAGTATGTGTATTTGTATTTATTATGAATCCCCATTAGCTGCTGCCAAGGCGTAACAACGTAAGAAACTCACAACACACTAAGTGGTCTGCCCTCAGGCCCATACTCCACTACCACATATCTACAACACAAAATCCATGTGTACGTGTGTGTATCGTGTGTATGTTATCATGTGTGTGTCTGGGCCTGTGTTTGTGTTACTTCACAGTCCCTGCTGTTCTATAAGGTGTATTTTTACCTTGTTTTTGAAAATCTGATTCTACTGCTGCATCAGTTACCTGATGTAGAGTTCCATGTAGTCATGGCTCTATGTAGTACTGTGCGCCTCCCATAGTCTGTTCTGGACTTGGGGATTGAGAAGAGACCTCTGGTGGTATGTCTTGTGGGGTATGCATGGGTGTCAGAGCTGTGTGGTAAACAGACACCTTGGTGCTTTCAACATGTCAATACCTCTCACATATACAAGTAGTGATGAAGTCAATCTCTCCTCTACTTTGAGCCAGAAGAGATTGACATCCATGTTATTGTTTGCTCTCTGTGTACATCCAAGGGCCATCGTGCTGCACTGTTCTGAGCCAATTGCAATTTTCCTAAGTCCCTCTTTGTGGCACCTGACCACAAGATTGAACAGTAGTCCTGTTGCAACAAAACTAGGGCCTGTAGGACCTGCCTTGTTGATAGTGCTGTTAAGAAGGTAGAAACTAGGGCCTGTAGGACCTGCTTTGTTGACAGTGCTGTTAAGAAGGTAGAAACTAGGGCCTGTAGGACCTGCCTTGTTGATAGTGCTGTTAAGAAGGTAGAAACTAGGGCCTGTAGGACCTGCCTTGTTGATAGTGTTGTTAAGAAGGTAGAAACTAGGACCTGTAGGACCTGCCTTGTTGACAGTGCTGTTAAGAAGGTAGAAACTAGGACCTGTAGGACCTGCCTTGTTGACAGTGCTGTTAAGAAGGTAGAAACTAGGGCCTGTAGGACCTGCTTTGTTGACAGTGCTGTTAAGAAGGTAGAAACTAGGGCCTGTAGGACCTGCCTTGTTGATAGTGCTGTTAAGAAGGTAGAAACTAGGGCCTGTAGGACCTGCCTTGTTGATAGTGTTGTTAAGAAGGTAGAAACTAGGACCTGTAGGACCTGCCTTGTTGACAGTGCTGTTAAGAAGGTAGAAACTAGGGCCTGTAGGACCTGCCTTGTTGATAGTGCTGTTAAGAAGGTAGAAACTAGGGCCTGTAGGACCTGCCTTGTTGATAGTGTTGTTAAGAAGGTAGAAACTAGGGCCTGTAGGACCTGCCTTGTTGATAGTGCTGTTAAGAAGGTAGATACTAGGGCCTGTAGGACCTGCCTTTGTTGACAGTGCTGTTAAGAAGGTAGAAACTGGGGCCTGTAGGACCTGCCTTGTTGATAGTGCTGTTAAGAATGTAGAAACTAGGGCCTGTAGGACCTGCCTTGTTGATAGTGCTGTTAAGAATGTAGAAACTAGGGCCTGTAGGACCTGCCTTGTTGACAGTGCTGTTAAGAAGGTAGAAACTAGGGCCAGTAGGACCTGCCTTGTTGACAGTGCTGTTAAGAAGGTAGAAACTAGGGCCAGTAGGACCTGCCTTGTTGACAGTGCTATTAAGAAGGTAGAAACAAGGGCCTGTAGGACCTGCCTTGTTAATAGTGCTGTTAAGAAGGTAGAAACTAGGGCCTGTAGGACCTGCCTTGTTGACAGTGCTGTTAAGAAGGTAGAAACTAGGGCCAGTAGGACCTGCCTTGTTAATAGTGCTGTTAAGAATGTAGAAACTAGGGCCTGTAGGACCTGCCTTGTTGATAGTGCTGTTAAGAATGTAGAAACTAGGGCCTGTAGGACCTGCCTTGTTGATAGTGCTGTTAAGAAGGTAGAAACTAGGGCCTGTAGGACCTGCCTTGTTGACAGTGCTGTTAAGAAGGTAGAAACTAGGGCCTGTAGGACCTGCCTTGTTGACAGTGCTGTTAAGAAGGTAGAAACTAGGGCCAGTAGGACCTGCCTTGTTGACAGTGCTGTTAAGAAGGTAGAAACATGGCCTGTAGGACCTGCCTTGTTGACAGTGCTATTAAGAAGGTAGAAACTAGGGCCTGTAGGACCTGCCTTGTTGACAGTGCCGTTAAGAAGGTAGAAACTAGGGTCAGTAGGACCTGCCTTGTTGATAGTGCTGTTAAGAAGGTAGAAACTAGGACCTGTAGGACCTGCCTTGTTGATAGTGTTGTTAAGAATGTAGAAACTAGGGCCTGTAGGACCTGCCTTGTTGATAGTGCTGTTAAGAAGGTAGAAACTAGGGCCTGTAGGACCTGCCTTGTTGACAGTGCTGTTAAGAAGGTAGAAACTAGGGCCAGTAGGACCTGCCTTGTTAATAGTGCTGTTAAGAATGTAGAAACTAGGGCCTGTAGGACCTGCCTTGTTGATAGTGCTGTTAAGAAGGTAGAAACTAGGGCCTGTAGGACCTGCCTTGTTGACAGTGCTGTTAAGAAGGTAGAAACTAGGGCCTGTAGGACCTGCCTTGTTGACAGTGCTGTTAAGAAGGTAGAAACTAGGGCCAGTAGGACCTGCCTTGTTGACAGTGCTGTTAAGAAGGTAGAAACATGGCCTGTAGGACCTGCCTTGTTATTAGTGCTGTTAAGAAGGTAGAAACTAGGGCCTGTAGGACCTGCCTTATTGACAGTGCTGTTAAGAAGGTAGAGCAATGCTTTATCTTGGACATACTTCTCCCTTCTTAGCTACTGATGTATCAATATGTTTTGACCATGACAGTTTACAATCCAGGGTTACTCCAAGCAGTTTAGTCACCTCAACTTGCTCAATTTACACATTATTTCTTACAAGATTTAGTTGAGGTTTAGGATTTAGTAAATGATTTGTCCAAAATATAATGCATTTAGTTTTCGAAATACTTAGGTCTAACTTATTCCTTGCCATCCATTCTGAAACGAACTACAGCTCTTTGTAAAGTGTTGCAGTTATTTCACTGGCTGTAGTAGCTGATGTGTAAAGTGTTGCAGTTATTTCACTGGCTGTAGTAGCTGATGTGTAAAGTGTTGCAGTTATTTCACTGGCTGTAGTAGCTGATGTGTAAAGTGTTGCAGTTATTTCACTGGCTGTAGTAGCTGATGTGTAAAGTGTTGCAATTATTTCACTGGCTGTAGTAGCTGATGTGTAAAGTGTTGCAGTTATTTCACTGGCTGTAGTAGCTGATGTGTAAAGTGTTGCAGTTATTTCACTGGCTGTAGTAGCTGATGTGTAAAGTGTTAAGTCATCCGCATACATTTGAAGTGGGAAGTTTACATACACTTAGTTTGGAGTCATTAAAACTAGTTTACATACACTTAGTTTGGAGTCATTAAAACTAGTTTACATACACTTAGTTTGGAGTCATTAAAACTAGTTTACATACACTTAGGTTGGAGTCATTAAAACTAGTTTACATACACTTAGGTTGGAGTCATTAAAACTAGTTTACATACACTTAGGTTGGAGTCATTAAAACTAGTTTACATACACTTAGGTTGGAGTCATTAAAACTAGTTTACATACACTTAGGTTGGAGTCATTAAAACTAGTTTACATACACTTAGTTTGGAGTCATTAAAACTAGTTTACATACACTTAGTTTGGAGTCATTAAAACTAGTTTACATACACTTAGGTTGGAGTCATTAAAACTAGTTTACATACACTTAGGTTGGAGTCATTAAAACTAGTTTACATACACTTAGGTTGGAGTCATTAAAACTAGTTTACATACACTTAGGTTGGAGTCATTAAAACTAGTTTACATACACTTAGGTTGGAGTCATTAAAACTAGTTTACATACACTTAGGTTGGAGTCATTAAAACTAGTTTACATACACTTAGGTTGGAGTCATTAAAACTAGTTTACATACACTTAGGTTGGAGTCATTAAAACTAGTTTACATACACTTAGTTTGGAGTCATTAAAACTAGTTTACATACACTTAGTTTGGAGTCATTAAAACTAGTTTACATACACTTAGGTTGGAGTCATTAAAACTAGTTTACATACACTTAGGTTGGAGTCATTAAAACTAGTTTACATACACTTAGGTTGGAGTCATTAAAACTAGTTTACATACACTTAGGTTGGAGTCATTAAAACTAGTTTACATACACTTAGGTTGGAGTCATTAAAACTAGTTTACATACACTTAGTTTGGAGTCATTAAAACTTGTTTACATACACTTAGTTTGGAGTCATTAAAACTTGTTTTTCAACCGCTCCACAAATGTCTTGTTAATTAACAAACTATAGTTTTGGCAAGTCGGTTAGGAAATCTACAGTTGAAGTCAGAAGTTTACATACATCTTATTCAAATACATTTAAACTCAGTTTTTCACAATTCCTGACATTTAATGCTAATAAAAACTCCCTGTCTTAGGTCAGTTAGGATCACCACTTTATTCTAAGAATGTGAAATGTCAGAATAATAGTAAAGAGATGTCACGCCCTGATCTTAGTTTTCTTTATTATTTTTGGTTAGGTCAGGGTGTGACAAGGGTGGTTGGTTTAGTTTTTGTATTTTCTAGGTGTTTTTGTCCTGTCTAGGGTTTTTTGTATATCTCTGCGGTTTTGGTATGTCTAGGTATGTGTAGGTCTATGGTGGCCTGCATTGGTTCCCAATCAGAGACAACTGTTTATCGTTGTCTCTGATTGGGGATCCTATTTAGGTTGCCATTTTCCATTTTGGTTTTGTGGGTTATTGTCTATGTGTAGTTGCATGTCAGCACTCGTGTTCATAGATTCAGGGTCGTTTTATTATTTTGTTAGTTCGTTTAGTGTTCTTCGTTTAAATAAAGAAGAATGTATTCATCTCACGCTGTGCCTTGGTCTCCTCGTTATGACGAAAGTGACAGAATAACCCACCATAACAGGACCAAGCAGCGTGAAAAGGAGGAGCAGACGTTATGGACTTGGGAAGAGATTTTGGACGGAAAAGGATCCTGGACATGGGAGGAATTACTAGATGGAGCAGGACCCTGGACGCAGCCTGGGGAGTATCGCTGTTCTAAGGAGGAGAAATACTGGAGAATAGAGGAACGGCTACGATATGGTACACGGCTAGCACGGAAGCCCACGGCTAGCACGGAAGCCCACGGCTAGCACGGAAGCCCACGGCTAGCACGGAAGCCCACGGCTAGTATGGAAGCCCAAAAGGCAGCACACGAGGAGATTGGCTGAGTCAGGTAGGAGACCTGAGCCAAATCCTCGTGCTTACCATGGGGAACGTGTAACTGGTCAGGCACCTTGTTATGCAGAGATTAGCAGGTGTCTCCAGTGCGCTATGCTAGCCCGGTGAGCTCTATTCCAGCTCTTCGCATTTGCTGGGCTAGAATGGGCATCCAGCCAGGATGTTTTGAGCCAGCTCTATGTTCTGGATCTCCAATGCTTCTCCACTGTCCAGTGTGTCCTGTGCCTCCTCCCCGCACTCGCCCTAAGGTACATGTCACCAGCCTGGTACCACCAGTTCCGGCACCAAGCACCAGGCCTACAGTGCACCTTTGGCAGTCCAGAACGTCTGGCGACAGTACCCAGTCCAGAGTGTCCGGCGACAGTACCCAGTCCAGAGCGTCCGGCAACAGTACCCAGTCCAGAGCGTCCGGCAACAGTACCCAGTCCAGAGCGTCCGGCAACAGTACCCAGTCCAGAGCGTCCGGCAACAGTACCCAGTCCAGAGCGTCCGGCAACAGTACCCAGTCCAGAGCGTCCGGCAACAGTACCCAGTCCAGAGCGCCCGGCAACAGTACCCAGTCCAGAGTGTCCGGCGACAGTACCCAGTCCAGAGCGCCCGGCAACAGTACCCAGTCCAGAGCGTCCGGCAACAGTACCCAGTCCAGAGCGCCCGGCGACAGTACCCAGTCCAGAGCGCCCGGCGACAGTACCCAGTCCAGAGCGCCCGGCGACAGTACCCAGTCCAGAGCGCCCGGCGACAGTACCCAGTCCAGAGGGTCTGGCGACAGTACCCAGTCCAGAACGTCCGGCGACAGTACCCAGTCCAGAGCGTCTAGCGACAGTACCCAGTCCAGAGCGTCTGGCGACAGTACCCAGTCCAGAACGTCCGGCGACAGTACCCAGTCCAGAGCGTCTAGCGACAGTACCCAGTCCAGAGCGTCTAGCGACAGTACCCAGTCCAGAGCATCTGGCGACAGTACCCAGTCCAGAACGTCCGGCGACAGTACCCAGTCCAGAGCGTCTGGCGACAGTACCCAGTCCAGAATGTCCGGCGACAGTACCCAGTCCAGAGCGTCCGGCGACAGTACCCAGTACAGAGTGTCCGGCGACAGTACCCAGTACAGAGTGTCCGGCGACAGTACCCAGTACAGAGTGTCCGGCGACAGTACCCAGTCCAGAGCGTCCGGCGACAGTACCCAGTCCAGAGCGTCCGGCGACAGTTCACAGACCGGAACCTCCAACGACGTGCCACAGTCCGGAGCCTCCAACGACGGGCCACAGTCCGGAACCTCCAACGACGGGCCACAGTCCGGAACCTCCAACGACGTGCCACAGTCCGGAACCTCCAACGATGGGCCAAAGTCCGGAACCTCCAACGACGGGCCACAGTCCGGAGCCTCCAACGACGGGGCACAGTCCAGAACATCCAGCGATGATCCACCCAGCGAGGGTCCCCAGCCCGGGGCATACGGCGAGGGTCCCCAGCCCGGGGCATACGGCGAGGGTCCCCAGCCCGGGGCATACGGCGAGGGTCCCCAGCCCAGGGCATCCGACGATGATCAACGGGTCGGTAATACAAGAGCGGACTCAGTGTAAAGAAGGGGGGCGGCGTCCAGAACCAGAGCCGCCACCGAGGTTAGATGCCTACCCAGACCCTCCCATATAGGTTTAGGTTTGCGGCCGGGAGTCCGTACCTTTTGGGGGGGGGGGGGGGGGGATAACGTTAGTTATCTTTGTTTTCTTTATTATTTTGGTTAGGTCAGGATGTGACAAGGGTGGTTGGTTTAGTTTTTGTATTGTCAAGGTGTTTTTGTCCTGTCTAGGGTTTTTGTATATCGATAGGGGTTTGTATGTCTAGGTATATGTAGGTCTATGGTGGCCTGAATTGGTTCCCAATCAGAGACAGCTGTTTATCGAGATGTAACTTCCTGACTGATGTCTTGAGATGTTGCTTCAATATATCCACAATTTTCCCGCCTCATGATGCCATCTATTTTGTGAAGTGCACCAGTCCCTCCTGCAGCAAAGCATCCCCACAACACAACACCCCTGTGCTTCACGGTTGGGATGGTGTTCTTCGGGCTTGCAAGCCTCCCCCTTTTTCCTCCAAACATAACGATGGTCATTATGCCAAACAGTTATATTTTTGTTCCATCAGACCAAAGGACTTTTCTCCAAAAGTACGATCTTTGTTCCCATGTGCAGTTGAAAACCGTAGTCTGGCTATTTTATGGCTGTTTTGTAGCAGTGGTTTCTTCCTTTCTGAGTGGCCTTTCAGGTTATGTCGATACAGGACTCGTTTTACTGTGGATATAGATACTTTTGTACCTGTTTCCTCCAGCATCTTCACAAGGTCCTTTTCTGTTGTTCAGGGATTGATTTCCACTTTTCGCACCAAAGTACGTTCATCTCTAGGAGACAGAACGCGTCTCCTTCCTGAGCGGTATGACGGCTGCATGGTCCCATGGTGTTTATACTTGCGTACTATTGTTTGTACAGATGGACGTGGTACCTTCAGGCATTTGGAAATTGCTTCCAACAAGACTTGTGGAGGTCTACAATTTTTTTGAGGTCTTGGCTGATTTCTTTTGATTTTCCCATGATGTCAAGCAAAGAGGTACTGAGTTTGAAGGTAGGCCTTGAAATACATCCACAGGTACACCTCCAATTGATTCAAATTATGTAAATGATCAGAATCTTTTAAAGCCATGACATCATTTTTTTGAATGTTCCAAGCTGTTTAAAAGCACAGTCAACTTAGTGTATGTAAATTTCTGGCCCACTGGAATTGTGATACAGTGAAATAACCTGTCTGTAAACAATTGTTGGAAAAATTACTTGTGTCAGGCACAAAGTAGATGTCCTAACCGACTTGCCAAAATTATGGTTTGTTAAAAAGACATTTGAGCAGCGGTTGAAAAACAAGTTTTAATGACTCCAACCTAAGTGTATGTAAACTTTCGACTTCAACTGTATGTGAACTTCTGACCCACTGGAATGGGTGCAAGAAATGAAAGCTGAAATAAATCATTCTCTCTACTATTATTCTGAGATTTCACATTCTTAAAATAAAGTGGGGAACCAATCTGACCTAAGACAGGGATTTTTTACTAGGATTAAATGTCAGGAATTATGAAAAAACGAGTTTAAATGTATTTGTGTAACGGGTGTCGTCGTCTGATGAGGAATAATTGGACCAAAGCGCAACGTGGTAAGTGTTCATGCTTTTTATTTAAACTGAACACTATAACAAAGAGAATCAACGAAACCGAAACAGTTCTGTCTGGTGCAGACACAAAACAGAAAACAACTACCCACAAAAACCACGTGGGAAAAAGCTACCTAAGTATGGTTCCCAATCAGAGACAACGATAGACAGCTGTCCCTGATTGAGAACCATACCCGGCCAAAACAAATAAATACAAAACATAGAAAAAGGAACACAGAATGCCCACCCAAATCACACCCTGACCAAACCAAAATAGAGACATAAAAAGCTCTCTAATGTCAGGGCGGGAAAATTTGGCTAAGGTGTATATAAACTTCCAACTTCAACTGTACATAGACACACTGGCTTTACACTGTCGTTAGTAAAGATTGAAAAAAGGGGCCTAGACAACTGCCCTGGAGAATTCCTGAGGAACTCAGGAGAGTGTGTGTTTGTTTATAATGCACCTTGCCACATCTTGGGAGTTGTTGGTCCTTGCAGCCTCCAGAAATGCATCGCCTGGAGGGAAAAACACATCCTTTTAGTATCTTTAGCAGGTAGAGCGCACAAACACACACACACCTTTAATATCAGAGTCTTTCTTGAGGCAAACGCCCACGGCTGCAGCGGACAGCAGATGCCAGTCCATAGGGGTGGCTGCCTCTCACTCTCTCCCCCGGTCCTTCTGCCGCTCTGCTCCCAGTACTGGTTGTTGGTGCGCCCCCTGGAAGCCAGAGAAGCCCAGGAACTCCTGTGACCCTGGAGGTCAGAGAATCCCAGGAACTCCTGCGACCCTGGAGGTCAGAGAAGCCCAGGAACTCCTGCGACCCTGGAGGTCAGAGATCCACCTGGGGACCATGTAGTAGTACTCACACTCTTTTGCTTCCTTGCTCAGAATTCCTCTACGGGAGACACGAGAGGTGGAAACAATGGGGTTCCGGTTGGTGTCCGCTTTCTCGAGGATGGTGTGTTTCCTCACATTGTCCTTGGTGCTTGTCTGGAACACATCATGGGGAAAGGCTGCTCGACCTTCGCATGAAGTTCTGCGGCGGGAACCGACAACAATATGGCGGGAAAACACGTGAACCGTGAAACGTTGAGCCTGATAATAGTCCTTTAATTGAAGTCTACTGCTGCTATTCCTCCTACAGACCGTTATTTACCCTGTGATGGTTGACTGCAGTGACAGGACAAAAACAACAGCAGCATGGATGTCAATGGAACATGAACTGCATCATGGGAATAGTAGTTTTTTCCTACAGAAACTAACTGGCTCTGCTTCCTGGTATCACAGAAGGCAACTCCAGCACATCTTATGAAGGTTTACTCAGGATTTATTCATAGTCTTAAAATCTTCCACATACAAGTTCATCTAAAGCAACTTCCGCATTAATTTTTTAAAATGTTTATTCTACTTTATAGCAAACAAAACAACTTTCTCCTTGAGCATGATTCACCACCAGATGGCGTCCAGATTCTGTGGCATTGCGGAGGCTGGATAAAGTAACAAACAGGAGTTGTGTTGCAGCAGTCAGCAGCACCGTCCAATAGCCTACAGAGGCTGGTTCTGGTCACCAGTTCCACACGATGTGGGAGTAGAGGAAATGTACCATGTACATTCAATAGGAAAACAACATGTTTGCTATTCTGTACTGTAGGCAAGGAGGAAAAGTGGAGACATCTATAACCTAGAGTCAACATTTTGATCACATTTGATCATATATCACATTCAACTGTAACTTTACAGGCCGGCTTTCATATTGGCTACATATCACAAGACCCTTCACAGGGTCTTTGCTTTTGGTATTTTGCAGAACAGCTACTCTATAAACCTACTTGACCACATGACCTCACCTTACAGTAAAAAAAAAGAAAATATTGCTGTGAAACCAAAATTCCAAAAAAGTTGCTGTTTTGTGGTAACAACATACAATTTGAATGTAAGGGCGGCCCAATAGCCTAATCCTCAAAGGAGAAATCATATGCAGAATGCAACGTTCATTTGCTGGTCCCTTGAGAAAGTATTGACGAAGACTATGGGGCTGTTCTGGCCAATGTTTGAAAAATAATCATTTTAACATATTTAGTTTGCTCTGTGTTTGCTTCTGGATAAATACCTGAGTGAGGTGTGGATGAGAGAACATGGCTTTTCCAAGAGAGGGAAATGGTTTTCCTTTTTCAGAGTTTAAAAAGTTTAGAGATTTTCTCCACCTGAGCAGAAAAAGCACCGGTGGCATTCATCCAAACCCAGAGTCCCCACAGCAATAGCTCAAAGCCAAGAGGAAACGTGTCACTATTGCTTTATTGCGTCTCCACATTGAACTGTGTTCTGTTCCCAGACTAATAAATATACAGTTGTTAAAACTGTAGCCTACCCAGGCCTGATATATCAAATACCAGAATAAGGGACTTATTCAGGCATACAGTATTAGAGACAGGTGGGGTATCATCCAAATATATTTTATATTTATATATTTATATCTTGTCAGGGATTGACATTAAAGTCTTAAAGGCACTTGCCCATCTGGCAAGTCAGGGCTATTTTTGGGTTGCCCGAAGAGTAGGATCACTTGCCTGCAAATCTAAATGAGCTATTTACATGCAGAAGTGTCACATATTGCCTGCCTTTCACCTACACTTTTAGAATAAAAGGTGCCATTCTTTTGGTATTTTATTAGGATCCCTATTAGCTGTTGCAAAAGCAGCAGCTACTCTTCCTGGGATCCACACAAAACATGACATAATACAGAACAATAATAGACAAGAACAATTCAAGGACAGAACTACAAAAATATATTTTGACAAAAGGCACACGTAGACGACATATCAATACATACACACAACCTATCTAGGTCCAATAGGGGAGAGGCGTTGTGCTGTGAGGTGTTGCTTTATCTGTTTTTTGAAACCAGGTTTGCTGTTCACTTGAACAATATGAGATGGAATGGAGTTCCATGCAATTGTCACGATTGGTATGAGAGACGGACCAAGGCGCAGTGTGATTAAAGTTCCACATATTTTAATAAAGCGAAACTTCCAAACAAAACAATAAACCACGAAACATGACATCAGTGGTGTTACATGCACATACATAAAACAATATCCCACAAAGCAGGTGGGAGAAAGGGCTTCCTAAATATGATTCCCAATTAGAGGCAACGATTACCAGCTGCCTCTAATTGGGAACCATACAACCCAGCCACATAGAAAATCAATGACTAGAACACCCCCCCTAGTCACGCTCTGACCTAAACACCATAGAGAACCAAGGGCTCTATGGTCAGGGCGTGACAGCAACAATAGCTCTATATAATACTGTACGCTTTCTTGAATTTGTTCTGGATTTGGGGACTGTGAAAAAAACCCTAGTGGCATGTCTAGTGGGGTAAGTGTGTGTGTCAGAGCTGTGTGTAAGTTGACTATGCAAACAATTTGGAATTTTCAACATAATCAATGTTTCTTATAAAAAGAAGAAGTGATGCAGTCAGTCTCTCCTCAACTCTTAGCCAAGAGAGACTGTATTTATATCGCCCTCTGATTACAAAGAAGAGCAAGACGTGCTTCTCTGTTCTGGGCCAGCTGCAGCTTAACTAGGTCCTTCCTAAATCTAAATCAAATCAAATATTACTGGTCACATACACACATACGCTGATGTTATTGCTTGTGTAGCTTATCAGTTTATTACTGGTCCTGAACATTCCAAAACAGATTGCAGCTCTACCCATTCCAAAACAGACTGCAACTCTTTGTTAATGGTTTCAGTGACTTCATTAGCTGTGGTTGCTGATGTGTATATGGTTGAATCATCAGCATACATGGACACACATGCTTTGTTTAATGCCAGTGGCAGGTCATTGATAAAAATAGAAAAGAGTAGAGGGCCTAGAAAGCTGCCCTGCGGTACACCACACTTTACATGTTTGACATTAGAGAAGCTTCCATTAAATAAAACCTTTTGAGTTCTATTAGATATATAGCTCTGAATCCACAATATGTGTAACGGTCGTTGTTGGTGGAATCTTGCTTGTTTGTAGGTGACCAAATACTTATTTTCCACCATAATTTGCAAATAAATTAATAAAAAATCCTACAATGTGATTTTCTGGATTTTTTTTCTCCTTTCGTCTTGAAGTGTACTTATGATGAAAATTACAGGCCTCTCATCTTTTTAAGTGGGAGAACTTGCACAATTGGTGGCTGACTAAATACTTTTTTGCTCCACTGTATATATACAGCAACACTTCCCCCATAAGCATCTCTGTCTCTTCTATAGATGTTATATCCTTTTATTGCGATGTTATATCCTTTTATTGCTACTGATGTATCATCAAATGAATTATCTGAGTCTCAGAAATGGCTAATATATGAATGTTATCTGATGTTAGCAAGTTATTGATTTCATGAACCTTATTTCTAAGGCTACATATATTAATATGGGCTATGCCAAATAACTCTTCAGACCCGGCCTTGGTCGTCAGGATCACTGGACAGAGAGTAGCAGTCCCAGCAACTGTTTCCAAATGCGTCGCAGGATCCAAACTAAAAAGGGAGCTAGCTACTAAGCAACCTTCTAATACACTTTCAAAAAAAGAATAATTCCAAAACAACAAACCGAGGTTTCCCTCGTTCTGCGTTCAACAGGATGAGTAGCGTGCAGTGTGTGTTCACAGTGCAGTGTGTGTTCAGTGCAGTGTGTTCACAAGCGGGATACTTTTCCCCTGTGTCTCAATACAAAGTAGCCTAATTACAGAGTACCAGGCTGTATACCTCCCAGTCACAACACTCCAGTGTACATACAGTTGATGTCTGAAGTTTTCATACACCTTAGCCAAATACATTTAAACACAGTTTGTCACAATTCCTGACATTTATCCTAGTAAAAATTCCCTGTCTTTGGTCAGTTAGGATCACCACTTTATTTTATGAATGTGAAATGTCAGAATAATAGTAGAGAGGAGGATTTATTTCAGCTTTTTTTTATTTCATCACATTCCTAGTGGGTCAGAAGTTTACATACACTCAATTTGTATTTGGTAGCATTGCCTTTAAATTGTTTAACTTGGGTCAAACATTTTGGGTATCCTTCCACAAGAGTCAGGTTTGTAGGCCTCCTTTCTCGCACACGCTTTTCAGTTCTGCCCACACATTTTCTACAGGATTGAGGTCAGGGCTTTGTGATAGCCACTCCAATAGCTTAACTTTGTTGTCCTTAAGCCATTTTTCCACATCTTTGGAAGTATGCTTGGGGTCATCGTCCATTTGGAAGACCCATTTGCGACCAAGCTTTAACTTCCTGACTGATGTCTTGAGATGTTGCTTCAATATAGCCACATAATTTTCCATCGTCATGATGCCATCCAATACTGTGGATATAGATACTTTTGTACCTGTTTCCTCCAGCATCTTCACAAGTTCCTTTGCTGTTGTTCTGGGATTGTTTTGCACTTTTCACACTTTTCTCTAGGAGACAAAACACGTCTCCTTCCTGAGCGGTATGATGGCTGCGTGGTCCCAAGGTGTTTATACTTGCGTACTATTGTTTGTACAGATGAACATGGTACCTTCAGGCATTTGGAAATTGCTCCCAAGGATGAACCAGACTTGTGGAGGTCCACCATTTTTTGGCTGATTTCTTTTGATTTTCCCATGATGTCAAGCAAAGAGGCACCGAGTTTGAAGGTAGGCCTTGAAATACATCCACAGGTACATCTCCAATTGACTCAAATGATGTAAAGCAGCCTATGGAAGAATTTGAACATTTTCAGCCTCCTGGTATTGTGTACAGATCCTTGCGACATGGGGCCATGCATTATCATTATCCCAGTCTGCTGTTACCACATGCTTCATGAGGGCCACCATTGTACCTGTTCCCAAGAAAGCTAAGGTAACTGAGCTAAACGACTACTCACTAGCACTCACTTCCGTCATCATGAAGTGCTTTGAGAGACTAGTCTGGGACCATATCACCTCCACCCTACCCGACACCCTAGACCCACTCCAATTTGCTTACCGCCCCAATAGGTCCACAGACGACGCAATCGCAATCGCAACCACACTGCACACTGCCCTAACCCATCGGGACAAGAGGAATACCTATGTGAGAATGCTGTTCATCGACTACAGCTGAGCATTTAACACCATAGTACCCTCCAAACTCGTCATCAAGCCTGAGACCCAGACCCCGCCCTGTGCAACTGGGTACTGAACTTCCTGACAGGCCGCCCCCGGGTGGTGAGGGTAGGTAACAACATCACCACCCCGCTGATCGTCAACACTGGGGCTCCACAAGGGTGCGTTCTCAGCCCTCTCCTGTACTCCCTGTTCACCCACGACTGCGTGGCCATGCACGCTTCCAACTCCATCATCAACTTTGCGGACGACACTACAGTAGTAGTCTTGATTTACCAACAACGACGAGACGGCCTACAGGGGGGAGGTGAGGGCCCTCGGAGTGTGGTGTCAGGAAAATAACCTCACACTCAACGTCAACAAAACAAAGGAGATGATAGTGGACTTCAGGAAACAGCAGAGGGAGCACCCCCCTATCCACATCGACGGGACAGTAGTGGAGAGGGTAGTAAGTTTTAAGTTCCTCGGCGTACATATCACGGACAAACTGAATTGGTCCACCCACACAGACAGTGTTGTGAAGAAGGCGCAGCAGCGCCTCTTCAATCTCAGGAGGCTGAAGAAATTTGGCTTGTCACCAAAAGCACTCACAAACGCACAATCGAGAGCATCCTGTCGAGCTGTATCACCACCTGGTACGGCAACTGCTCCGCCCACAACCGTAAGGCTCTCCAGAGGGTAGTGAGGTCTGCACAATGCATCACCGGGGCCAAACTACCTGCCACCCAGGACACCTACACCACCCGATGTCACAGGAAGGCCATAAAGATCATCAAGGACAACAAACACCCGAGCCACTGCCTGTTCACCCCGCTATTATCCAGAAGGCGAGGTCAGTACAGGTGCTTCAAAGAAGGGACCGAGAGACTGAAAAACAGCTTCTATCTCAAGGCCATCAGACTATTAAACAGCCACCACTAACATTGAGTGGCTGCTGCCAACATACTGACTGTGACATCGGGTGGTGTAGGTGTCCTCCAGCCACTTTAATAATGGAAATTGATGTAAAAATGTATCACTAGCCACTTTAAATAATGCCACTTAATATAATGTTTACATACCCTACATTACTCATCTCATATGTATATGTATATACTGTACTCTATGTCATCTGCTCCATCTTTATGTAATTCATGTATCACTAGCCATTTTAAACTATGCCACTTTGTTTACATACCCTACATTACTCATCTCATATGTATATACTGTACTAGATACCATCGATTGCATCTAGCCTATGCCGTTCTGTACCATCACTCATTCATATATCTTTATGTACATATTCTTTATCCACTTACACTTGTGTGTATAAGGTAGTGGTTGTGGAATTGTTAGGTTAGATTACTCGTTGGTTATTACTGAATTGTCGGAACTAGAAGCATAAGGATTTCGCTACACTCGCATTAACATCTGCTAACCATGTGTATGTGACAAATCAAATTTGATTTGATTTTGAAACATGAAGTGATAGGGGCGGATGAATGGCACAACAATGGGCCTCAGAATCTTGTCACAGCATCTCTGTGCATTCAAATTGCTATTGATAAAATACAATTGTGTTCGTTGTCCGTAGTTTATGCTTGTCCATACCATAACCCCACCGCCACCATGGGCCCCACAGCGTGCCAGTGGCCAAAGAAGGTGAGCATTTGCCCACTGAAGTCGGTTATGACACCAAACTTCAGTCAGGTCAAGACCCTGGTGAGCACGACGAGCATGCAGATGACCTTCCCTGAGATGGTTTCTGACAGTTTCATCAGCTGTCTGGGTGGCTGGTCTTAGACGATCACACAAGTGAAGAAGCCTGATGTGGAGGTCCTGGGCTGGAGTGGTTACACGTGGTCGGCGGTCGGTCTCTCACTATTCTAATCTCTCAATGTGTATCTCAAAGTGCACCAAATGCATTTAGCTGTTGAAATTCATTTTTTACCCCGGGGGAGAATGCCCCCAGACCACCTACCAGCTTTGGGCTAAGCCTCCAATTGTCTTCAAATCCTAGAAACGTCACTTCCTAAAGGCATTTTCCCAAAGCCATCTCCCGCAGTAATGGTTCTGTTGTTGAAATAGACAGACAAATAGTTAGAAAATAAACAACAACAGGGAAAAGGGATGGAGGAAGGGAGGAGAGCACCCGCCAGTTTATAGGACCAGGCGCGCAGCTGATTTCTGGTCCCTTATAGAAGGATGTGTGTGTGCACGTAGCCGAGTGGGCGGTTTCACTTCGATTGTCAATCTTTTATCGCTTCTCTGTGTGTCACCAACGCTGTACTCTTTTCTCCACACTGCACCATCAACCTCGAGGGACCATAGGGGGGCACACAGCGACGCAGGGGAACTGAAATGTAAATGGGCAACGATTGATCATAACCCTCGGACTTGTCAGCCTTTCATTTCCAGCCGAGTCGCGGTGAGACAGCAGAAACATATGGCTCCCTGAAATAGCTGCTGCCGACCATATTGAACTGCAATTGATTCACGCCAGAGGGTCAATAGTGTTATAAGATAAAAGCCGGAAAGCTTCCACTCGTGACTATAGTTTCTATGAAATACATGTTATTTTTATACCGGTTTTTGTGCTTTCTTCGTTTTTGTACGCTTTCGGTGATCCCGCGCAGCTCCCCTTTCTAACACCCATCATAACAAGACTCGGTTTAGCTGGTTGCTTGCTCGGCGATAAATTAAATTAGATGAATAATTCACTCAGAGGATAGAGGAGTGCGTCGTTTAGCCCAGTCACTCTTCACCGGCGCCCGTTCGTCCCAGTTTGCCTCGGGATTGGGTCTCTTCGCCACCGGGAGTTCCCCTACCTCGGCTCGGTCTCGTCGTTGTTCTTCCCGGTGACCTGCAGAAGAGCGAGCTCGCGCTCCTCGCTAACAGATCATGTCGGCGGAGTCTGTGTTGATCCCGGACGACCGGGCATTCAGCAACTTCAAGGAGGAGTGCGGGAGCGAGGAGGGCTGGAGTCTGACCTACAACAAAACTGGCATGACCGTGTGGACCCAGACTATAGGAGGAGACGAGGAGAAGTCACTCCACAAGATTAAGGTGAGAACAGGGTAGGCCGGTAAACAGCTGAATATAATGTGTGTAAAGCAAAGGGCACCATACGGGCTACCTTGGTCACACAGTCCCATAGTAGGAAGTATAAAATTGCATAAATTCAAACCCTTAAGTAATATTACTCAAAGGAGGGCAAGGAAGTGTTATTTACAGGAAGAAAGGACAGAATTAGATCAGGGCCTGGGTCAGGTGTGTGTATCCGGGTCTGTGGTAGGATAGCCGGCAAACAGGTGTTCACATAGAGTTGTTTGATGAAGGGAGGAGGGGGAGAGGGAAACAGAAGGTCAAACAGGATGTGTGTGGACTGTATACGTGTTTAATCATATCTGACATCACACTGGAGGAGCAGGCTACTGTGAACTCAAATAGAGGTGTGTGTGTGTGTGTGTGTGTGTGTGTGTGTGTGTGTGTGTGTGTGATGTAAGAATCTGCAGGTAGTCTGTTCTGCTCCCTGTGAGTGTGGGCTACTGAATGGCAGGTACCTTAACTGGCACACACATTTTTGACAGACATGACGGTCAGAGAAGGGATCCTATGATGGGTCTGGTAGGTAGGCAGTAAGCCTGTTATATGAGCTGTCATCTATCTGTCTCTGAAGTGTCCGTTGGCCTGATTTGCGTAATGCCACGGAGTGTTTAATGTGTGCTTAAGGAGAGGCCTTCTCTCTCTGCACTCATGCCTGTAGGGGAGTGTGTGTGTGTGGTGCTCAGTTTGTGTGCAGAGGTAATCTCTCTGTGTATTCATACAGGACAGCTGGACCTTCTCATAATAGCTCCGCACACATACACAGAGGGAGGACAGCAGTCCGCTTACCACACATAGCAGGATACACACACTAATTGGGAGTCTCCCTCAAACCGTTACATCCTTGTGTGTCTCTCTCTAAACTCGTATGTAAATGTATGTGTTGTGTGTCTCTCTCTAAACTCATATGTATGTGTTGTGTGTCTCTCTCTAAACTCATATGTATGTGTTGTGTGTCTCCAAACTCGTATGTGTTGTGTGTCTCTCTCTAAACTCATATGTAAATGTATGTGTTGTGTGTCTCTCTAAACTCGTATGTAAATGTATGTGTTGTGTGTCAATATGGTTGTGTGTGTCTCTCTCTAAACTTGTATGTATGTGTTGTGTGTGTCTCTCTCTAAACTCGTATGTAAATGTATGTGTTGTGTGTCTCTCTCTAAACTCGTATGTAAATGTATGTGTTGTGTGTCAATATGGTTGTGTGTGTCCGTGCTCAGGAGGCATTGATGCTATGATCTTGCTCTTCTATTCATAGACTGAAATAAAAGCATGGATGCTCTCCCAGCTGATGAATGTAGAAAGTGTGTGTGAGAGAGAGATCCAGGCTGTTGTAGTGTTCTCCTCTGAGTGCCCACAGTAGTGAAGAACAGGGACATGTAAAGTGCGGAGGCATTGAAACCCCAAGACGGAGGGTGAGGTTGGGGGAGAGGTCTTTGTCTTCATCATCCTCACCATCATTAGCAGAATAATCATCATCATCATTATCATCAACAATATATCAGCCTGTAACCATTAGTCAGCAATATCATCAGCATCTCTATTAAACTCCCATCATCATTATACTGACACACAAAGGCAGGCTGAGCTATGCTTCTGTATGTACAGTGCATTCGGTAAGTATTCAGACCCCTTGACTTGTTTTTTCCACTCACCAATCTCCACACAACACCCCATAATAACAAAGCCAAAACATTTAAACTTTTTTTTTTTTTGAGAAGGTATATAAAAAAATATAAATAAAATATCACATTTACATACAGTAAGTATTCAGACTCTTTACTCAGTACTTTGTTGAAGCACCTTTGGCAGTAAGTATTCAGACTCTTTACTCAGTACTTTGTTGAAGCACATTTGGCAGTAAGTATTCAGACTCTTTACTCAGTACTTTGTTGAAGCACCTTTGGCAGTAAGTATTCAGACTCTGTACTCAGTACTTTGTTGAAGCACCTTTGGCAGTAAGTATTCAGACTCTTTACTCAGTACTTTGTTGAAGCACCTTTGGCAGTAAGTATTCAGACTCAGTACTTTGTTGAAGCACCTTTGGCAGTAAGTATTCAGACTCTGTACTCAGTACTTTGTTGAAGCACCTTTGGCAGTAAGTATTCAGACTCTGTACTCAGTACTTTGTTGAAGCACCTTTGGCAGTAAGTATTCAGACTCTTTACTCAGTACTTTGTTGAAGCACCTTTGGCAGTAAGTATTCAGACTCTTTACTCAGTACTTTGTTGAAGCACCTTTGGCAGTAAGTATTCAGACTCTGTACTCAGTACTTTGTTGAAGCACCTTTGGCAGTAAGTATTCAGACTCTTTACTCAGTACTTTGTTGAAGCACCTTTGGCAGTAAGTATTCAGACTCAGTACTTTGTTGAAGCACCTTTGGCAGTAAGTATTCAGACTCTGTACTCAGTACTTTGTTGAAGCACCTTTGGCAGTAAGTATTCAGACTCTTTACTCAGTACTTTGTTGAAGCACCTTTGGCAGTAAGTATTCAGACTCAGTACTTTGTTGAAGCACCTTTGGCAGTAAGTATTCAGACTCTGTACTCAGTACTTTGTTGAAGCACCTTTGGCAGTAAGTATTCAGACTCTGTACTCAGTACTTTGTTGAAGCACCTTTGGCAGTAAGTATTCAGACTCTTTACTCAGTACTTTGTTGAAGCACCTTTGGCAGCGATTACAGCCTCGCGTCTTCTTGGGTATGAAGTTACAAGCTTGGCACACCTGCATTTGGGTAGTTTTCCCCCATTCTTCTCTGCAGATCCTCTTAAGCTCTGTCAGGTTGGATGGGGAGTGTTGCTGCACAGCTATTTTCAGGTCTCTCCAGAGATGTTCGATCAGGTTCAAGTCTGGGCTCTGGCCAGACTTGTCCCGAAGCCACTCCTGTGTTGTCTTGGCTGTGTGCTTAGGGTTGTTGTCCTGTTGGAAGGTGAACCTTCACCCCAGTCTGAGGTCCTGAGAGCTCTGGAGCAGGTTTTCATCAATGATCTCTCTCTACTTTGCTCCGTTCAGCTTTCCCTCAAACCTGACTAGTCTCCCAGTCCCTGGCACTGAAAAACATCCCCACAGCATGATGCTGCCACCACCATGCTTCACCGTAGGGATAGTGCCAGGTTTCCTCCAGACGTATCGCTTGACATTCAGGACAATGAGTTCAATCTTGGTTTCATCAGACCAGAGAATCTTGTTTCTCATGGTCTGAGAGTCCTTTAGGTGCCCTTTGGGAAACTCCAAGCGAGCTGTCATGTGCCTTTTACTGAGGAGTGGCTTCCATCTGGTCACTACCATAAAGTAGAGGAACCCCGGAGCTCTGTCAGCGGGACCATCGGGTTCTTGGTCACCTCCCTGACCAAGGCCCTTCTCCCCTGATTACTCAGTTTGTCCAGGCGGCCAGCTCTAGGAAAAGTCTTGGCGGTTCCAAACTTCTTCCGTTTAAGAATGATGGAGACAACTGTGTTCTTGTACCTTCAATCTGTGTCTCTACACAATCCTGTCTCGGAGCTCTACGAACAACTCCTTCCACCTCTCGGCTTGGTTTCTGCTCTGTCAACTGTGGGGCCTTATTTTAATAAAGGTGTGTGCTTTTCCAATTCATGTCCAATAAGGTATTTCTGTTTTTTATTTTAAATAAAATAGTAAATCTTCTAAAAACCTGTTTTCACTTTCTCGTTATGGGGTATTGTGTGTAGATTGATGAGGAAAGGTTTTTATGTAAATCCATTTTAGAATGAGGCTGTAACGTAACAAACAACATGTGGTAAAAGTCAATGGTTCTGAATACTTTCTGAAATGCCCTGTATGTGGCTGGTTTAACATGCTGTCAGACTGACTGGTGCTGTTTGGACTTTCTCCAGCCCACACACACTCTGAAATGCCCTGTATGTGGCTGGTTTAACACGCTGTCAGACTGACTGGGACTGTTTGGACTCTCTCCAGCCCACACACACTCTGAAATGCCCTGTATGTGGCTGGTTTAACACGCTGTCAGACTGACTGGGACTGTTTGGACTCTCTCCAGCCCACACACACTCTGAAATGCCCTGTATGTGGCTGGTTTAACACGCTGTCAGACTGACTGGGACTGTTTAGACATTCTCCAGCCCACACACACTCTGAAATGCCCTGTATGTGGCTGGTTTAACAAGCTGTCAGACTGATGGGGACTGTTTAGACATTCTCCAGCCCACACACACTCTGAAATGCCCTGTATGTGGCTGGTTTAACACGCTGTCAGACTGACTGGGACTGTGTGGACATTCTCCAGCCCACACACACCCTGAGGACTGAGGGGAAACCCTGTTCACTGATGGTATACATATACACACTCATCCCCTCTCATCCTTCTCTTCCACATTCGCCTACCCATGTCCAGCAGAAGACATGAGCTTTGACAGGCCTGGGAGAGAGAGGGGAGGGGGAGAGTAGAGTGGGGGAGCAAGGGAGAAGGAGGGATGTTTGATTAAACACAGCAGCGGACTGTAGTGCAGTCTGATACAGGGGGAAGGGTGTGTGTATAATGTTTGAGGTTAGAGGTTGTGTATCATGTGACTGTGAGCATCTACTGTCTGGTCCACAGGACCACATACATATATACTGCCAACATTGACCGCTCGCACATGGGATTTCAGTTTTACGTTTCAAACACACGCACCACAGTTCAGTCTCCTTCTCGTTTTTGCTCTCTCCTGCCCTCATCAGTAGAGGATTGTACTGAATTAGTTTAATAGAATTGCGTTGATAGTCTTCCCCCTCCTGTTTCAGTCTGCCCTGTGGACACAATCACTTCATTATTCTCTCAACTCCATTGTGACTTTTAAGTCCTTAGTCCAACACACACACACACACACACACACACACAGAGTTGGGTTACTGAATCACCAGTGAAACTGCAGTAGTAACTGATAACAGGTCCTCATGACCATAGATAGTAAGCTGGATAGACTAGAGTGTAGATTTGGCTGTTGAAAGATGGGGTTCCTCATATAGTGTTCAGGGTTATCCCCATGTGTCTGTGATTGAAAGTAGTGCACTCCTCCTAGAGATCGACCGATTATGATTTTTCAACGCCGATACCGATTATTGGAGGACCAAAAAAAGCCGATACCGATTAATCGGCCGTTTTTAAAATGTCATTATTTATTTATTTATTTATTTCTATATATTTGTAATAACGACAATTACAACAATACTGAATGAACACTTTTATTTTAACTTAATATAATACATAAATAAAAATCTATTTCTTCTCAAATAAATAATGAAACTTGTTCAATTTGATTTAAATAATGCAAAAACAAAGTGTTGGAGAAGAAAGTAAAAGTGCAATATGTGCCATGTAAGAAAGCTAACGTTTAAGTTCCTTGCTCAGAACATGAGAACATATGAAATCTGGTGGTTCCTTTTAACATCAGTCTTCAATATTCCCAGGTAAGGAGTTTTAGGTTGTAGTTATTATAGGAATTATAGGACTATTTCTCTATATACCGTTTGTATTTCATATACCTTTGACTATTGGATGTTCTAAAAGGTACTTTAGTATTGCCAGCCTAATCTCGGGAGTTGATAGGCTTGAAGTCATAAACAGCGCTGTGCTTCAAGCATTGCGAAGAGCTGCTGGCAAACGCAGGAAAGCGCTGTTTGAATGAATGCTTACGAGCCTGCTGGTGCCTACCACCGCTCAGTCAGACTGCTCTATCAAATATCAAATCATAGACTTAATTATAATATAATAAACACACAAAAATATGAGCCTTAGGTCATTAATATGGTCAAATCCGGAAACTATCATTTCGAAAACAAAACGTTAATTCTTTCAGTGAAATACAGAACCGTTCAGTATTTTATCTAACGGGTGGCATCCATAAGTCTAAATATTCTTGTTACATTGCACAACCTTCAATGTTATGTCATAATTATTTAAAACTCTGGCAAATTAATTACGGTCTTTGTTAGGAAGAAATGGTCTTCACACAGTTGGCAACGAGCCAGGCGGACCAAACTGCTGCATATACCCTGACTCTGCTTGTACTGAACGCAAGAGAAGTGACACAACTTCCCTAGTTAATATTGCCTGCTAACATGAATTTATTTTAACTAAATATGTAGGTTTAAAAATATATACTTGTGTATTGATTTAAAGAAAGGCATTGGTGTTTATGGTTAGGTACATTGGTGTTTATGGTTAGGTACATTGGTGTTTATGGTTAGGTACATTGGTGTTTATGGTTAGGTACATTGGTGTTTATGGTTAGGTACATTGGTGTTTATGGTTAGGTACATTGGTGTTTATGGTTAGGTACATTGATGTTTATGGTTAGGTACATTGGTGTTTATGGTTAGGTACATTGGTGTTTATGGTTAGGTACATTGGTGTTTATGGTTAGGTACATTGATGTTTATGGTTAGGTACATTGGTGTACATTGGTGTTTATGGTTAGGTACATTGGTGTTTATGGTTAGGTACATTGGTGTTTATGGTTAAGTACATTGGTGTTTATGGTTAGGTACATTGGTGTTTATGGTTAGGTACATTGGTGTACATTGGTGTTTATGGTTAGGTACATTGGTGTTTATGGTTAGGTACATTGGTGTTTATGGTTAGGTACATTGGTGTTTATGGTTAGGTACATTGGTGTTTATGGTTAGGTACATTGGTGTTTATGGTTAGGTACATTGGTGTTAATGGTTAGGTACATTGGTGTTTATGGTTAGGTACATTGGTGTTTATGGTTAGGTACATTGGTGTTTATGGTTAGGTACATTGGTGTTTATGGTTAGGTACATTGGTGTTTATGGTTAGGTACATTGGTGTTTATGGTTAGGTACATTGGTGTTTATGGTTAGGTACATTGGTGGTTATGGTTAGGTACATTGGTGGTTATGGTTAGGTACATTGGTGTTTATGGTTAGGTACATTGGTGTTTATGGTTAGGTACATTGGTGTTTATGGTTAGGTACATTGGTATTTATGGTTAGGTACATTGGTGTTTATGGTTAGGTACATTGGTGTTTATGGTTAGGTACATTGATGTTTATGGTTAGGTACATTGGTGTTTATGGTTAGGTACATTGGTGTTTATGGTTAGGTACATTGGTGTTTATGGTTAGGTACATTGGTGTTTATGGTTAGGTACATTGGTGTTTATGGTTAGGTACATTGGTGTTTATGGTTAGGTACATTGGTGTTATGGTTAGGTACATTGGTGTTTATGGTTAGGTACATTGGTGTTTATGGTTAGGTACATTGGTGTTTATGGTTAGGTACATTGGTGTTTATGGTTAGGTACATTGGTGTTTATGGTTAGGTACATTGGTGTTTATGGTTAGGTACATTGGTGTTTATGGTTAGGTACATTGGTGCAACGACAGTGCTTTTTTTGCGAATGCACTTCATCACCAGTTTGGCGAAGTAGGCTGTGATTCTGTGATAAATTAACAGGCACTGCATTCATTATTTGCAACAGAGGACAAGCTAGTTAAACTAGTAATATCATCAACCACGTGTATTTCACTAGTGATTGTTAAGATGTATTGTTTTTTATGAGATAAGTTTAATGCCAGCTAACAACTTACCTTCGCTCCTTGCTGCACTCGCGTAACAGGTGGTCAGCCTGCCACGCAGTTTCTCGTGGAGTGAAATTGGCCATAATTACCGATTGTTATGAATTTGAAATCGGCCCTAATTAATGGCCCATGCTGATTTTAATCGGTCGACCTCTAGGTTCTCCCCTCCCCTCCCCCATCTTCTGTCTGTTGTTGTGGTGTGGAGTCTTCCCTTGGCTGAGGTAACCATGGAGATGGCGTTACTGTAGGGCAGGTTTGCAGAACTCTGTGTGTGGGCACGCGCATGTTCTCATTTTTTAAGAGCCTGACATTGGCATAATTCTGTGCCAACGGTTTTACTATTAAACATTCACCCCCACACACAAACAAGCTCTTTCCCCTCCCTTCTCTCTACTCTCTCACCTCCCACCTCCCTTCTCTCTACTCTCTCACCTCCCTTCTCTCTACTCTCTCACCTCCCTTCTCTCTACTCTCTCACCTCCCTTTTCTCTACTCTCTCTCCCCTCTCTCCCTTCTCTCTCCCCTTCCTCCCTTCTCTCTCCTCCCTTCTCTCTACTCTCTCACCTCTCCCCTCCCTTCTCTCTACTCTCTCACCTCCCTTCTCTCTACTCTCTCACCTCCCTTTTCTCTACTCTCCTCTCCCTTTTCTCTACTCTCTCTCCCTTCTCTCCCTTCTCTCTCCTCTCTCCTCTCTCTCCTCTCTCCTCTCCCTTCTCTCTCCTCTCTCTTCTCCCTTCTCTCTCCTCTCCCTCCTCTCTCCTCTCTCCTCTCTCTCCTCTCCCTCCTCTCTCCTCTCTCCTCTCTCTCCTCTCTCCTCTCCCTTCTCTCTACTCTCTCCTCTCCCTTCTCTCTCCTCTCCCTTCTCTCTACTCTCTCCTCTCCCTTCTCTCTCCTCTCCCTTCTCTCTCCTCTCCCTTCTCTCTCCTCTCCCTTCTCTCTCCTCTCTCCTCTCTCTACTCTCTCCTCTCCCTTCTCTCTACTCCTCTCCCTTCTCTCTACTCCTCTCCCTTCTCTCTCCTCTCCCTTCTCTCTACTCTCTCTTCTCCCTTCTCTCTCCTCTCCCTTCTCTCTACTCTCTCCTCTCCCTTCTCTCTCCTCTCCCTTCTCTCTACTCTCTCCTCTCTCTACTCTCTCCTCTCTCTACTCTCTCCTCTCTCTACTCTCTCCTCTCCCTTCTCTCTACACCTCTCCCTTCTCTCTCCTCTCCCTTCTCTCTCCTCTCCCTTCTCTCTACTCTCTCCTCTCCCTTCTCTCTACTCTCTCCTCTCCCTTCTCTCTCCTCTCCCTTCTCTCTACTCTCTACTCTCTCCTCTCCCTACTCTCTCCTCTCTCCTCTCTCTACTCTCTCCTCTCCCTTCTCTCTACTCCTCTCCCTACTCTCTACTCTCTCCTCTCTCTACTCTCTCCTCTCCCTTCTCTCTACTCCTCTCCCTTCTCTCTACTCCTCTCCCTTCTCTCTCCTCTCCCTTCTCTCTACTCTCTCTTCTCCCTTCTCTCTCCTCTCCCTTCTCTCTACTCTCTCCTCTCCTCTCCCTTCTCTCTCCTCTCTCTACTCTCTCCTCTCCCTTCTCTCTACTCTCTCCTCTCTCTACTCTCTCCTCTCTCTACTCTCTCCTCTCCCTTCTCTCTACTCCTCTCCCTTCTCTCTCCTCTCCTTTCTCTGTACTATCTCCTCTCCCTTCTCTCTCCTCTCCTTTCTCTCTACTCTCTCCTCTCCCTTCTCTCTCTTCTCCCTTCTCTCTACTCTCTCCTCTCCCTTCTCTCTACTCTCTCCTCTCCCTTCTCTCTACTCTCTCCTCTCTCCTCTCCCTTCTCTCTACTCTCTACTGTCTCCCTTCTCTCTACTCTCTCCCTTCTCTCTACTCTCTACTCTCTCCCTTCTCTCTCTACTCTCCCTTCTCTTTCTACTCTCCCTTCTCTCTACTCTCTCTCCCCTCTCTTTACTCTCTCTCCCCTCTCTTTACTCTCTCTCCCCTCTCTTTACTCTCTCCCCCCTCTCTACTCTCCCCTCTTTACTCTCTCTCCCCCCTCTCTACTCTCCCCTCTCTACTCTCTCTCCCCTCTCTACTCTCTCTCCCCTCTCTACTCTCTCTCCCCTCTCTACTCTCTCTCCCCTCTACTCTCTCTCCCCTCTCTACTCTCTCTCCCCTCTCTCTACTCTCTACTCTCTCTCCCCTCTCTCTACTCCCTCCTCTCCCTTCTCTCTACTCTCTACTCTCTCCCTTCTCTCTACTCTTTACTCTCTCCACTCTCTCCTCTCCCTTCTCTCTCCTCTCCCTTCTCTCTACTCTTTACTCTCTCCCTTCTCTCTCCTCTCTCCTCTCTCTACTCTCTCCTCTCCCTTCTCTCTACTCCTCTCCCTTCTCTCTCCTCTCCCTTCTCTCTCCTCTCCCTTCTCTCTACTCTCTCACCTCCCTTTTCTCTACTCTCTCTCCCTTCTCTCTCCCCTTCCTCCCTTCTCTCTCCTCCCTTCTCTCTACTCTCTCACCTCCCACCTCCCGTCTCTCTACTCTCTCCCCTCCCTTCTCTCTACTCTCTCACCTCCCTTCTCTCTACTCTCTCACCTCCCTTTTCTCTACTCTCTCTCCCCTCTCTCCCTTCTCTCTCCCCTTCCTCCCTTCTCTCTCCTCCCTTCTCTCTACTCTCTCCTCTCCCTTCTCTCTCCTCTCCCTTCTCTCTCCTCTCCCTTCTCTCTCCTCTCCCTTCTCTCTCCTCTCCCTTCTCTCTCCTCTCCCTTCTCTCTCCTCTCCCTTCTCTCTCCTCTCTCTTCTCCCTTCTCTCTCCTCTCCCTTCTCTCTCCTCTCCCTTCTCTCTCCTCTCCCTTCTCTCTCCTCTCCCTTCTCTCTCCTCTCCCTTCTCTCTCCTCTCCCTTCTCTCTCCTCTCCCTTCTCCCTTCTCTCTACTCTCTCTTCTCCCTTCTCTCTCTTCTCCCTTCTCTCTCTTCTCCCTTCTCTCTCCTCTCCCTTCTCTCTCCTCTCCCTTCTCTCTCCTCTCCCTTCTCTCTCCTCTCCCTTCTCTCTACTCTCCCTTCTCTCTACTCTCTCCTCTCTCTACTCTCTCCTCCCTTCTCTCTACTCTCTCCTCTCCCTACTCTCTCCTCTCCCTTCTCTCTCCTCTCCCTTCTCTCTCCTCTCCCTTCTCCCTTCTCTCTCCTCTCCCTTCTCTCTCCTCTCCCTTCTCTCTACTCTCTCCTCTCCCTTCTCTCTCCTCTCCCTTCTCTCTCCTCTCCCTTCTCTCTCCTCTCCCTTCTCTCTCCTCTCCCTTCTCTCTCCTCTCCCTTCTCTCTCCTCTCCCTTCTCTCTCCTCTCCCTTCTATCTCCTCTCTCTCCTCTCCCTTCTCTCTCCTCTCCCTTCTCTCTACTCTCTCCTCTCCCTTCTCTCTACTCTCTCCTCTCCCTTCTCTCTACTCTCTCTTCTCCCTTCTCTCTCCTCTCCCTTCTCTCTCCTCTCCCTTCTCTCTCCTCTCCCTTCTCTCTCCTCTCTCTACTCTCTCCTCTCTCTCCTCTCTCTACTCTCTCCTCTCCCTTCTCTCTCCTCTCCCTTCTCTCTACTCTCTCTTCTCCCTTCTCTCTCCTCTCCCTTCTCTCTCCTCTCCCTTCTCTCTCCTCTCTCTACTCTCTCCTCTCCCTTCTCTCTCCTCTCCCTTCTCTCTACTCTCTCTCCCCTCTCTTTACTCTCTCTCCCCTCTCTTTACTCTCTCTCCCCTCTCTTTACTCTCTCTCCCCTCTCTTTACTCTCTCTCCCCTCTCTTTACTCTCTCTCCCCCCTCTCTACTCTCCCCTCTCTACTCTCTCTCCCCTCTCTACTCTCTCTCCCCTCTCTCTACTCTCTACTCTCTCTCCCCTCTCTCTACTCCCTCCTCTCCCTTCTCTCTACTCTCTCCCTTCTCTCTACTCTCTACTCTCTCCCTTCTCTCTACTCTTTACTCTCTCCCTTCTCTCTACTCTTTACTCTCTCCCTTCTCTCTCCTCTCTCCTCTCTCTACTCTCTCCTCTCCCTTCTCTCTACTCCTCTCCCTTCTCTCTCCTCTCCCTTCTCTCTCCTCTCCCTTCTCTCTCCTCTCCTTTCTCTCTACTCTCTCCTCTCCCTTCTCTCTACTCTCTCCTCTCCCTTCTCTCTACTCTCTCCTCCTCTCTCCTCTCCCTTCTCTCTACTCTCTACTGTCTCCCTTCTCTCTACTCTCTCCTCTCCCTTCTCTCTACTCTCTCCTCTCTCCTCTCTCCTCTCCCTTCTCTCTACTCTCTACTGTCTCCCTTCTCTCTACTCTCTCCCTTCTCTCTACTCTCTACTCTCCCTTCTCTCTCTACTCTCTCTCCCCTCTCTACTCTCTCTCCCCTCTCTACTCTCTCTCCCCTCTCTACTCTCTCTCCCCTCTCTACTCTCTCTCCCCTCTCTACTCTCTCTCCCCTCACTCTACTCCCTCCTCTCCCTTCTCTCTACTCTTTACTCTCTCCCTTCTCTCTACTCTCTACTCTCTCCCTTCTCTCTACTCTCTACTCTCTCCCTTCTCTCTACTCTCTCCCTTCTCTCTACTCTCTACTCTCTCCCTTCTCTCTACTCTCTCCCTTCTCTCTACTCTCCCTTCTCTCTCCCTTCTCTGTCTACTCTCTACTCTCTCCCCTCTCTCCCTTCTCTCTCCCCTCGATTCTCTCCCTCCTCTCTCTTCTCCCGCTCCTCTCTCCCCCTCCCTCCATTCTCTCTTCTCCCTCCCTCCCTTCTCTCTACTCTCTACTCTCTCCCTTCTCTCTACTCTCCCTTCTCTCTCTACTCTCTACTCTCTCCTCTCTCCCTTCTCTCTCTCTCCACTCTACTCTCTCCCCTCGATTCTCTCCCTCCTCTCTCTTCTCCCGCTCCTCTCTCTCTTCTCCCGCTCCTCTCTCCCCCTCCCTCCCTTCTCTCTTCTCCCTCCCTCCCTCCTCTCCTCTCCTCTCTCTGTCTCCTCTCCATTTTGATATCTGAAAATTCTTATGACCCCAACCATTTTGCAATTAACAGCCAATGTTTACTCTCTTAATTGGGGCTATTGCAGTCAATTGAAAAACATTCTAACAGTATTTCTGATTGTTTTCTCAACTCAACTGCCTTGCTCAGGAGCAGAACGACAGATTTTTACCTCGTCGGCTCTGGGATTTGATCCAGAAACATTTTGGTTACTAGCCCAACGCTCTAACCACGGCTACCTGCCGCCCCAGGTGTGAGTTTCTGTGCCTCTGCCTCCCCACACATTGTTTTCAACATATTGTGGCCGGTAATATCAAAGTCTCGTCAATAGTGTGTGGTTTCATAGCGTAACGGGCTCAGACATTCTCCGTGGGAATGATTCAAGTGCAACGGTCAAGTGAGGCATTTTCCCACCACCTAAGGGCTCTCTCTCTAGTTGAATTTTAATTTCTAGATTTATATGATTTTCTCTTAGATTTTTAAGGTTAACCACATTACAATGATTTTGAAATACAAAGACGATATTATAATCAATTAGTGTGTATATATACTGAACAAAAAATATAAATGCAACAATTTCAAAATTTTTACTGAGTTACAGTTCATATAAGGAAATCAGTCAATTGAAATAAATTCTTTAGGCCCTAATCTATGGATTTCACATGACTAGGCAGGGGCGCAGCCATGGGTGGGCCTGGGAGGGCATAGGCCCATCCACTTGGGAGCCAGGCCCATCCACTTGGGACCCAGGCCCATCCACTGGGGAGCCAGGCCTATTCATTGGGGAACCAGGACAGTCAATCAGAAT
The DNA here is from genome assembly GCF_013265735.2 of Oncorhynchus mykiss. Lineage (NCBI taxonomy): Eukaryota > Metazoa > Chordata > Actinopteri > Salmoniformes > Salmonidae > Oncorhynchus > Oncorhynchus mykiss. The sequence goes on from NC_048591.1 coordinate 36,692,984, forward strand.
GAGTTTTTCCACACAAAAGGGCTTTATTACAGACAAATACTCCTCGGTTTCATCGTCTGCCCAGGTGGCTGGTCTCAAACGATCCCGCAGGTGAAGAAGCCGGATGTGGAGGACCTGGGCTGATGTGGTTATACGTGGTCGGTTGTGAGGCCGGTTGGACAGACTGCCAAATTCTCT
>NC_048591.1:36695660-36940660 GCF_013265735.2 Oncorhynchus mykiss
CTCTACCACCTGGCCCATGGCTCTCCAACCCTGTTCCTGTAGTATACCACCTGGCCCATGGCTCTCCAACCCTGTTCCTATACTCTACCACCTGGCCCATGGCTCTCCAACCCTGTTCCTGTAGTATACCACCTGGCCCATGGCTCTCCAACCCTGTTCCTGTAGTATAACCTGGCCCATGGCTCTCCAACCCTGTTCCTGTACTCTACCACCTGGCCCATGGCTCTCCAACCCTGTTCCTGTAGTATACCACCTGGCCCATGGCTCTCCAACCCTGTTCCTGTAGTATACCACCTGGCCCATGGCTCTCCAACCCTGTTCCTATACTCTACCACCTGGCCCATGGCTCTCCAACCCTGTTCCTGTAGTATACCACCTGGCACATGGCTCTCCAACCCTGTTCCTGTACTCTACCACATGGCCCATGGCTCTCCAACCCTGTTCCTGTAGAACTACCCCTCTAGGTTCACTCCAACCCTGTTCCTGTACTATACCACCTGGCCCATGGCTCTCCAACCCTTTTCCTATACTATACCACCTGGCCCATGGCTCTCCAACCCTTTTCCTGTACTATACCACCTGGCCCATGGCTCTCCAACCCTGTTCCTGTACTCTACCACCTGGCCCATGGCTCTCCAACCCTGTTCCTGAACTATACCACCTGGCCCATGGCTCTCCAACCCTGTTCCTGTAGAACTACCCCTCTAGGTTCACTCCAACCCTTTTCCTATACTATACCACCTGGCCCATGGCTCTCCAACCCTTTTCCTGTACTATACCACCTGGCCCATGGCTCTCCAACCCTGTTCCTGTACTCTACCACCTGGCCCATGGCTCTCCAACCCTGTTCCTGTACTCTACCACCTGGCCCATGGCTCTCCAACCCTGTTCCTGAACTATACCACCTGGCCCATGGCTCTCCAACCCTGTTCCTGTAGAACTACCCCTCTAGGTTCACTCCAACCCTGTTCCTATACTCTACCACCTGGCCCATGGCTCTCCAACCCTGTTCCTGTAGTATAACATCTGGCCCATGGCTCTCCAACCCTTTTCCTGTAGAACTACCCCTCTATAGGTTCACTCCAACCCTGTTCCTGAACTATACCACCTGGCCCATGGCTCTCCAACCCTGTTCCTTTACTCTACCACCTGGCCCATGGCTCTCCAACCCTGTTCCTGTAGAACTACCCCTCTATAGGTTCACTCCAACCCTGTTCCTGAACTATACCACCTGGCCCATGGCTCTCCAACCCTGTTCCTGTAGAACTACCCCTCTATAGGTTCACTCCAACCCTGTTCCTGAACTATACCACCTGGCCCATGGCTCTCCAACCCTGTTCCTGTAGTATACCACCTGGCCCATGGCTCTCCAACCCTGTTCCTGTAGAACTACCACTCTATAGGTTCACTCCAACCCTGTTCCTGTACTATACCACCTGGCCCATGGCTCTCCAACCCTGTTCCTGTAGTATACCACCTGGCCCATGGCTCTCCAACCCTGTTACTGTAGAACTACCCCTCTATAGGTTCACTCCAACCCTGTTCCTGAACTATACCACCTGGCCCATGGCTCTCCAACCCTGTTCTTGTAGAACTACCCCTCTATAGGTTCACTCCAAACCCCAGTTGCAACCAACCCGATTCAGCTTATCAAGCAGCTAATTATTAGAATCAGTTGCCCTAGACAATGTCTCCAGGAACCAGGTTGGAGTCTGGGATAGGCTCAGTGGATAACCAACTGGTTGTTCAACGCTCTGTAGGTAGAAACAGAAGGGAGAGAACAGACCTGCAGAATAGTTTCCCTTGACCTCAGTGGGAAACAAATGCTTCAGTAGGACTGTTCACTCTATGTAAATGGACATGTCTTGGGGTATCTTTAGTTTGTGTGTGTGTGTGTGTGTGTACATAAGTACAGTTTGATAAAGGTGGGTCATGTGTGTTTACAGTAAGTGGAGTATTTGCTCACTTTAGTAAGACTGTGGGTGTATTAGTTGACTTAATCCTCTGGCATTTCAATAAAGCTTTATCGGTCCGTGCCACTGCTAACGCTGGATAAAGCCTGTGTGTTGGATAGGGCAGTGGTAGCTCAGGGTTAGGTCACTCAACACTCACAGTACAGTGACTCTGCCCTTCACGATTTGTCCTCGAGGATCTTTGAGAAGTGGAGAAGAACCTCAACTTTAGCTTATTGGAGGAGCCTTTGTAATACTGCTCTCCCTTCTCCTGTTCAATGAGACCTTACAAGACTAGTCACCTACAGCAGGGAGGAAGGAGATAAGGGCTTGGTTTGGAATCAGACCTCTCTTCTTGTTTCTCTCTCTCTGAGTGATCAATGTTAAGTTGACCTCTCCTGTGACGAGTGCTGTTGTAAGCTTCTGCTTTCCACACTCAAACACTCAGACAAACACACACACTCAGACAAACAAACACACACACTCAGACAAACACACACACTCAGACAAACACACACACTCAGACAAACACACACACACAGACAAACATCCAGACAAACACACACACTCAGACAAACACACACACTCAGACAAACACACACACTCAGACAAACACACACACTCAGACAAACACACACATTCAGACAAACACACACACTCAGACAAACACACACACTCAGACAAACACACACACTCAGACAAACCTACACACACTCAGACAAACCTACACCTACACTAGACAAACCTGCATCCAGACAAACACTCAGACAAACCTGCATCCAGACAAACACTCAGACAAACCTACATCCAGACAAACACATTGAGTTTAGCGAGAGGAGTGTATAAGAGTTGACTGTTATTGGGCAGGGCAGGGTCAGCGTCAGGAACTGACAGATCCAGAGCGGAACTAGGATAGTTAACTGTGTGAGAGTGAGAATCCATACTGTCACTTTACCCCTCCACAATATTACTTCGGGCAGTAAACTCCTGATAAGTGACTGTCATGTTTTGAATTTAAACTTTGAAGTGCAGGGCAGCTCATCATTTTATTTAAATACATTTTGGTTGAATGTTCTGGCCGTGCACTGCACTCATGCAGAACAAACCCAGATAACTGGATTCAACTGTACAGCAGTTGAACTGTCAGTGGTTGAGACCATTTCCTCAGATGGAGGGTTCTGTGCTAACTAGGGCTGTTCCACTGTGTATTCCTGTAGAAATACCCCCCTAAGAAGGACATGGTACGAGCGGTGTCCATCCAGACTGGCTACCTGATCCAGAGCCATGGACCGGACCACTGCACTCTTACCTACCTGGCACATGTGGATCCAAAAGGTAATACACACACACACACATATACAGTGGGGCAAAAAGTCAGCCACCAATTGTGCAAGTTCTCCCACTTAAAAATATGAGAGAGGCCTGTAATTCAATGACAGACAAAATGAGGGAAAAAAAAATCCTGAAAATCACATTGTAGGATTTTTAATGAATTTATTTGCAAATTATGGTGGAAAATAAGTATTTGGTCACCTACAAACAAGCAAGATTTCTGGCTCTCACAGACCTGTAACTTCTTCTTTAAGAGGCTCCTCTGTCCTCCACTCATTACCTGTATTAATGGCACCTGTTTGAACTTGTTGTCAGTATAAAAGACAACTGTACACAACCTCAAACAGTCACACTCCAAACTCCACTATGGCCAAGACCAAAGAGCTGTCACAAGCATTTCGCTACACTCGCATTAACATCTGCTAACCATGTGTATGTGACAAATAAAATTTGATTTGATTTTGTCTGTCATAGTTGAAGTGTACCTATGGTGAACATTACAGGCCTCTCTCATCTTTTTAAGTGGGAGAACTTGCACAATTGGTGGCTGACTAAATACTTTTTTGCCCCACTGTATATCAGTGGAGGCTGCTGAGGGGAGGATGGCTCATAATTGATGTCTGGAATGGAGTCCATGGAAATGTCATGTTTGATACCATTCCAGGATTTATTATGAGCTGTCCTCCCCTCAGCAACCACCTGGTGGTTAATGTGCTTGGAGAGTTAATGAATGATTCATACTCAGGACCTTCTTTCTACAGCTATCGCCATAGTAACTATGGATCTGGAGGTCAGGGTCTGTCCCTCTCATTTCTCTCTCCTACTCTTTTTCTCTTTCTCCCTCTCTCTCTTTTTCTCCCTCTCTTTCTTTCTCCCTCCCTCCCTCCCTCCCTCCCTCCCTCCCTCCCTCCCTCCCTCCCTCCCTCCCTCCCTCCCTCTCTCTCTCTCTCTCGCTCTCCCTCCCTCTCCTCACTCTCTCTAACCTCCCTCCCCTCTCCCTCTCTCTCCCCTCCCTCCCCTCTCTCTCTCTAACCTCCCTCCCCTCTCCCTCTCTCTCTCTTTCTCACTCCCTCTCTCTCTTTCTCACTCCTTCTCTCTCTTTCTCACTCCCTCTCTCTCTTTCTCACTCCCTCTCTCTCTTTCTCACTCCCTCTCTCTCTTTCTCACTCCCTCTCTCTCACTCCCTCTCTCTCTTTCTCACTCCCTCTCTCTCTTTCTCACTCCCTCTCTCTCACTCCCTCTCTCTCTTTCTCACTCCCTCTCTCTCTTTCTCACTCTCTCTCTCTTTCTCACTCTCTCTCTCTCTTTCTCACTCCCTCTCTCTCATTCTCACTCCCTCTCTCATTCTCACTCCCTCTCTCATTCTCACTCCCTCTCTTTCTCACTCCCTCTCTCTCTTTCTCACTCCCTCTCTCTCACTCCCTCTCTCTCTTTCTCACTCCCTCTCTCTCTTTCTCACTCCCTCTCTCTCTTTCTCACTCTCTCTCTCTCTTTCTCACTCTCTCTCTCTCTTTCTCACTCCCTCTCTCTCATTCTCACTCCCTCTCTCTCTTTCTCACTCCCTCTCTCTCTTTCTCACTCCCTCTCTCTCTTTCTCACTCTCTCTCTCTCTTTCTCACTCTCTCTCTCTCTTTCTCACTCCCTCTCTCTCATTCTCACTCCCTCTCTCTTTCTCACTCCATCTCTCTCTTTCTCACTCTCTCTCCCTTTCTACATCTCTCTTTGTATTGCTCTTTCTTTGTTATTCCCTCTCTTTTAAGATCGTAAAGCTCTTGATAATATCTCCATCTAATTCTCTCTAAATCACCTGTTCTGGTGTGAGCGTGTGTGTGACATCTGTTAACAGTGGGTGATTTGACCGTGGATGACACGACATGGTGTAACATCAATCTCTCTCTCCCTCCCAGGTTCACTACCCAAGTGGGTTGTTAACAAGTCTTCCCACTTTCTGGCTCCCAAAGTAAGTACATTCCAGACTGCTTATGCCTACACTGCCCAGCATTACACTCCCACCACCACATTATAATGCTGAAGCCAGGAGAGCGAGGGGAGAGATGGGGAGCAGGCATGCGTTACCCTCTTGTCTCAGTAGAGTCTGGTTGTCTGGACCCAGTGCACACGGGAGAACACCTGTGTATAATGTATGATCCTTCCTATGCTTCCCTGGGCTAGAAACGTGTGTGTGCTGAAATAGGCCATGGGATCTCAAGGGAATGAGGAAAGATGGGGGAGAGCCCCAGTCTAAGGCACTACATCTCAATGCTAGAGGCGTCACTACAGGCCCTGGTTCGATTCCAGGCTGTATAACAACCGGCCGTGATTGCGAGTCCCACCCGGGTTAAGGTTTGACCAGGGTAGGCCGTCATTGTAAATATAATTTGTTCTAAACTGACTTGCCCTGTTAAATAAGTTTAAATAAAATGAAAATATATAGATCTCAAACAGAGGTTGCTACATGGTAGAGCAGACCCCTCTCTCTCTCTCGGTTATTACATGGTACAGGAGACCCCTCTCTCTCACTAGGTTACTACATGGTAGAGCAGACCCCTCTCTCTCTCTCGGTTATTACATGGTACAGGAGACCCCTCTCTCTCACTAGGTTACTACATGGTAGAGCAGACCCCTCTCTCTCTCTCGGTTATTACATGGTACAGGAGACACCTCTCTCTCACTAGGTTACTACATGGTAGAGCAGACCCCTCTCTCTCTCTCGGTTACTACATGGTACAGGAGACCCCTCTCTCTCACTAGGTTACTACATGGTACAGGAGACCCCTCTCTCTCACTAGGTTACTACATGGTACAGTAGACCCCTCTCTCTCACTAGGTTACTACATGGTACAGCAGACCATCTCTCTCTCTCTCACTAGGTTACTACATGGTACAGCAGACCATCTCTCTCACTAGGTTACTACATGGTAGAGCAGACCCCTCTCTCTCTCTTGTTTATTACATGGTACAGGAGACCCCTCTCTCTCACTAGGTTACTACATGGTAGAGCAGACCCCTCTCTCTCTCTCGGTTACTACATGGTACAGTAGACCCCTCTCTCTCACTAGGTTACTACATGGTACAGTAGACCCCTCTCTCACACTAGGTTACTACATGGTAAAGCAGACCCCTCTCTCTCTCTCGGTTACTACATGGTACAGTAGACCCCTCTCTCTCACTAGGTTACTACATGGTAGAGCAGACCCCTCTCTCTCTCTCGGTTACTACATGGTACAGTAGACCCCTCTCTCTCACTAGGTTACTACATGGTACAGTAGACCCCTCTCTCTCACTAGGTTACTACATGGTACAGTAGACCCCTCTCTCACACTAGGTTACTACATGGTAAAGCAGACCCCTCTCTCACTAGGTTACTACATGGTAGAGCAGACCCCTCTCTCTCTCTCGGTTACTACATGGTACAGTAGACCCCTCTCTCTCACTAGGTTACTACATGGTACAGTAGACCGCTCTCTCACACTAGGTTACTACATGGTACAGTAGACCCCTCTCTCTCACTAGGTTACTACATGGTACAGTAGACCCCTCTCTCTCACTAGGTTACTACATGGTACAGTAGACCCCTCTCTCACACTAGGTTACTACATGGTAAAGCAGACCCCTCTCTCACTAGGTTACTACATGGTAGAGCAGACCCCTCTCTCTCTCTTGTTTATTACATGGTACAGCAGACCCCTCTCTCTCTCTCACTAGGTTACTACATGGTACAGCAGACCCCTCTCTCTCTCTCACTAGGTTACTACATGGTACAGCAGACCCCTCTCTCTCACTAGGTTACTACATGGTACAGCAGACCCCTCTCTCTCTCTCACTAGGTTATTACATGGTACAGCAGACCCCTCTCTCTCTCTCACTAGGTTACTACATGGTAGAGCAGACCCCTCTCTCTCTCTTGTTTATTACATGGTACAGCAGACCCCTCTCTCTCTCTCACTAGGTTACTACATGGTACAGCAGACCCCTCTCTCTCTCTCACTAGGTTACTACATGGTACAGCAGACCCCTCTCTCTCACTAGGTTACTACATGGTACAGTAGACAACACATCTGCTCTCTGCTGCTTGTGTTCCTTTTTAACCCTGGCTAAATGCAGATCTGTCTCCCTCTCTCTGTCTGTGTGTGCAGGCGATGAAGAAGATCAGTAAGGCGTGTCTAAAGTACGGAGAGTGGAAGCAGAGACACAACCCAGGCTTTAAGCCCTGGCTCTACCCTGAGCAGACTACACTTCCCACAATCCCTGTGTCCGAGCTTAGCATCCAGCACGCAGACAGCCTGGAGAACATTGACGAGAGTACACTCAGCGAGATGCAAACGCGGGAGGAGAGAGACAGCGACTAACATCACACATAACACACTCTGTTTTTCCTCTCCAGTCAGTCTCTTTGTCCTGAATCACTGCCCTTATTGTTCATTATAACATGTGTCTCTGGATCACATTGGCTGTCTCCTGTAAAGAATCCTGAACACACACACACCGGTCCGCTCTCTGTTCCTCAACACTACAGATGTATGAATGTATGTAGAGTTCAATCTTAAATACAGATTCCTACAAAGGTTTTCATATTTCATTTGTGATCCGAGTCTTTCTTAAAGTGTGTGTGTGTGTGTGTGCGCTAAATGAGGTCTGACAAATGATTGACCTGATTTAACAGATTGTTCTGGTCTGAATCCATCACACACACACACACACACACACACATACACGTACACACTGTTTAATGCCGCTACTGCTGTGTGGCCTAGTTCGGAACAGGGATCCCCACTCTGGGTTGGCATGGCAACTCCCCACTCAACTTAACACCAGGGAAAGACTGGGATGGTGGAGGGAGAGAGTGGAGATGGGGAGGAAGTGAGAGCTCAGATGTTGATTTTGACCTCTCCTTCATTGGCACAGGGAGGGGGGGACATAAGCACCAGAGCTCTAGTCTCTCAGAGGATTAATTCTAACCAAAACGGTCTCTCTCTCTCACAAACACACATCAATCCAGTCTTTGCAGATAGCAATAGCCCTACAGGCTAAGGGAAGTGCTTGACGAGGAGTTGGGGCCTGAAATGGTAACGGGCCAAATCATTGCAGTTCTCCCTCTTTTTAGGCCCTATTTCTCAAAACACAGACATGGTTTGGTAGTTTACAATGAATCACATACTTAAAGTAATTACGTTGGGTTACCATGGGACTTCTGGGACAGGCGACTCTGAAGGGACATGATTGTTCTTTGAACTGCCACAGGGCTAAATCTTGCCCTATAGTAAGAGACGAGTAGGTTTAGTGAAGCACCTATACACACACACACACACACACACACACACACTTCTCATTCATGTACAGTAAACTCAGTTACATCAAATAAAGCTGTAGCGCTGCCCACATAATCCATGTATCCACGCAGGGTCATTTCTGTTACATTTGTTTTCAGTCGGGAAAAGACTACCGGGGCGTATTCGTTTTGTCTGCACGTCCATAACTTCTCCTACAGTGGATTCGGAAAGTATTCAGACCCCTTGACTTTTTCCACTTTTTGTTACATTATAGCCTCATTCTAAAATGGATGAAATCATTTCCCCACCCTCATCTACACACGATACCCCATAATGACAAAGCAAAAACAGCTTTTTAGAAATCTTTGCAAATGTATATATATTTTTTAAAAACGTGACATTTACAGAAGTATTCTGACACTTTATTCAGTCCTTTGCTGAAGCACCTTTTGGCAGTGAATACAGCCTCAAATTTTCTTATGGTATGCTACAAGCTTGGCACACCTGTATTTGGGGAGTTTCCCCCATTCCTCTCTGCAGATCCTCTCATGCTCTGTCAGGTTGGATGCGGAGCATCGCTGCACAGCTATTTTCAGGTCTCCAAAGATGTTCGATCGGGTTCAAGTCCGGGCTCTGGCTGGGCCACTCAAGGCCATTCAGAGACTTGTCCCGAAGCCAATCCTGTGTTGTCTTGGCTGTGTGCTTAGGGTTGTTGTCCTGTTGGAAGGTGAACCTTCATCCCAGTCTGAGGTTCTGTGCTCTCTGGAGCAGGTTTTCATCAGTGAAATCTCTGTACTTTGCTCCATTCATCTTTCCCTTAATCTTGCCCAAGACAAGGGCCTAGTCTAAAACCCAGTTTAAGCCTCGTGTTTTTTAAAAGTGTGTCAATTTTTGTTTTGTTTTGTCCAGCACTGTAAATAAGGCAAACGATGACCTGTTGCCTGGCTACCTGTCCACATCACTGGCCAAACTGATGTTTCTTCTCCACAATGAGTCTGGATTTGTCTCCCTCCCCTATAAGTTATAGAACGCAAACACATTCTGACTGTTCTGATTGGTCCCACAAACCAATGGGTTGGGCAAGAGCTGGCCTACATGACATAAGCAACGTATATGTTTTCAATGGTTAGATTTGTTAGAGACGATCCAATCGCTGAATAATTCGTTTTATACAACGCCCCTCATTTTGAAATTAAGTCTCACAAATGTCTTCTAGGATGGCAGATTCAGACAATGTATGTAGCGACTGATAGAGCAGTGAAATTAAATTCAGGGTTAGTCATCAGGCAACTACGACCTGGAACCCCACATTCTTTATATAATGAACCCAAATTGTGTGTCTGTACCACTGTCTCAGTTTAAAAGGCTACACACTGCGCATGAAGGCCTGTCTCCCTGCCACCCTCTGATCGACCCCACCATGGATGCTAGACCAGGGGTGAGTCACTGTCTTTCCTGTCTTCCCCATCTCCTCTCCTTCTCCCCTCCTCCTCTCCTCTCCTCCACCCCTCTCCGCTACAGGCTATGCCGATACCTCCACCCCTCTCCTCCTCCTCCTCTCCTCCACCCCTCTCCGCTACAGGCTATGCCGATACCTCCACCCCTCTCCTCCTCTCCTCTCCTCCACTCCTCCCCTCCTCTTCCTCTCCTCCACCCCTCTCCTCCTCTCCTCTCCTCCACCCCTCTCCTCCTCTCCTCTCCTCTCCTCCACCCCTCTCCTCCTCTCCTCTCCTCCACCCCTCTCCGCTACAGGCTACAGGCTATGCCGATACCTCCACCCCTCTCCTCCTCTCCTCTCCTCCCCTCCTCTCCTCCCCTCCTCTCCTCCACCCCTCCTCTCCTCCACCCCTCCCCTCCTCTCCTCCACCCCTCCCCTCCTCTCCTCCACTCCTCCCCTCCTCTCCTCCACCCCTCCTCTCCTCTCCTCCACCCCTCCCCTCCTCTCCTCCACCCCTCCCCTCCTCTCCTCTCCTCTCCTCCCCTCCTCTCCTCCACTCCTCCCCTCCTCTCCTCCACCCCTCCTCTCCTCTCCTCTCCTCTCCTCCACCCCTCCCCTCCTCTCCTCCACCCCTCTCCGTTACAGGCTATGCCGATACCTCCACCCCTCCCCCCTCCACGCTACAGGCTATGCCGATACCTCCACCCCTCTCCTCTCCTCCTCTCCTCTCCTCCACTCCTCCCCTCCTCTCCTCCACCCCTCCTCTCCTCTCCTCTCCTCTACCCCTCCCCTCCTCTCCTCCACCCCTCTCAGTTACAGGCTATGCCGATACCTCCACCCCTCTCCTCTCCTCCTCTCCTCTCCTCCACTCCTCCCCTCCTCTCCTCCACCCCTCCTCTCCTCTCCTCCACCCCTCCCCTCCTCTCCTCCACCCCTCTCCGTTACAGGCTATGCCGATACCTCCACCCCTCCCCCCTCCACGCTACAGGCTATGCCGATACCTCCACCCCTCTCCTCTCCTCCACTCCTCCCCTCCTCTCCTCCACCCCTCCTCTCCTCTCCTCTCCTCCACCCCTCCCCTCCTCTCCTCCACCCCTCTCAGTTACAGGCTATGCCGATACCTCCACCCCTCCCCCCTCCACGCTACAGGCTATGCCGATACCTCCACCCCTCTCCTCCTCTCCTCTCCTCCCCTCCTCTCCTCTCCTCCACTCCTCCCCTCCTCTCCTCCACCCCTCCTCTCCTCTCCTCTCCTCCACCCCTCCCCTCCTCTCCTCCACCCCTCTCAGTTACAGGCTATGCCGATACCTCCACCCCTCCCCCCTCCACGCTACAGGCTATGCCGATACCTCCACCCCTCTCCTCTCCTCTCCTCTCCTCCACCCCTCTCCGCTACAGGCTATGCCGATACCTCCACACAGCTGCGAGACAATGGAAAAGGAGGGACATAGGTTTATAATGTACAGTCTTTATTCTGCAGCACTGTGTCCTACATAGACCATGTTTCCCCTAGGACAATAAAGTTAATTTATAATCTGCATCCAACTTCTTTATTGTGTAGCCTAATCATCTCATGCTGAATTTCTTTGTGGGAAAAAAATCAAATAGACCTATGCCACTTTCAGGGCAATACAATCCCATAAACCATATTAGCCTTGGTCCTAAGGGATTGGATTTGTGTGATATATAGGCCTACTCAACTAGCCTGAGTAGAAGTCGCCTGCAGATGAGGAAATCCATATGTATTCAAACAAATAACGTAGGCCGATATATATTGGTCTCCGGCAGAGTTGTTAGGACAGAACGACTCTGACTGCAGGCATAGGCCTAATTTTCAGCGCCAGTAAAAGAAGCTGTAGCCTCTCCACCTCAACACTACAGCAGTCACTTGTCGCCTTCCTGTGGTTGTAAACGACACTACACACCGTCCTAGAATCACTCAGAAATATGTATGTGAATACAATGTCCAGTGTTGTTATTTTATGTTTCCACGCAGAATGGAACGATCATTTTAGTCAGAATGGCTACGGTTGCAAAGCACCTGACCGAATTGTCCCTATACAAATGTTGCTACTAATGTCCAGGATTAGTATGTCCAGAAATAAATTGTTAGCCTGCCATTCATCTCCAAATCGTACATTTGTGTGGAACTGGTTCCCTGTCTATGTTTACTAGAATATGTGTCTGTCTGTGTGTGTCACATATAGCCTTCAAAGGTTGAAAAGTTGACTCGCTGAAAACCTGACTGTGCTCCTTTTTAATTGTAATCAGTCACGTGACCGCGGCGGAAGTTTTCGGTGGATTTGTGTATTTGCTGCTGGTGCTTTCGAAGCGTGAGAAAAAGACATTGGCGAACTCGCCCTGAAATATCCTCAAATACCACAAAACCTCAACTCCAGTCAGCAGGGAAACGGTTCAAAACACAGAAAAGGTAAATATTTTGAAAATTTCTGGAGAGTTTATGATTGAAAAACGTCAGAGCAAAGAAAGAAAGGACTAACACAGATTTTGTAATGAGGTGAATTTGTAAAGAATTCCTCTGCACTTTCAAGTGTAGTTGCAAAGGCATAATAGCCTAGACTCGGGTGTGATTGTCAACAATCTAGCTATGTTATTAGAGCAACCTGTAGGTTGGTAAACGGGCAGTTGCTGTTAGTTAATGTATTAAAATGACCGCCTTTAGCGTTTCGTCGTGGATAAAATAAAATTATAAACGCCTAGAACCGTTTTCCTTATTTTGTGGTAGATTTAGGCTATAGTTTAAACGACCTAGAAGCGAGGACCCACGTCTCCGTTATTATGGAACGCTGACACGGTTGTTTATCCCAGAGGGTTTCTGTTTTCTCTATTCTTATCGGATCTCAGGGCTCACGTCCGCTCATTTTACAGGATAACAAATCAATGAGGATCACAGGGCTTACGTCCGCTCATTTTACAGGATAATAAATCAATGATTTACAATATTAACAAGTTATTTCCGTGCGTGTGTCAAATCTGATGTGCGTGAAATGGGAGTTGTGTTACTGGTATAGACTGAGTTAATGCGCACCTCTTTCGGTGTTCCGCTGTCGTCCAAATTACAGGTGCAGATTTGACAGGTGCTTTGCAGAGCCATGTATTTAGCGCCCCATTAACATTACATGGGGAATATTTAAACAATACTATGTTACTGTATGTCTAGAATTAGAACAATATAAAAATGTATCTCTCTATTATTATTATTATTATTATTATTATTATTATTATTATTGTTAAAATAATACAAAAAATGATAATACATTTTAATTTGTATAGTGCTTTTCATTAGAGTTCTCTCAAAGCTCTACTGAGAAAAAAAATCTATACAATTAAAAACAACATCCATTTCAAATCAAGGCAGATAAAAGGGCATTAGTGGGCTAGGTGCCAAAATCATTATAGATTGGGACTACGACTATAACATAGGGCTTTAAGCATTCCATAGACGAGGGAAAGGTTCGGACACGTGTCTTGGGGACTTGAAGCTGTAGGGAGTGGCTGGAGCGGAGATACTAGGTGGCTCGCTGATTGAGATGAGGTCGCTGATGTGGGTTGGGCTCAAAAATAAACCTTATTTTTTTATTTTACCTTTATTTAACTAGGCAAGTCAGTTAAGAACAAATTCTTATTTTCAATGACGGCCTAGGAACAGTGGGTTAACCGCCTGTTCAGGGGCAGAACGACCTTGTCAGCTCGGGGGTTTGAACTTGCAACCTTCCGGTTACTAGTCCACTAGGCTACCCTGCCGCCTTCACAGCAGGGACTGTGAAGAGACACACACAAATGTACATACGCACACAAGCGCTAGCACATTCACTCTACACACCCGTACATTGTAATATTGTTGTATTTGGTATTACACATTTTGCATTGTAGTGGTGTAGTAATGTTATATGATGTAATGTTTTATCTTTTGTTTTTTTAAATGTAATGTTAGTGCCTGAATGTTATTGGACCCCATGAAGATCCCTAATAAATACAAATGTAATTTAAAAACAGGATAGGCCCAAGCACTGACCCATGTGGGATACCGCATGTGACTGTAGAATCCTCTCATCTGGTCTCTCCAATAGTGATGTATTGCTTCCTATTGGAGAGTTAGAAGGAGAATCACTTCAGAGCTGTTAGAGAGATAGCAGTGTGCTCTCTGAGATGCTGCAGGAGGATGTTGGGGCCTACGGTGTCAAAAGCAAAACTGAGATCTAAGAGGAAGATGCTAGGAGATCCTGAATCAGAAGCTAGCCCTCGTGGTAGGGCTAGGTGATATTGCCTAAATATATCTCAGTATAAAAAACAATGTCTAGGTATTTTATGTTTTTGAATAATACAAGTCTACATTTGCTTAATGAGTAGTGAGTGACCCTAGGGTGGCACCACACAAGTGATTTCAATGGGTCTTTCTCCATTCTGATCAATTAAACTTCAACCCAAAATTATTTTCAGCATTTTCAACAATTTCTGCATTTCCTGCACTCATTTGAGATAATTTCCACACTGCCATGAGGGGCTGCACGATATGTGAAAACAATGTAGGCCATATTATAACCAAATGTTGCAAACACTTGGGTGAACTGTTGGAATCAGGGAAATTTAATGATTAATCAATTTTTTTTAAGTTAGAATGTAATAGTGGGCACTTTGAACAGTGTTTTTTGACATAACAACAAATTAAAATGCCAGAGAGGAGTTTTTGTGACAGGTTAGTAACCAAGTTGTTAATACGTGTTTCCTAGGGGACCCTATAGACTCTGCCTACATCAAATGTTTTCTCATAGCTACCTCCTGTATCTAAGATATTAATTATTTGCGTTTTTCTCTTTGATTTAGAAGATACTGTTGCACAAACAACATGCTGATTTAGGTCTACACCATCACTGGTAGTATCAGGCTGTATTGCTAATTACGTTTGCTCTGACTCAGTACATTTATTAGGTAGCTAAGTAGCAGGTTAGCATTAGCGGCTAACAC
The DNA here is from genome assembly GCF_013265735.2 of Oncorhynchus mykiss. Taxonomy (NCBI): domain Eukaryota; kingdom Metazoa; phylum Chordata; class Actinopteri; order Salmoniformes; family Salmonidae; genus Oncorhynchus; species Oncorhynchus mykiss. The sequence goes on from NC_048591.1 coordinate 36,710,639, forward strand.
GATTTAGGACCAACTTGCTAAGAAAAGACAAACTAGCTGTTTGCAGTTGTAAAAAAACGCAAACTAATAGTGTAATTATAGAACGCTAGTGGATTTATATTAAGAAGCAAAGTGAAAACATCATTGATGTCATCAACATTGTTGCATGTGCTGCATTGACCATGCAGACTGAAGACATGTGTCTCGTGGTTGAAGAACAACAAATGCGCTCCTTGAGTGATGGGGTGGGGCTAGTGTAACGGTGTTGCTTCCGTCCCTCTCCTCGCCCCAACCTAGGCTCAAACCCTCTGAACACATCAACAACTGCCTCCCGCAAAGCACTGTTACCTATCGCCCCACAAAAACCGCGGCCCAGAATGACAGTAGTTCCTCAATGTATTTGAAAAATCTCCCTTTCGTTAACCACTCTAAATGAAATGGAAACATGCCATGCTCTGATCCAGTGGAAACGTCATCAAATAGGCCTACCGGATTACTTATCGTCCCTTGCTTTGTCTGTCCCGAGCTCATTGGCACACAAAACCTGAGGGCACAGAATATTTTATATAAATGTTATAAATGCTAGTATGCTAGCACCAGCTTCGGGTTGGACCCTATTTATAGTTAATACAATGTTTCAAGTTCGTTGCAGACAGGCCATGTGTAAGGTGATTTGAAAGGATCAGGATATTTTCTACCAGCAGGCTGCAACTTTGTTGGCTTTATGTAGACTCTCTTTTTATTTAAATAAGTGCCAATGGCAATAGAAGTTACTTCTTTTTTTAGGTTTGTATCATTTTCATTTAGATTTGGATATAATTTTGATTAACAACATGACAATGATTTTGAGATATGAAGGAGTTATAAAAAATTAAATTAAACTGTTCCATGAAAATGTGCACATGAAAACCATAACTGGCATGCAGATCAGTAGAATTGGTAAGATAAATTGGCATTCCACATGAGAAAGGTTGCAGACTCCTCATGTAGCCTATTACTGACAATTTCAGGAGAGAAAGCCAGCAAGAGCGGGAGGAGGATGGTCAGGTTATCTTGAGCTCTGGCTCCCTCTTGAGTCATTTGTGTCTTCATCAAACAGTGCCCTTAGCATCAGACATGCTCATTGCAAAAAGTTGCCTAAATTAAAACACACAAGGTGTGTCTATATGGAAAAATAATACACTCCGAGACAGGATTGTGTTGAGGCACAGATCTGGGGAAGGGTACCAAAACATTTATGCAGCATTGAAGGTCCCCAAGAACACAGCGGCCTTCAACATTCTTAAATGGAAGAAGTTTGGAACCTCCAAGACTCTTCCTAGAGCTGGCCGCCCGGCCAAACTGAGCAACCGGAGGGAGAATTACCTTGGTCAGGGAGGTGACCAAGAACCCAATGGTCACTCTGACAGAGCTCTATAGAGTTCCTCTGTGGAGATAGTTGTCCTTCTGGAAGGTTCTCCTATTGCTGCAGCACTCCGCCAATCAGGCCTTTATGGTAGAGTGGCTAGACGGAAGCCACTCCTCAGTAAAAGGCACATGACAGCCCCCTTGCAGTTTGCCAAAAGGCACCTGAAAGGACTCTGACCATGACACCAAAATTGAACTCTTTGGCCTGAATGCCAAGCATCATGTCTGGAGGAAACCAGGTACTGATCATCACCTGGCCAATACCATCCCTACGGTGAAGCATAGGGGTGGCAGCATCATCCTGTGGGGATGTTTTTCAGGGGCAGAGACTGGGAGACTAGTCAATATCGAGGGAAAGATGAACAGAGCAAAGTACAGAGAGATCCTTGAGGAAAACCTGCTCCAGAGCTCTCAGAACCTCAGACTGGGGGTGATTGTTCACCTTCCAACAAGACAACAGCCCTAAGCACACAGCCAAAACAATGCAGGAGTGGCTTCTGGACAAATCTCTGAATGTCCTTGAATGGCCCAGCCAGAGCCCGGCCAGAGCTCCCCATCCAAACTGAAAGAGCTTGAGGATCTGCAGAGAAGAATGGGAGGCGCATCCAAACTGAAAGAGCTTGAGGATCTGCATAGAAGAATGGGAGGCGCTCCCCAAATATAGGTGTGCCTATCTTGTAGTGTCATACCCAAGAAGACTTGAGGCAGTAATCGCTGCGAAAGGTTCTTCAACCAAGTCCTAAGTAAAAGGTCTGAATTCTTATGTAAATATGATATTTCAGTTTGAAATTGTACCTCATTTTGCAAACATTTCAAAAATATGTTTTTACTTTGTCATTATGGAGTATTGTGTGTGTAGATTGATGAGGAGAATTTGAAGAAACTTTTATAGTTTTTGAAATTTTCCACATTGACTGACCTCCATGTCTTAAAGTAATGACGAACTGTTGTTTCTCTTTGCTAATTTGAGCTGTTCTTGCCATAGTATGGACTTGGTCTTCTGTATACCACCGATACCTTGTCACAACACAACAAATTGGCACAAACGCATTAAGAAGGAAAGAAATTACAGAAAGGCACACCTGTTAATTGAAATGCTTTCCAGGTGATTATGATCACCTGGAAGCCGGTTGAGAGAATGCCAAGAGTAACACTTTTTTTGTTACTACATGATTCCATTTGTGTTATTTCATAGTTTTGATGTCTTCACTATTATTCTACGATGTAGAAAATAAGAGTTTTCAAAAATAAAGAAAAACGATGACAAACATTTCTCTAACTCTGTCACCTTTTCATTTTCAACCGCTCCACAAATGTCTTGTTAACAAACTATAGTTTTGGCAAGTCGTTTAGGACAGCTACATTACACAAGTAATTTTTCTGCCAATGGTTTACAGACAGATTATTTCACTGTATCACAGTTCCAGTGGGTTAGAGTTTACACACTAAGTTGACTGTGCCTTTAAACAGCTTGAAAAATTCCAGAAAATGATGTCATGGCTTTAGAAGCTTCTGACAGGCTCATTCTTATTATTATTTGACCCTGCCGGTCATCTATGAACAGTTGAACAAATTGGCCATGTTCTGTTATAATCTCCACCCGGCACAGCCAGAAGAGGACTGGCCACCCCTCATAGCCTGGTTCCTCTCTAGGTTTCTTCCCTAGGTTCTGGCCTTTCTAGGGAGTTTTTCCTAGTCTTCTACACCTGCATTGCTTGCTGTTTGGGGTTTTAGGCTGGGTTTCTGTACAGCACTTTGTGACATCAGCTGATGTAAGAAGAGCTGTATAAATACATTTGATGATTAATTGATGTAATTTGAGTCAAGTGGAGGTGTACCTGTGGATGTATTTCAAGGCCTACCTTCAAACTCAGTGCCTCTTTGCTTGACATCATGGGAAAATCAAAAAATCAGCCCAGACCTCAGAAAAAAAAATGTGGACCTTCACAAGTCTGGTTCATCCTGAAGGTACCATGTTCATCTGTACAAATAATAGTAATAGTATAAACACCATGGGACCACGCAGCCGTCATACCACTCAGGAAGGAGATGCGTTCTGTCTCCTAGAGATGAACGTACTTTGGTGCGAAAAGTGCAAATCAATCCCTGAACAACAGCAAAGGACCTTGTGAAGATGCTGGAGGAAACAGGTACAAAATTATCTATATCCACAGTAAAACAAGTCGTGTATCGACATAACCTGAAAGGCCGCTCAGCAAGGAAGAGGCCACTGCTCCAAAACCGCTATAAAATAGCCAGACGACGGTTTGCAACTGCACATGGGGACAAAGATGGTACTTTTTGGAGAAATGTCCTCTAGTCTGCTGAAACAAAAATAGAACTTTGGCCATAATGACCATCGTTATGTTTGGAGGAAAAAGGGGAGGCTTGCAAGCCGAAGAACACCATCCCAACCGTGAAGCACAGAGGTGGAAGCATCATGTTGTGGGGGTGCTTTACTGCAGGAGGGACTGGTGCACTTCAGAAAATAGATGGCATCACGAGGATGGAAAATTAAGTGGATATATTGAAGCAACATCTCAAGACATCAGTCAGGAAGTTTAAGCTTGGTCGCAAATGGGTCTTCCAATGGACAATGACCCCAAGCATACTTCCAAAGTTGTGGCGAAATGGCTTAAGGACAACAAAGTCAAAGTATTGGAGTGGCCATCACACAGCCCTGACCTCAATCCTATAGAACATTTGTGGGCAGAACTGAAAAAGCATGTGCGAGCAAGGAGGCCTACAAACCTGACTCAGTTACACCAGCTCTGTCAGGAGGACTGGGCCAAAATTCATCCAACTTGTTGTGAGAAGCTTGTGGAAGGCTACCTGAGACATTTGACCCAAGTTAAACAATTTAAAGGCAATGCTACCAAATACTAACTAACTTTACTCTACTATTATTCTGACATTTCACATTCATAAAATAAAGTGATGATCCTAACTGACCTAAGACAGGGAATTTTTACTAGGATTAAATGTCAGGAATTGTGAAAAACTGACTTTAAATGTATTTGGCTAAGGTATGTGTCAATTTGCAGGTGTATGTAAACTTCCCATGAAAGCCCATGAAATTGTCAGAGACTCCATTCACCCAAGTTATAGACTGTTTTCTCTGCTACTGCACGGCAAGCGGTACCGTAGCGCCATGTCTAGGACCAAAAACCTCAACAGCTTCTACCCCCAAGCCATTAGACTGCTGAACAATTCATAAAATTCGCCACCGGACAATTTACATTTTGCAATTGACCCCTTCACACTGACTCGGTACCGGTGGCCCTTTACAGCAAGTGGTGTAAAGTACTTTTGGGGTATCTGTACTTTTACTTACATTCCTAAAGAAAATAATGTACTTTTTACTCCATACATTTTCCCTGACACCCAAAAGTACTTGTTCCATTTTGAATGGCTAGCAGGACAGGAAAATTGTAAAATGGCCATGCACTTATCAAGAGAACATCCCTGGTCATCCCTATTGCCTCTGATCTGGCAGACTCACTATACATGAATGCTAAATTTGTAAATTATGTCCGAGTGTTGTATGTGCCCCTGGCTATCTGTAATTAAAATAATAATAATAATAATAATAATAATAATAATATGGCTCCATCTGGTTTGCTTAATATAAGGAATCTGAAACTATTTATACTTTTTATACTTAAGTATATTTAAAACCAAAGACTTTTACTCAAGTATTTTACTGGGTGACTTTTACTTGAGTAATTTCCTATTATGTTATCTTTACTTTTACTCAAGTATGACATGTTGGTTACTTTTTCTACCACTGCTGTTGGCCATGCTAGTTGGCATGCTAGCTGTTGGCCATGCTAGTTGGCATGCTAGCTGTTGGCCATGCTAGTTGGCATGCTAGCTGTTGGCCATGTGGGCATGCTAGCTGTTGACCATGCTAGCTGTTGGCCATGCTAGTTGGCATGCTAGCTGTTGGCCATGCTAGCTGATGGCCATCTGGGCATGCTAGCTGTTGGCCATGCTAGCTGATGGCCATGTGGGCATGCTAGCTGTTGGCCATGCTAGCTGATGGCCATGTGGCCATGCTAGCTGTTGGCCATGCTAGTTGACATGCTAGCTGATGGCCATGCTAGTTGACATGCTAGCTGTGGGCCACCACTAGCTTATGGCCATGCTAGTTGACATGCTAGCTGATGACCATGCTAGTTGACATGCTAGTTGACATGCTAGCTGATGACCATGCTAGTTGACATGCTAGTTGTTGGCCATGCTAGTTGACATGCTAGCTGTGGGCCATGCTAGCTTTGGGCTATGCTAGCTGATGGCCATGCTAGTTGACATGCAGGCTGTTGGCCACTGCTAGCTGTGGGCCGCCACTAGCTTATGGCCATGCTAGTTGACATGCCAGCTGATGGCCATGCCAGTTGACATGCTAGTTGTTGGCCATGCTAGTTGACATGCTAGCTGTGGGCTAAGCTAGTTGACATGCTAGCTGTGGGCCACCTCTAGCTGATGGCCATGCTACAGAATGGCCATGCTAGTTGATATGCTAGCTGTGGGACACCTCTAGCTGATGGCCATGCTAGTTGCCATGCTAGCTGTTGGCCATGATAGTTGACATGCTTGCTGTGGGCCACCGCTGGTAAATTTATTATAAACTGCTACTTGACTTTGGGGTTATGTGTCTGCAGGTGAGAGTGAGCGAGAGGGGGACAAAGGTGTGTGTGTGTGATCTAAAATCTGGCCTGTGGAAGAGTAGAGCCTACTGTGACTCATGTTACCCCTACCCTACGGTTTGATTAGGAGGAAATTTTATGTGTGTGAGTCATTGAGCATGCTCGAAGGAGGGGTACCAGGGTGGGACCCAGCTAGCACAGTGGATCTCGGCCGATTCCGGCTGGGTTGGGGCACTCGGCTGAGAGTCAGACTCGGCCGACGTCATGTGACCAGAGTCTGGGCCGCCTTCCGCAGTATTACTTATGGCTAGGATGCGGGGATTGAGCTCGGGCCCATTCCAGTGTGAGTTATCTGGCCCAAATGTATTACTTGGGGCTCGGGCCGATTGGGGCTACTCTCTGGCTACTCTTCTCTCCACATTCCACATTTTCCACATTCCACAAAAATTCCACAAAACATTCCAAAACATTCCACAAAAATACAATTAACATTTAAATGTACTTCTTTAAGAGTCTTGTGTAGTATTTTAGTATTTTGATACTTTGTGCAAGGCAATTGATAAGCATTAAAAACGTTGTGGATGGAACTTCCCGAGTGGCACAGCGGTCTAAGACACTGCATCACAGTGCAAACTGCGTTTCTACAGATGCTGGTTTGAGACCTGTGCTGGCCGTGATCGGGAGACCCATGAGGCGACGCACAATTGGCCCAGTGTCGTCAGAGTTGGGGGAGGGTTTGGCCGGCCTGGATGTCCTTGTCCCATCGTGCTGTAGCAACTCCTGTGGCGTGCTAGGCGCATGCACGCTGACACGTTTCCTCAGACATTTATTAGTTTTTGTGGATGGGTATAATTTGTATTTATAAAATGAATAATAGTAATACTTCAAATGACTAAATCGGGTCATGGTGGGCATTCTGGTAAAATGCCAGCAGAGTCGGCTGAATTCTGGTAGACGGAATGGGCCGATTCTGGGCTGTCATTCATTTTGATTCCGGGCCGAGTCCGACACCCGATTCAATCACTTCCGGCCCCCCGGAAGAGGGCCGCTTCTGGGCCGATTCCTCATTGCTAGCTGGGTTGTGAGTCACTTATCACACACAGCAGCCTTAATTGTCACTCATAATGAGAATTTGAAACTCTGTGTCTCAGAGAGATATAAAACCAAGGCCTTCTGACCTTAACCCTCAGTGATTTTTACTTACACCACAGACTTACTATTCTCACCCCCCGGTCTTCCTCCCTCTCTCTCCCTTCCTCTCCCCACAACAAGATGTCACGGTTTGACTTCAGTATTCAACGTTTGTCCAGGGAGGGGGGATAAATGTCAAATTTCAACCGATTAGTTTAGGCATTAATTCCGAATGGTTAAGGTTTTGGGTAGGTTTAACCATTTGTTTTAAATAAACTAGTGCCTAGCACCAAGGTTATTATAGTTTTGTGTTTTTTATATTAGATTTTATTTCTTAGAAATTCTGTTTAGTTTCAGTTAGATTTCCAACATGATTTACTAGTTTTTATTTAGTTTTTTAGTGTGATTTTAAAAACATTTCTATTTAGGTTTTATGTTATTCAGTTTTAGTGATAGGGACAGAAAGTAGCTTATGCATGGGAGGCTAGAAAGTATATCTGTGTAGGTTATATTTCTAGAGCAATAGCATTAGGTCTGGGGAGGATGTTAAATTCTCTTGGGCATTTCAATTTTTCTAACAAATGGATTGATGTGGATTGATGAGGAATTTAACATTTCTGTGGTTGAGAGGGATGAGGCAGAATAAATGGCAAGTGAGTCTGCCTCACAACCGATTGGCAAACATACTGCAAATTGAGAAATCATGTGACTAAACTGAATTAAAAGACAAAACTACACTATGGAACAAAGATAAATGACATAAAGAATGATAGTACCTTAAAAAAGAATGGAGCACCTTAAATGTTGGGCAAAAAAAACAAACTGCTCTATCATTCATTGAATCAAATCACAAAACGCACTGATATTGCTAACTACTTCACTGATTTTTTAAAATTGCCAAGATTAGCAAATTTAGGCATGATTTTTCAGCAACAAACGCTGACACTACACATCCAAGTATATCTGACCAAATTATGAAAGACAAGCATTGTAATTTTGAACGCGGGATAATTGCATCAACAACCGCTGAATTGCAGAGCGCCACATTGAAATAATATTAATACAAATATTTATATTCATGAAATCACAAGTGCAATATAGCAAAACACAGTTTAGCATTTTGTTAATCCACCTGTCGTGTCAGATTTTTAAAATATGCTTTACAGCGAAAGCAATCCAAGCGTTTGTGTGAGTTTATCGATCACTAGACAAAACATTATGAACACCTAGCATTAAAGTAGCTTGGTCACGAAAATCAGAAAAGCAAGCAAATGAATCGCTTACCTTTGATGATCTTCGGATGTTTTCACTCATGAGACTCCCAGTTGCACAACAAATGTTCCTTTTGTTCCATAAAGATTATTTTTATATCCAAAATACCTCCATTTGTTTGGTGCGTTATGTTCAGAAATCCACAGACTCGAGCGGTCATGACATCGCAGAAGAAAATTTCAAATAGTATCCGTAATGTCCACAGAAACATGTCAAACATTTTTTATAATCAATCCTCAGGTTGTTTTTAAAATATATAATCGATAATATATCAACCGGCACTGTCTTTTTCAGTAGGAAAGGGAGAGACGATGGCTCTGTTGCGCAAGCAAAACTCATGCGAACACCTGACGCGATATCTTTCTCGCTCATTTTTCTAAATAAAAGCCTGAAACCATGTCTAAAGACTGTTGACACCTTGAGGAAGCCGTAGGAAAAGGAATCTGGTTGATATCTCTTTAAATGGAGCGAATGCAGGCTATGGAATATGGAGCTTTCAAAATAGAAGCCACTTCCGGGTTTGATTTTCCTATGGTTTTCGCCTGCAATATCAGTTCTGTTATACTCACAGACAATATTTTGACAGTTTTGGAAACTTCTGTCAATTATATGCATATTCTAGCATCTGTGCCTGAGAAATAGGCTGTTTACTTTGGGAACGTTATTTTTCCAAACATAAAAATAGTGCCCCCTAGCTGAAAGAGGTTAATCACCACTTCATTAAGTCAGGATTCCTAATTGACTCAGCCATGACCCATTGCCCATCCAACATTTCCTCATCTCCCACCCCTTCTAATGCGACTAGCCTCGATGCTCCTCCCCCTTTCCACTGCCACGCTACAAAGTTTCTCCCTGCAGGCGGTCATTGAGTCCGAGGTGCTAAAGGAGGTCCTTAAACTTGACCCCAAAAAAACATCTGGGTCAGAAGGCCTATCTCTGACCTTTTAACCTGTTTCTCCTCTCTGGGGAGGTTTCCATTGCTTGGAAGGCAGCCACGGCGTGTCCTTTATTTTTAAGGAGGAGATCAAGCTGATCCTAACTGTTATAGGCCAATTTCTATTTCCCTTGTTATATCAAAAGTGTTGGAAAAACTTGTCAATAATCAACTTACTGGCTTGACGTCTACAATATTCTCTCTGGTATTCAATCTGATTTCCGCTCAGGTTATGGATGTGTCACTGCATCCTTTAAGGTCCTCAATGATGTCACTTTTGCCTTTGATTCGAAGCTATTTTTATTGACTTTTGATACTGTAGACCATTCCATTCTTGTGAGCTGGCTTATGAGTTGGTGTCTCTGAGGGGTCTTTGGCCTGGTTTACTAACTACCTCTCTCAAAGAGTGCAGTGTATAAAATCGGAACATCTGTTGACTCAGCCACTACCTGTCACCAAGGGAGTACCACAAGGCTCGATCCTAGGCCCCACACCCTTCTCAATTTACATCAACAACATAGCTCAGGCAGTAGGATGCTCTCTCATTAATTTATATGCAGATGATAGTCTTATACTCAGCTGGCCCCTCCCCAGATGTTGTGTTTTAAATATTCTACAACAAAGCTTTCTTAGTGTCCAACAAGCTTTCTCTGCCCTTAACCTTGTTCTGAAAACCTCCAAAACAGTGGTTATGTGGTTTGGTAAGAAGAATGTCCCTCTCCCCACCGGTGTGATTACGACCTCTGAGGGTTTAGAGCTTGAGGTAGTCACCTCATACAAATACTTTGGAGTATGGCTAGACGGTATACTGTCCTTCTCTCAGCACATATCAAAGCTGCAGGCTAAAGTTAAATCTAGACTTGGTTTCCTCTATTGTAATCACTCCTCTTTCACCACAGCTGCCAAACTAACCCTGATTCACATGACCATCCTACCCATGCTAGATTACGGAGACATAATTTATAGATTGGCAGGTAAGGGTGCTCTCGAGCAGCTAGATGTTCTTTACCGATCGGCCATCAGATTTGCCACCAATGCTCCTTATAAGACACATCATTGCACTCTATACTCCTCTGTTAACTGGTCATCTATGGATACCTGTCGCAAGACCCACTGGTTGAAGCTTATTTATAAAATCCTCTTAGGCCTCACTCCCCCTTTCCCCCTATCTGAGATATCTACTGCAGCCCTCATCCTCCACATACAACACCCGTTCTGCCAGTCACATTCTGTTAAAAGTCCCCAAAGCACACGTCCCTGGGTTGCTCCTCTTTTCAGTTCGCTGCAGCTAGCGACTGGAACGAGCTGCAAAAAACACTCAAACTGGACAGTTTTATCTCCATCTCTACATTCAAAGACTCAGTCATGGACACTTTCACTGACAGTGGTGGCTGCTTCTTACCTTTGTGCTGTTGTCTGTGCCCAATAATGTTTGTACCATGTTTTGTGCTGCTACCATGTTGGGCTGCTGCCATGTTGTTGTCATGTGGTGTTACTATCATGATGTGATTTCTTGTGTTGCTGCCATGCTAAATTGTTGTCTTTAGGTCTCTCTTTATGTAGGGTTATGTTGTTTCGTCGTGATGTGTGTTTTGTCCTATATTTTTATTTAATACATTTTTTTATCCCAGTCCCCATCCCTGCAGGAGGCCTTTCGCCTTTTGGTTGACCGTCATTGTACATTTATTTATTTTATTTTTTATTTTATTTAACCAGGTAGGCAAATTGAGAACAAGTTCTCATTTACAATTGTGACCTGGCCAAGATAAAGCAAAGCAGTTCGACACATACAACAACACAGAGTTACACATGGAGTAAAACAAACATACAGTTAATAATACAGTAGAAAAATAAGTCTATATAGGATGTTAGCAAATTAGGTAAGATAAGGGAGGTAAAGGCATGGTGGCAAAGTAAATACAATATAGCAAGTAAAACAGATTTGCAGTGGAAGAATGTGCAATGTAGAATTATAAATAGTGGGGTGCAAAGGAGCTAAATAAATAAATACAGTAGGGGAAGAGGTAGTTGTTTGGGCTAAATTATAGATGGGCTATGTACAGGTGCAGTAATCTGTGAGCTGCTCTGACAGCTGGTGCTTATAGCTAGTGAGGGAGATAAGTGTTTCCAGTTTCAGAGATTTTTGTAGTTCGTTCCAGTCATTGGCAGCAGAGAACTGGAAGGAAAGGCGGTGAAAGGAATAATTGGTTTTAGGGGTGAGCAGTGAAATATACCTGCTGGAGCGCGTGCTACAGGTGAGGTCTGCTATGGTGACCAGCGAGCTAAGGGGGGACTTTACCTAGCAGGGTCTTGTAGTTGACCTGGAGCCAGTGGGTTTGGCGACGAGTATGAAGCGAGGGCCAGCCAACGAGAGCGTCCAGATCGCAGTGGTGGATAGTATATGGGGCTTTGGTGACAAAAAGGATGGCACTGTGATAGACTGCATCCAATTTGTTGAGTAGGGTATTGGAGGCTATTTTGTAAATGACATCGTCGAGGATCGGTAGGATGGTCAGTTTTACGAGGGTATGTTTGGCAGCATGAGTGAAGGATGCTTTGTTGTGAAATAGGAAGCCAATTCTAGATTTGGATTGGAGATGTTTGATGTGAGTCTGGAAGGAGAGTTTACAGTCTAACCAGACACCTAGGTAGTTGTCCACATATTCTAAGTCAGAACCATCCAGAGTAGAGGTCGACCGATTATGATTTTTCAACGCCGATACCGATTATTGGAGGACCAATAAAGCCGATGCCGATTTGTTTTATTTATTTGTAATAATGACATTTACAACAATACTGAATGAACACTTATTTTAACTTAATATAATACATCAATAAAATAAATTTTGCCTCAAATAAATAATGAAACATGCTCAATTTGGTTTAAATAATGTGTTGGAAAAGAAAGTAAAAGTAAAAGTGCAATATGTGCTATGTAAGAAAGCTAACGTTTCAGTTCCTTGCTCAAGAACATGAGAACATATGAAATCGGGTGGTTCCTTTTAACATGAGTCTTCAATATTCCCAGGTAAGAAGTTTTAGGTTGTAGTTATTATAGGAATTATAAGACTATTTCCCTCTATACCATTTGTATTTCATTAACCTTTGACTATTGGATGTTCTTATAGGTACTTTAGTATTGTCAGTGTAACAGTATAGCTTCTGTCCCTCTCCTCGCTCCTCCCTGGGCTCAAACCAGGAACACAACGACAACAACCACCCTCGAAGCAGCGTTACCCATGCAGAGCAAGGGGAACAACCACTCCAAGTCTCGGAGCGAGTGATGTTTGAAACGCTATTAGCGCACCCCGCTAACTAGCTAGCCATTTCAAATCGGTTTCACCAGCCTCATCTCGGGAGTTGATAGGCTTGAAGTCATAAACAGAGCATTGCTTGACGCACAATGAAGAGCTGCTGGCAAAACGCACAAAAGTGCTGTTTGAATGAATGCTTATGAGCCTGCTGCAGCCTACCACCGCTCAGTCAGATACTTGTATGCTTGTATGCTCAGTCAGATTATATGCAACGCAGGACACGCTAGATAAACTAGTAATATCATCAACCATGTGTAGTTAACTAGTGATTATGATTGATTGTTTTTTATAAGATAAGTTTAATGCTAGCTAGCAACTTACCTTGGCTTACTGCTTTCGCGTAACAGGCAATCTCCTTGTAGAGTGCAACGAGAGGCAGGTGGTTATAGCGTTGGACTAGTTAACTGTAAGGTTGCAAGAATGGATCCCCCGAGCTGACAAGGTGAAAATCTTCCGTTCTGCCCCTGAACGAGGCAGTTAACCCACTGTTCCTAGGCCGTCATTGAAAATAAGAATGTGTTCTTAACTGACTTACCTAGTTAAATAAAGATTAAGTAAAGGTGTAAAAAAGAAATACAAATTGGCCAAATCGGTGTTCAAAAATACCGATTTCTGATTGTCATGCACACTTGAAATCGGCCCTAATTAATCGCCCATTCCGATTAATCGGTCGACCTCTAGTCCAGAATAGTGATGCTGGATGGGCGGGCAGGTGCAGGCAGCGATCGGTTGAAGAGCATGCATTTAGTTTTACTAGTATTTAAGAGCAATTGGAGGCCACGGAAGGAGAGCTGTATGGCATTGAAGCTTGTCTGGAGGGTTGTTATTACAGTGTCCAAAGAAGGGCCAGAAGTATACAGAATGGTGTCGTCTGCGTAGAAGTGGATCAGAGACTCACCAGCAGCAAGAGCAACATCATTGATGTATACAGAGAAGAGAGTCAGTCCAATAATTGAACCCTGTGGCACCCCCATAGAGACTGCCAGAGGCCCGGACAACAGGCCCTCCAATTTGACACACTGAACTCTATCAGAGAAGTAGTTGGTGAACCAGGCGAGGCAATCATTTGAGAAACCAAGGCTATCGAGTCTGCCGATGAGGATGTGGTGATTGACAGAGTCGAAAGCCTTGGCCAGGTAAATGAATACGGCTGCACAGTATTGTTTCTTATCGATGGCGGTTAAGAAATCGTTTAGGACCTTGAGCGTGGCTGAGGTGCACCCATGACCAGCTCTCAAACCAGATTGCATAGCGGAGAAGGTGCGCTGGGATTCGAAATGGTCGGTAATTTGTTTGTTGACTTGGCTTTCGAAGACCTTAGAGAGGCAGGGTAGGATAGATATAGGTCTGTAGCAGTTTGGGTCAAGAGTGTCCCCCCCCCCCTTTGAAGAGGGAAATGACCGGAGCTGCTTTCCAATCTTTGGGAATCTCAGACGACACGAAAGAGAGGTTGAACAGGCTAGTAATAGGGGTTGCAACAATTTCGGCAGATCATTTTTAGAAAGAAAGGGTCCAGATTGTCTAGCCCAGCTGATTTTTAGGGGTCCAGATTTTTCAGCTCTTTCAGAACATCAGCTGACTGGATTTGGGAGAATGAGAAATGGGGAACGCTTGGGCAAGTTGCTGTGGGGGGGTACAGTGCTGTTGACCGGGGTAGGGGTAGCCAGGTGGAAAGCATGGCCAGCCTTAGAAAAATGCTTATTGAAATTTTTAATTATAGTGGATTTATCGGTGGTGACAGTTTCCTATCCTCAGTGCAGTGGGCAGCTGGGAGGAGGTGTTCTTATTCTCCATGGACTTTACAGTGTCCCAGAACTTTTGAGTTTGTGTTGCAGGAAGCAAATAAGAATTTGTTCTTAACTAGTTAAATAAAAAAATCTATTTCACCGTAAATATATTGACAACACACTTTCAACAAGCACAGCATTTACTAAAATGACTGCTAATTGGCTGAGACATTGATGATAAAAATATTGGGAGGGGGGCTGTTAGACTTCAGTGCGGCTTTTGACATTATCGATCATGGTCTGCTGCTGGACAAACGTATATGTTATGGCTTTACACCCATTGCTATATTGTGGATAAAGAGTTTACCTGTCTAACAGAGGGTGTTCTTTAATGGAAGCCTAATGCAGGTACAATCAGGAAGTCCCCAGGGCAGCTGTCTAGGCCCCTTACTTTTTTCAATCTTTATTAACGACATGCCACTGGCTATACACGTCAGCTACTACAGTGACTAAAATAACTGCAACACTTTACAAAGAGCTGCAGTTAGTTTCAGAATGGGTGGCAAGGAATACATTAGTCCTAAATCTTTTCAAAAACTAAAAGCATTGTATTTGGAACAAATCATTCACCAAACCCTAAACCTCAACTAAATTGTGCAATGAATAATGTGGAAATTGAGCAAGTTGAGGTGACTAAACTGCTTGGAGTAACCCTGGATTGTAAACTGTCATGGTCAAAACATATTGATACAACAGTAGCTAAGCTGGGGAGAACTCTGTCCATGATAAAGCATTGCTTACCTTCTTAACAGCACTATCAACAAGGCAGGTCCTACTGGCCCTGTTTCTACCTTCTTAACAGCACTATCAACAAGGCAGGTCCTACTGGCCCTGTTTCTACCTTCTTAACAGCACTATCAACAAGGCAGGTCCTACTGGCCCTGTTTCTACCTTCTTAACAGCACTGTCAACAAGGCAGGTCCTACTGGCCCTAGTTTTGTCGCAACAGGACTACTGTTCAATCGTGTGGTCAGGTGCCTTGGTCAGGTGCCTTGGTCAGGTGCCTTGGTCAGGTGCCTTGGTCAGGTGCCTTGGCAGCAGCTAATGGGGATCCATAATAAATACAGATACTGTGATTTTACTGCGATTCGATGTTCCAACATATTGTTCACCATAGGTCTGCTGCAGAGGGACAAGAGAGAGCCATGAGAGCCAGTCATGGAAATAGAAGTGCTGAAAACAAATTGTCTACATATTTAAAAAGAAGATGGAGAATAAGATATGAAGGAAAAAATATTGGAATTTTGATGGAGGTACAGCCAACTAGTGCAAAAATATATTGCGATATTGTCAAAACCATACGATATATGTAACTATGGATGATTTTTTTTCCATTATTGAATATCACCTTGCGTCTGGATTGACCTGGCTGCTCCCCATCCCTCCCTGGACTTCTAAAAGCTCTGTCCAGACTGTGTTGTGTACTTTCCTTACACAGTCTTTTTATCCCAGTGCTGAGCTTGTCGTCGTATATATGTGTGTGTTTTTGTATAAATCTAAATTATTTTGGCTGACTGGCACTGATGTCACAGCTAGTGGCTGCTGACTATCAAAGTACCCCACCATACTCAGTAATCACAATGGGTCAGAGATGCATTTTGTTTTTAAAGCTTCCCCTTTCACGTCTCTTATAGCGTGTCTTGTCTGATTTTACCATATTGGGATGGAGACCTTTTGGATGATGACCCTATATCTGTAGTACCATTTTGTATGTTTATCTCTTTTCATGAGACAGAGAGGAGAGTGAAGGGGAGCTAGAAGGAGACAGAAATAGCCTAGATATTGTGTATGTGTGTGGTTTGATCTCAGTGGCTCTTTGAGGTCGTTGGCTGAGTCAGCATGTTTACACCTCTGTCTGTGAGGCCCCGAGATGAGTGACTGGAGATGTCTGTGTGTGTGTGTGTGTGAGAAGAGTCAGGCGTTTCTTTTATTTAGTCTGCTAAACAGGCAACCTGTGGTGTGAAACAGAGGTGTTACAATGCAGAGAAAAAGAGTATGAGCGAAAGAGAAGGTAGTTGAGGATAAAGCAGTAGCTCATTTTGAGATAAGGTGGGGAGACTCAACAGTAGCTCATTTTGAGATAAGGCGGGGAGACTCAACAGTAGCTAATTTTGAGATAAGGTGGGGAGACTCAACAGTAGCTCATTTTGAGATAAGGTGGGGAGACTCAACAGTAGCTCATTTTGAGATAAGGCGGGGAGACTCAACAGTAGCTCACAGCCCTTTCTGAGAGGGCAGCTTATAAAGAACTGAGTTTAACTCTGGCATCGTGTGTTTTTATGTGTACTTGAAAGGGGATGTGAAGCTTGACACCCACACAATCTCTTACTTCCCTTAAAGAATGTCAAAGATGTGTCAGGTAACTCTCTTAATCGGTGTCTAAAATCACAGCTCTGTCCTGTCCATATGAATCCCCCTGGACCCTCTACTCTGTGTGTCTGTTTTTGTTTTCTGTTGCCCAGGTAACAGAATGCCTCCTTGTTGCTGCAGTATAGAAACATGGTTATAACCAGCCTGGAGAGAGAGATGGTTTAGCCTCCACAGGTTGTAGGGCAGGGTCTATAGAGACCTGAACTGGGTACCACTATGGAATAAACACAACACAGGATCATCAAAAATGCAGTTTATTACAAAAAGGTTCAAATAAGCTGCAAGGGCCAGCAGACTCAGAGTGGCAATCAAAACGGTTTACAGTTTCAGTGTCTCCATTACATGCAGTTTAAGTAGTGTAGCTAGCTCAGGCACAGCAAATATCAAGTTTGGTGTGGGACTTGGAGACAGCAGCAGTTCTGTCCTTTCCCTTCCTCTTGGCTCTCAGAAATGTAGACATTTATAGAGGCGATGGTCACAATCACACCTGCAATCAATTAACACCAGCAATAAATGAACAGAAATAACCAATTAGTTCAAATAGACCGATAGCAACCTCACAGTTCAGTCTCATGACTACCATATTACATCTAATAGAGGCACCTCCACCCTGTTACAAGATGGACACAGTGATAGATGGACATTCTGGAAAGATGGATGTACAGTATATGCTTAGATAGAGAAGACGAGAAACTAAGTCATTCATGCTTGAAGGAGTGAAAGGGGAAGATGGCAGAAATAGACAGAAGATGAACAGATAGTATGCAGTACCAGTCAGAAGTTGGACACACCTACTCATTCAAGGGATTTCCTTTATTTTTTTTTACTATTTTCTACATTGTAGAATTATAGTGAAGATGTCCAAACTATGAAATAACACATATGGAATCATGTAGTAACCAAAAAAGTGTAAAACAAATCAAAATATATTATTTTAGATTCTTCAAAGTAGCCACGATCGACACGATCCTGTCTCGGAGCTCTACGGAAAATTACTTCGACCTCATTGCTTAGTTTTTGCTCTGACATGCACTGGCAACTGTGGGACCTTATATAGATAGGTGTGTACCTGGACTCCAATCAAGTTGTAGAAGCATCGCAAGGATGATCAATGGAAACAAGATGCCCCTAAACTACATTTCTAATCTCAATGCAAAGGGTCTGAATAGTTATCTACACACACACACAATGGTGCAAAAAAGTATTTAGTCAGCCACCAATTGTGCAAGTTCTCCCACTTAAAAAGATGAGAGAGGCCTGTAATGTTAATCATAGGTACACTTCAACTATGACAGACAAAATGAAAAAAAAAATCCAGAAAATCACATTGTAGGATTTTTAATTAATTTATTTGCAAATTATGGTGGAAAATAAGTATTTGGTCACCTACAAACAAGCAAGATTTCTGGCTCTCACAGACTTGTAACTTCTTCTTTAAGAAGCTCCTCTGTCCTTCACTTGTTGCCTGTATTAATGGCACCTGTCCACAACCTCAAACAGTCACACTCCAAACTCCACTATGGCCAAGACCAAAGAGCTGTCAAAGGACACCAGAAACAAAATTGTAGACCTGCACCAGGCTGGGAAGACTGAATCTGCAATAGGTAAGCAGCTTGGTTTGAAGAAATCAACTGTGGGAGCAATTATTAGGAAATGGAAGACATACAAGACCACTGATAATCTCCCTCAATCTGGGGCTCCACGCAAGATCTCATCCCGTGGGGTCAAAATGATCACAAGAACGGTGAGCAAAAATCCCAGAACCACACGGGGGGACCTAGTGAATGACCTGCAGAGAGCTGGGACCCCAAGTAACAAAGCCTACCATCAGTAACACACTACGCCACCAGGGACTCAAATCCTGCAGTGCCAGACATGTCCCCCTGCTTAAGCCAGTACATGTCCAGGCCCGTCTGAAGTTTGCTAGAGAGCATTTGGATGATCCAGAAAAAGATTGGGAGAATGTCATATGGTCAGATGAAACCAAAATATAACTTTTTGGTAAAAACTCAACTCGTCGTGTTTGGAGGACAAAGAATGCTGAGTTGCAACCAAAGAACACCATACCTACTGTGAAGCATGGGGGTGGAAACATCATGCTTTGGGGCTGTTTTTCTGCAAAGGGACCAGGACGACTGATCCGTGTAAAGGAAAGAATGAATGGGGCCATGTATCGTGAGATTTTGAGTGAAAACCTCCTTCCATCAGCAAGGGCATTGAAGATGAAACGTGGCAGGGTCTTTCAGCATGACAATGATCCCAAACACACCGCCCGGGCAACGAAGGAGTGTCTTTGTAAGAAGCATTTCAAGGTCCTGGAGTGGCCTACCAGTCTCCAGATCTCAACCCCATAGAAAATCTTTGGAGGTAGTTGAAAGTCCGTGTTGCCCAGCAACAGCCCCAAAACATCACTGCTCTAGAGGAGATCTGCATGGAGGAATGGGCCAAAATACCAGCAACAGTGTGTGAAAACCTTGTGAAGACTTACAGAAAACGTTTGACCTCTGTCATTGCCAACAAAGGGTATATAACAAAGTATTGAAATAAACTTTTGTTATTGACCAAATACTTATTTTCCACCATAATTAGCAAATACATTTAATTAAAAATCCTACAATGTGATTTTCTGTTTTTTTTTTCTTTCATTTTGTCTGTCATAGTTGAAGTGTACCTATGATGAAAATTACAGGCCTCTCACATCTTTTTAAGTGGGAGAACTTGCACAATTGGTGGCTGACTAAATACTTTTTTGCCCCACTGTATGTGGGGCAAAAAAGAAACGTCCATTTTTCAGGACCTTGTCTTTCAAAGATAATTCGTAAAAAAACAAATAACTTCACAGATCTTCATTGTAAAGGGTTTGAACACTGTTTCCCATGCTAGTTCAATGAACCATAAACAATTAATGAACTTGCACCTGTGGAACGGTCGTTAAGACACTAACAGCTTACAGACGGTAGGTAATTAAGGTCACTTAGGACACTAAAGAGGCCTTTCTACTGACTCACGCTCATCTGCGTGAATGTGCCTTAGGCATGCTGCAAGGAAGCGTGAGGACTGCAGATGTGGCTAGGGCAGTAAATTGCAATGTCCGTCCTAGAGGTCGACCGAGTATGATTTATCAATGTCGATACCGATTATTGGAGGACCAAAAAAGCCGATACCGATTAATCGGCCAATTATTATTTTTTATTAATTTATTTATTTGTAATAATGACAATTACAACAATACTGAAAGAACACTTATTTTAACTTAATATAATACATCAATAAAAATCTATTTAGCCTTAAATAAATAATGAAACATGTTTCAGTAATGCAAAAACAAAGTGTTGGAGAAGTAAAAGTGTAATATGTGCCATGTAAGAAAGCTAAGGTTTGAGTTCCTTGCTCAGAACATGAGAACATATGAAAGTTGGTGGTTCCTTTTAACATGAGACTTCAATATTCCAAGGTAAGAGGTTTTAGGTTGTAGTTAATATAGTATTTTTAGGACTTTCTCTCTATACGATTTGTATTTCATTAACCTTTGACTATTGGATGTTCTTATAGGCACTTTAGTATTGCCAGTGTAACAGTATAGCTTCCATCCCTCTCCTCACTCCTACCTGGGCTCAAACCAGGAACACATCGACAACAGCCACACTCGAAGCAGAGTTACCCATCGCTCCATAAAAGCCGTGGCCCTTGCAGAGCAAGGGGAATAACTACTCCAAGTCTCAGATTGCCCGATTGTGCTTTTTTCGCAAATTCGCTTTTGTTAAATCATCCCCCAGCGTTGCATCGATTATATGCAACACAGGACACGCTAGATAAACTAGTAATATCATCAACCATGTGTAGTTATAACTAGTGATTATGATTGACTGATTGTTTTTTATAAGATAAGTTTAATGCTAGCTAGCAACTTAACTTGGCTTCTACTGCATTCGCGTAACAGGCAGGCTCCTCGTGGAGTGCAATGAGAGGCAGGTGGTTAGAGCGTTGAACTAGTTAACTGTAAGGTTGCAAGATTAGATCCCCCCGAGCTGACATGGTGAAAATCTGTTGTTCTGCCCCGGAACACGGCAGTTGGTGGTACTGTTCCTAGGCTGTCATTGAAAATAAGAATGTGTTCTTAACTGACAGATTTCCGATTTTTATGAAAACTTGAAATCGTCCCTAATTAATCAGCCATTCCGATTAATCGGTCGACCTCTAGTCCGTACTGTGAGACGCCAAAGACAGCGCTACAGGGAGACAGGACGGACAGCTGATCGTCCTCGCAGTGGCAGACCACGTTTAACAACACCTGCACAGGATGGGTATATCCGAACATCACACCTGCGGGACAGGTACAGGATGGCAACAACAACAGCCTGAGTTACACCAGGAACGCACATCAGACTTTTAAAAAAACAAAAAATTATTTTACCTTTATTTAACTAGGCAAGTCAGTTAAGAACAAATTCTTATTTTCAATGATGGCCTAGGAACAGTGGGTTAACTGCCTGTTCAGGGGCAGAACGACAGATTTGTACCTTGTCAGCTCGGGGGTTTGAACTTGCAACCTTCCGGTTACTAGTCCAACTCTCTAACCACTAGGCTACCCTGCCGCCCAGGCTACCCAGCCTGTCAGTTATAGGCAGGTCCTCACCAGACATCACCGGCAACAACGTCGCCTATGGGCACAAACCCCTGTCGCTGGACCAGACAGGACTGGCAAAAACTGCTCTTCACTGACGAGTCGCGGTTTTGTCTCACCAGAGGTGATGGTCGGATTCACGTTTATCATTGAAGGAATGAGGCCTGTACTCTGGAGCGTGATCGATTTGTTGGTGGAGTGTCCGTCATGGTCTGGGGCGCTGTGTCACAGCATCATTGGACAGAGCTTGTTGTCATTGCAGGCTCATCCTGACATGACCCTCCAGCATGACAATGCCACCAGCCATACTGCTCATTCTGTGCGTGATTTCCTGCAAGACAGGAATGTCAGTGTTCTGCAATGGCCAGCGAAGAGCCCGGATCTCAATCCCATTGAGCACGCCTGGGACCTGTTAGATCGAAGGGCGAGGGTGGAAGAGTGGGGTAAGATCTCACAGCAAGAGCTGGCAAATCTGGTTCAGTCTGGTGCAGTCCATGAGGAGGACATGCACTGCAGTACACATTATTCCATATCTGTTAGTCACATGTCTGCGGAACTTGTTCAGTTTATGTCTGTTGTTGAATCTTGTTATGTTCCTACAAAAATTTACACATGTTAAGGTTGCTGAAAATAAACGCAGTTGACAGTGAGAAGACGTGTGAGAGAGAGAGAGAGAGAGCTCTGTCAGTTAGAGGAAGGACAGGAAATACCACAGGAAATGATTTGCAGTTATTTTACAGACACTGATGTCCTTCTTCACACTTTCCCAAATGGTGTCCATTTAACATGCAAAATAGACACGGGTTGTGTGTGTCCCTCCACATAGAGGCACCTACCCACCCCTCTGTTTTAGAAGTACAGGTAGTTGTGTGTGTCCCTCCACATAGAGGCACCTACCCACCCCTCTGTTTTAGAAGTACAAGTAGTTGTGTGTGTTGACTCTTGTGACGGGTCAGTGACACCACCTCTGTCCCACAGTCTGTTTCTGGTCTAATGGTTTTTTATGGTTGCAGAATAAAATAGTTCAACTTTGGACTGTTTTCTGCCTGGTACTAATGAGGTCGGTCTTATGCTGATGTGTGACTAGAAAATAAATACAAATAAATGTGTGTCTGTGTAATATGTGAGGTTTTTGCGGTCTTGTGTCACACAGCTCCTACATCCTTGTACAAAGTGTTCTCTTGTCCAATTTTTGAGTTACTTTTGAAACTATGAGATGGGGTAAACGTTTACTACAGTCATTTAGCAAAGGAGAAGAGTGTCCTCGTGCTGTACTACTGAGGCTCTACTGTAGTCACCAGTAGAGGAGGAACAGATAGTTATTACTTTAGCTTATGTATGAGAGAGAGAGGGAGGGAGAGAAATCTTAGCTGGTGGGTGTTTTTAGAGTGGACAGCACTGTTCTCGACCTCCATAGATTAAGATCTGCTGATCACTGACGGTAAGAGAGTTTAGGGAGATAAGATAATAAGAGATAAGCGTCTTCTCTCATACTGTGTGTGTGTGCGCATACATTGATTTTCAAACAAAGATTCTACTCACTGTAGTCTTCTAACATCCTCTTCGTGGGGTTGCTGTTGGGTTGCCGTGGGTTTGTGTGTTTCTGAACGGAATATAAGTGAATTGTATGGACTGGATGTACACTTCTATTGATAAAGGTTGAATTCCTAACATATCTTCCTGTTTCTTCCACAGGTTTGATCTGAACACTGACTGGACACACACACATACATACACACAATAACACATATATACACGTAGAGACACACACCCACTCAAACACACTGTGGTGATGTCTGAGGCGGAGGGGTGTGTGTCGTTGTGGGAGTGGCTGTGTGTGCTGCATCTGGACCAGTATTTCCCAGTGTTCCAGGACGCGGGGTTTGGAACGCTGTTGGAATGCCAAGGGCTGACCCAGGATCAGCTGGAGACGATTGGAATCACATTGCCTGGACACCGTAAACGCATCCTAGCCAGCCTGCAAAAAACACTCCACACAAACACTCACACACACCCAGAGAGCGAGCCCGACGCTCTACACACACACCTGGCTGCAGAGGGAGACCAGAGAGAGGAAGAGAGAGCAGTGTTCACAGACAGACCCAGCCCTGTGGGGAGTGAGAGACCAGTCCCTGCACAGAGACCAGTGTCCAGAGGAGAGAGACCAGTCCCTGCACAGAGACCAGTCCTTAGAGGAGAGAGACCAGTCCCTGCACAGAGACCAGTCCCTAAGGAGAGATCAGTGTCCAGGGAAGGAGAGAGGGATGGAGAGAGACCAGTCCCTGCACAGAGACCAGTCCCTAAGGAGAGAACTAAGTACCGCTCTGTCCCTGTGGAGACATTGGACTGTGTCCAGACTTACCCTCGTCCCAACACTAGCCCCTGCCCTACCACCCCCCATTCTAGTGCCCAGGACTCCCCTTTACCCCCCATCCCACCTCGCAGCACTCCAAACTGCCCCCCACTACGCTTCATCCACACCTCCCCTAAAAACTCCCCCACTGCACCCAAACCCAGATCTGAACATAACAACTTAAACACCCCAATCACTGTACCTCCTCCTATCCTTACCACCAATCCCCTCACCTTACCCTCCCCCAGGCCCTGTCCTGCACCTCTGGCTATCTACCCACCAGCCAGACACTCCCAGCAGGTGTGGGAGGGAGGAAGAAAGCACTCTCCTGGTTCCCCCTCATCCTCATCCTCCTCTTCCTCCTCATTTGAACGATATGACCAGTCATCATCTGATCAAGGCGTGCCTCCCCTCCCCCCTAAAGTCTATGTGGTGGGGGCGGGCCCTAAAGAGCCTCATAGTCCTGCTCCAATCCCACATCGACCTCCTGTCTTGCCCTCCAGAACCACACCCACACAGAGGTAAGAGGGCCGCTGATTGGCTCCCAATGTTGTGAGTTCTACTTCTGTGGTTTGTTCTATTGGACACAATCTAAACCAACAGGCTCAGATAAACTTACTTCCCTTTCAGAAGTTTGTGTGTGGTCAGAGTGAGGTTTCATAGGAACAGTAGTATCTCTGGCTTTGAAGAGCTTCTCTTTTTCAGGGTGTTTATCCATGGTTAACATCGCCCTCTACAGGGCAAAGTCTGTTTCCTCATGACATACCATATCCTGATCATATACACTTTGTCCACAAGGTTGTGACCCTGCACTTGGTATTGTGCTCTAAGGCCTACTGTACACTGACTCGCTCTCAGTTTACGCCTACTGCTACTCAGAGAGAGTGTATCTCACAGAACCATGGGCAGTATTAGTTTACACTGAGTGTACATAACATTAAGAACACCTTCCTAATATTGAGTTGTATACATTAAGAACCCCCCACCGCCCTCAGAACAGCCTCAATTCGTCGGAGAATAGACTCTACAAGGTGTCTAACGCGTCCCACAAGGATGCTGGCCCATGTTGACTCTACAAGGTGTCTACAAGGCGTCCCACAGGGATGCTGGCCCATGTTGACTCCAATGCTTCCCACAGTTGTCAAGTTGTCAGGATGTCCTTTGGATGGGAGACCATTCTTGATACATACAGGAAACTGTTGAGTGTGAAAAACCCAGCAGCGTTGCAGTTCTTGACATAAACCAGTGCTCCTGGCACCTACTATCATACCCCATTCAAAGGGACTTAAATCTTTTGTCTTGCCCATTCACCCTCTGAATGGCACTCATATGGCCATTGTCTCAAGGCTTAAAAATCCTTCTTTAACCTGTCTCCTCCCCTTCATCTACACTGATTTAAGTGGAACAATAAGGGATCATTAGCTTTCACCTGGATTCACCTGATCAGTCTGCCATGGAATTTTTTAAATTTATTTTACCTTTATTTAACCAGGCAAGTCAGTTAAGAACAAATTATTATTTTCAATGACAGCCTGGGAACAGTGGGTTAACTGCCTGTTCAGGGGCAGAACGACAGATGTACCTTGTCAGCTTGGGGGTTTGAACTCGCAACCTTCCGGTTACTAGTCCAACGCTCTAACCACTAGGCTACCCTGCCGCCCCATAAATAGCAGCTGTCCTTTTGTACAGTGTATATGTCCTACTATCTATGGTCATGAGGACCTGTTATCAGTTACTACTGCAGTTTCACTGGTGCTTCAGTAACCCAACTCTGTGTGTGTGTGTGTGTGTGTGTGTGCAGCCTGGTCTCTGTTAGACAGATTAAGGAAGCAGAGAAGGCCTCACTCCCCAGCCTGGTCTCTGTTAGACAGATTAAGGAAGCAGAGAAGGCCTCACTCCCCAGCCTGGTCTCTGATAGGAAGATTAAGGAAGCAGAGAAGGCCTCACTCCCCAGCCTGGTGCCCAAATTGACTCTTTGTCTGGGGCAAGCTAGGGTATTCTACTCAGTGTATGTTGTGTGTGTGTGTGTGTGACACACAGTGTCTCTCTCTCTCTTGCGCTGTCTCAACCCACCTTTCTCTCTACCCACCCCTCTCTCGCTCTTTCTCTCTTTCTATCTCAATCTCTTTACAAAGGGAGAGGGAGAGAGAGAATGCAGGAAGTGTCTGCTTTTACTCTTTCTGAAGTAGCAACACCCCGCACTACGTCTCTAAAAGTGCTCTGTGCTTCCTTCTCTCCGCCCACCTGTGGCAGTTCACTCCTCCCTCTTTCAGTGAAACGTTAGTTCCTTTCTCCTCCTCTGTGTGTTTATCGTTCCTCTCCAGTGAGGATGGCCCTGTTGGACATGCCAGGACAGGTGAGAATGACTCTCCTCTTCTCTCTGTTTTCCTTTCTGTTTCTCTTCCGCTGCCCCCCCCCCCCCCCCACCCTTCTCTCCTATTCAGAATATCTGTGCTGTGTTGATGCTCTTGCCCCTCCTCCCCCACTGTGTTTCACTTTGTGCTGTTTTGTGTTGATATTTTTGCAACTAGAGGCTGAGCCTACTGACGCTGAGAGATGTATAAGTGTGTGTGAGAGTGTATTTGTGTTCTGCTATCAGCAGTTGAACAGTGTAGCTGTGTACAGAGACAAGGACACAGAAAGAAGCTGCAGTAGTTTTCTATTAGTGACTTCGGCTCAGTGATTTTGTTATTGTAAGGAGTGATTCAGGAAGGGAAGTGGATGTGACTGTGATGCTAATAGATCTCTCATCCCTCTGTAATTCAAGGAGTCGGCTATGTCTTTCCCACAGACTTGCTGGGGTGGTTTCACACTTGTGAAAGAATTGGTTGGAGTTGTTTCAAAAAAGTTATACATTTAAACATGATCTTTTTTAGAGATGGAAGAATGCCAGTTCACTCACACACACATAGTGTGTGCCAGTAGCCAGTGGGTGGGGTGTGTGCTATTAAAAACACACTGCCTGCAAACATGTGACAAGATGGAAGGTTCACTTGGGGAACTTTAATTTGGGCCCTTGCCAGAGATGCACAATAGCACCCCACTGAAACCTAGGCTTCCAGAGCTGCTCGGCAGATACATTATCCTGTGAGTCGCAAAACCAAGGAGAGACCCTCTCTCTGGCCATGGCCAGGTCATGCCAGCGCCTGTACCCACAAAACAATCTCAGAGCATGAGTGCTGATCTAGGATGTGTCCATATAATCTTATTCATTGTGTTCGAAAAGCCCAAACTGATCCTAGATCAGCTATCCTACTCTGAGATGCATTGTGGATACTGGCTCAGTGGATACTGGCTCAGAGCCTAGTGTGCCAGAGCAGGGACTCGGGGAGGGACACGGTGTACCAGTGATGTTCTTTATCTGTGTTCCAGACTAGGAGTCCTTGGTGCTCACAGGAATGGCCCTGGCTGCCTGCTTTAGGGGTTCTGCTGAAGCACACTTTGCCCTGGGGAATGAACGAGAGAGAGAGAGAGACTGTTAGGTCTGTTGTAGATAAGATGTGTGAACGTTGGGTCTGCTGTAAGCACATTTTCACATACTGTATGTTTTGTGGTATGCCTGTGGGCGGGGTGAGTTGGTGTGTGTAGGCCAGGGCGGGAAGGGTCATTGTTTCTGAAGCTTAACGATGTCCGCTGGACGGATACAAAGAGGTTATATTTAGTTCCCCTACTCCTACTCCGTCCTTCCACCTCTCTGACCACCTCCTCCTGCCCCTGCCGATCTGGACAGCCTGGGCCATGGTACCTCAGATCGTAGGTGTATTGGTGTATATCATCACCCCTTGGTGTGTGTGTGTGTGCATGTCCCTCTGTCCGTCTTGTCAGTACTTGACTTGGGAAGGAGCTCACCGGAGCTGAGTACCACCACCTCATGTCCTACTGCTTGACTTCCTGTTCCTCTTATAGAATATTAACTCAACAGTATTATAGAGCTCCTGTTCCTCTTATAGAATATTAACTCAACAGTATTATAGCACTCCTGTTCCTCTTATAGAATATTAACTCAACAGTATTATAGAGCTCCTGTTCCTCTTATAGAATATTAACTCAACAGTATTGTGGGGCTCCTGTTCCTCTTATAGAATATTAACTCAACAGTATTGTGTAGTCCCTGTTCCTCTTATAGAATATTAACTCAACAGTATTGTGTAGTCCCTGTTCCTCTTAAAGAATATTAACTCAACAGTATTGTGTAGTCCCTGTTCCTCTTATAGAATATTAACTCAACAGTATTGTGTAGTCCCTGTTCCTCTCATAGAATATTAACTCAACAGTATTGTGTAGTCCCTGTTCCTCTTATAGAATATTAACTCAACAGTATTGTGGGACTCCTGTTCCTCTTATAGAATATTAACTCAACAGTATTGTGTAGTCCCTGTTCCTCTTATAGAATATTAACTCAACAGTATTGTGGGACTCCTGTTCCTCTTATAGAATATTAACTCAACCGTATTGTGTAGTCCCTGTTCCTCTTATAGAATATTAACTCAACAGTATTGTGGGACTCCTGTTCCTCTTATAGAATATTAACTCAACAGTATTGTGTAGTCCCTGTTCCTCTTATAGAATATTAACTCAACAGTATTGTGTAGTCCCTGTTCCTCTTATAGAATATTAACTCAACAGTATTGTGTAGTCCCTGTTCCTCTTATAGAATATTAACTCAACAGTATTGTGTAGTCCCTGTTCCTCTTATAGAATATTAACTCAACAGTATTGTGTAGTCCCTGTTCCTCTTATAGAATATTAACTCAACAGTATTGTGTAGTCCCTGATCCTCTTATAGAATATTAACTTAACAGTATTGTGTAGTCCCTGTTCCTCTTAAAGAATATTAACTCAACAGTATTGTGTAGTCCCTGTTCCTCTTATAGAATATTAACTCAACAGTATTGTGTAGTCCCTGTTCCTCTTATAGAATATTAACTCAACAGTATTGTGTAGTCCCTGTTCCTCTTATAGAATATTAACTCAACAGTATTGTGGGACTCCTGTTCCTCTTATAGAATATTAACTCAACAGTATTATAGCACTCCTGTTCCTCTTATAGAATATTAACTCAACAGTATTATAGAGCTCCTGTTCCTCTTATAGAATATTAACTCAACAGTATTGTGGGGCTCCTGTTCCTCTTATAGAATATTAACTCAACAGTATTGTGTAGTCCCTGTTCCTCTTATAGAATATTAACTCAACAGTATTGTGTAGTCCCTGATCCTCTTATAGAATATTAACTCAACAGTATTGTGTAGTCCCTGTTCCTCTTATAGAATATTAACTCAACAGTATTGTGTAGTCCCTGTTCCTCTCATAGAATATTAACTCAACAGTATTGTGTAGTCCCTGTTCCTCTTATAGAATATTAACTCAACAGTATTGTGGGACTCCTGTTCCTCTTATAGAATATTAACTCAACAGTATTGTGTAGTCCCTGTTCCTCTTATAGAATATTAACTCAACAGTATTGTGGGACTCCTGTTCCTCTTATAGAATATTAACTCAACCGTATTGTGTAGTCCCTGTTCCTCTTATAGAATATTAACTCAACAGTATTGTGGGACTCCTGTTCCTCTTATAGAATATTAACTCAACAGTATTGTGTAGTCCCTGTTCCTCTTATAGAATATTAACTCAACAGTATTGTGTAGTCCCTGTTCCTCTTATAGAATATTAA
The DNA here is from genome assembly GCF_013265735.2 of Oncorhynchus mykiss. NCBI lineage: Eukaryota > Metazoa > Chordata > Actinopteri > Salmoniformes > Salmonidae > Oncorhynchus > Oncorhynchus mykiss. The sequence goes on from NC_048591.1 coordinate 36,740,133, forward strand.
CTCAACAGTATTGTGTAGTCCCTGTTCCTCTTATAGAATATTAACTCAACAGTATTGTGTAGTCCCTGTTCCTCTTATAGAATATTAACTCAACAGTATTGTGTAGTCCCTGTTCCTCTTATAGAATATTAACTCAACAGTATTGTGTAGTCCCTGATCCTCTTATAGAATATTAACTTAACAGTATTGTGTAGTCCCTGTTCCTCTTAAAGAATATTAACTCAACAGTATTGTGTAGTCCCTGTTCCTCTTATAGAATATTAACTCAACAGTATTGTGTAGTCCCTGTTCCTCTTATAGAATATTAACTCAACAGTATTGTGTAGTCCCTGTTCCTCTTATAGAATATTAACTCAACAGTATTGTGGGACTCCTGTTCCTCTTATAGAATATTAACTCAACCGTATTGTGTAGTCCCTGTTCCTCTTATAGAATATTAACTCAACAGTATTGTGTAGTCCCTGTTCCTCTTATAGAATATTAACTCAACAGTATTGTGTAGTCCCTGTTCCTCTTATAGAATATTAACTCAACAGTATTGTGTAGTCCCTGTTCCTCTTATAGAATATTAACTCAACAGTATTGTGGGACTCCTGTTCCTCTTATAGAATATTAACTCAACCGTATTGTGTAGTCCCTGTTCCTCTTATAGAATATTAACTCAACAGTATTGTGGGACTCCTGTTCCTCTTATAGAATATTAACTCAACAGTATTGTGTAGTCCCTGTTCCTCTTATAGAATATTAACTCAACAGTATTGTGTAGTCCCTGGTCCTCTTATAGAATATTAACTCAACAGTATTGTGTAGTCCCTGTTCCTCTTATAGAATATTAACTCAACATTATTGTGGGGCTCCTGTTCCTCTTATAGAATATTAACTCAACAGTATTGTGTAGTCCCTGTTCCTCTTATAGAATATTAACTCAACAGTATTGTGTAGTCCCTGTTCCTCTTATATAATATTAACTCAACAGTATTGTGGGACTCCTGTTCCTCTTATAGAATATTAACTCAACCGTATTGTGTAGTCCCTGTTCCTCTTATAGAATATTAACTCAACAGTATTGTGTAGTCCCTGTTCCTCTTATAGAATATTAACTCAACAGTATTGTGTAGTCCCTGTTTCTCTTATAGAATATTAACTCAACAGTATTGTGTAGTCCCTGTTCCTCTTATAGAATATTAACTCAACAGTATTGTGTAGTCCCTGTTCCTCTTATAGAATATTAACTCAACAGTACTGTGTAGTCCCTGTTCCTCTTATAGAATATTAACTCAACAGTATTGTGTAGTTCCTGTTCCTCTTATAGAATATTAACTCAACCGTATTGTGGGGCTCCTGAACCTAAATATCAACAGTACCGACACCCATTTCAGGCCAAGTCAAGCACTGCGTTTTGTACTAACTCTGTGTAACTGAGGGGAGTGGGCAGCAGGAAGAGAAAAGAGGACCATGGTCAGTTATTACAGAATACTATCCAGGCCAGTGTAGCTGTTGCTGAGATGATTTGACATCATCAGTCTTATGTTAAGACTGGTGATAGATTTGTAGACGTATTCATGTCCCATTGTGCTCTGGGGTGCTGTTATTTCCATTTTAGAAATCGTCAGGGAGGTCCTCTGATCCAGACTCATTGTTGAGAAGAAACGTCCATGGGTCTAGCCTAGCAGTTGGTGTGAGAAAGGAGTTTGGGTAGCCAGGCAAGAGAGAGACAGAGAGAATCATTTTGGGGAGTGTGAGGGTTGTCTCAAGGTAACTAAACAAAGCCGTCACCTACAGAGAGATGAACCTGGTGAATAGAATACAAACGCAAACAGGCCCCAGGACAGCAACACAATTAGACCCAAACAAATCATGAGAAAACAAAAAGATAATTACTTGACACAGTGGAAAGAATTAACAAAAAAACAGAGCAAACTAAAAAGACATTTGTACGCAGTGACAGAATATCTGACCACTGGGACTGACCCAGTTGGCTGTTGGGTTGTGGGTAGAGTTAAGGTTAGCTTGGCTGAAGAGATGGATTATTACAGGACTTCAGCATTCCTTTCTCTCATGGATGAATGTCAGTCTGAGTGAGATACTGGAGAGGAGAGAGCAGAAGAGGAGAGACTGGAGAGGATTAGAGGATGGATAGTCTCACAACTGTTTCCTGTCTTCAACCAGCCCTTGGTAACAATGGACCTCCCCTCTCTCTCTCCCTTCCTCTGTCATCCCTCTCTCCAGTGATGCTCCCATCAATGAGCCGCACACGGACCGAACTCCACCACCCCCGCCTCGGACCAAGGTACCCAATACACCAGTCGACACGCAGCCTGCTCTGCCCATGAGAAGGATCCCCCTGCCACGGCCTGAAATCAGTGAGCATACTAAACCCCTCCCATCCATCCTTAACCACACCCCTAACCTCACCTCTCCCTGACTTAGCCCACCTCTTCCTTCGTAACTCCCTAACTCTACAATCAACAAACTCCTCCATACCTCCACCCCTAACCCTACAAACTCATCCACACCTCTACCCCTAACCCTACAAACTCCTCCATACCTCCACCCCTAACCCTACAAACTCATCCATACCTCCACCCCTAACCCTACAAACTCATCCACACCTCCACCCCTAACCCTACAAACTCATCCACACCTCCACCCCTAACCCTACAAACTCATCCACAGCTCCACCCCTAACCCTACAAACTCATCCATACCTCCACCCCTAACCCTACAAACTCATCCACAGCTCCACCCCTAACCCTACAAACTCATCCATACCTCCACCCGTAACCCTACAAACTCATCCACACCTCCACCCCTAACCCTACAAACTCATCCATACCTCCACCCCTAACCCTACAAACTCATCCACACCTCCACCCCTAACCCTACAAACTCATCCATACCTCCACCCCTAACCCTACAAACTCATCCACACCTCCACCCCTAACCCTACAAACTCATCCACACCTCCACCCCTAACCCTACAAACTCATCCACACCTCCACCCCTAACCCTACAAACTCATCCATACCTCCACCCCTAACCCTACAAACTCCTCCACCCCTAACCCTACAAACTCCTCCATACCTCCACCCCTAACCCTACAAACTCCTCCATACCTCCACCCCTAACCCTACAAACTCCTCCATACCTCCACCCCTAACCCTACAAACTCCTCCATACCTCCACCCCTAACCCTACAAACTCCTCCACAGCTCCACCCCTAACCCTACAAACTCATCCATACCTCCACCCCTAACACTACAAACTCATCCACAGCTTCAGCCCTAACCCTACAAACTCATCCATACCTCCACCCCTAACCCTACAAACTCATCCACACCTCCACCCCTAACCCTACAAACTCCTCCATACCTCCACCCCTAACCCTACAAACTCCTCCACAGCTCCACCCCTAACCCTACAAACTCATCCATACCTCCACCCCTAACCCTACAAACTCATCCACAGCTTCAGCCCTAACCCTACAAACTCATCCATAGCTCCACCCCTAACCCTACTAACTCATCCACACCTCCACCCCTAACCCTACAAACTCATCCACAGCTTCAGACCTAACCCTACAAACTCATCCACACCTCCACCCCTAACCCTACAAACTCATCCACAGCTTCAGCCCTAACCCTACAAACTCATCCACAGCTCCACCCCTAACCCTACAAACTCATCCACACCTCCACCCCTAACCCTACAAACTCATCCACAGCTTCAGACCTAACCCTACAAACTCATCCACACCTCCACCCCTAACCCTACAAACTCATCCACAGCTTCAGCCCTAACCCTACAAACTCATCCACAGCTCCACCCCTAACCCTACAAACTCATCCACAGCTCCACCCCTAACCCTACAAACTCCTCCACAGCTCCACCCCTAACCCTACAAACTCATCCATACCTCCACCCCTAACCCTACAAACTCATCCACAGCTTCAGCCCTAACCCTACAAACTCATCCATAGCTCCACCCCTAACCCTACAAACTCATCCACACCTCCACCCCTAACCCTACAAACTCATCCACAGCTTCAGACCTAACCCTACAAACTCATCCACACCTCCACCCCTAACCCTACAAACTCATCCACAGCTTCAGCCCTAACCCTACAAACTCATCCACAGCTCCACCCCTAACCCTACAAACTCATCCACAGCTCCACCCCTAACCCTACAAACTCATCCACAGCTCCACCCCTAACCCTACAAACTCATCCACAGCTTCAGCCCTAACCCTACAAACTCATCCACAGCTCCACCCCTAACCCTACAAACTCGTTCACAGCTTCACCCCTAATCCTACAAACTCATCCACAGCTTCAGCCCTAACCCTACAAACTCATCCACAGCTTCACCCCTAACCCTATAAACTCATCCACAGCTCCACCCCTAACCCTACAAACTCATCCACAGCTTCAGCCCTAACCCTACAAACTCATCCACAGCTCCACCCCTAACCCTACAAACTCATCCACCGCTCCACCCCTAACCCTACAAACTCATCCACAGCTCCACCCCTAACCCTACAAACTCATCCACAGCTCCACCCCTAACCCTACAAACTCATCCACAGCTTCACCCCCTAACCCTATAAACTCATCCACAGCTCCACCCCTAACCCTACAAACTCATCCATAGCTTCACCCATAACCCTACAAACTCATCCACAGCTTCACCCCTAACCCTACAAACTCATCCACAGCTTCACCCCTAACCCTATAAACTCATCCACAGCTTCACCCTTAACCCTACAAACTCCTCCACCCCTAACCCTACAATCTACAAACTCCTCCACCCCTAACCCTACAATCTATAAACTCCTCCACCCCTAACCCTACAATCTACAAACTCCTCCACCCCTAACCCTACAATCTACAAACTCCTCCACCCCTAACCCTAAAATCTACAAACTCCTTCACCCCTAACCCTACAATCTACAAACTCCTTCACCCCTAACCATACAATCTACAAACTCCTCCACCCCTAACCCTACAATCTACAAACTCCTCCACCCCTAACCCTACAATCTATAAACTCCTCCACCCCTAACCCTACAATCTATAAACTCCTCCACCCCTAACCCTAAAATCTACAAACTCCTTCACCCCTAACCCTACAATCTACAAACTCCTCCACCCCTAACCCTAAAATCTATACACTCCTCCACCCCTAACCCTAAAATCTATACACTCCTCCACCCCTAACCCTACAATCTATAAACTCCTCCACCTCTTCACCCCTAACTCTACAATCTACAAACTCCTCCACCCCTAACCCTACAATCTACAAACTCCTTCACCCCTAACCCTACAATCTACAAACTCCTCCACCCTTAACCCTACAATCTACAAACTCCTTCACCCCTAACCCTACAAACTCCTTCACCCCTAACCCTACAATCTACAAACTCCTTCACCCCTAACCCTACAATCTACAAACTCCTCCACCTCTTCACCCCTAACTCTACAATCTACAAACTCCTCCACCTCTTCACCCCTAACTCTACAATCTCATTCACCCCTAACCCTGTAATCTCCTCCACCCCTAACCCTACAAACTCCTCCACCCCTAACCCTACAATCTACAAACTCCTTCATCACTAACCCTGCAATCTACAAACTCCTCCACCTCTTCACCCCTGACCCTACAATCTACAAACTCCTTCACCCCTAACCCTGCAATCTACAATCTCCTCCAACCCTAACCCTACAAACTCCTCCACCTCTTCACCCCTAACTCTACAATCTACAAACGCCTCCACCCCTAACCCTGTAATCTCCTCCACCCCTAACCCTGTAATCTCCTCCACCCCTAACCCTGTAATCTCCTCCACCCCTAACCCTGTAATCTCCTCCACCCCTAACCCTGTAATCTCCCCCACCCCTAACCCTGTAATCTCCTCCAACCCTAACCCTACAATCTATAAACTCCTCCAACCCTAACCCTACAATCTATAAACTCCTCCACCCCTAACCCTACAATCTACAAACTCCTCCACCCCTAACCCTACAATCTATAAACTCCTCCACCCCTAACCCTAAAATCTACAAACTCCTTCACCCCTAACCCTACAATCTACAAACTCCTTCACCCCTAACCATACAATCTATAAACTCCTCCACCCCTAACCCTACAATCTATAAACTCCTCCACCCCTAACCCTAAAATCTACAAACTCCTTCACCCCTAACCCTACAATCTACAAACTCCTTCACCCCTAACCATACAATCTATAAACTCCTCCACCCCTAACCCTACAATCTACAAACTCCTCCACCTCTTCACCCCTAACTCTACAATCTCATTCACCCCTAACCCTGTAATCTCCTCCACCCCTAACCCTACAAACTCCTCCACCCCTAACCCTAACCCTACAAACTCCTCCACCCCTAACCCTACAATCTACAAACTCCTCCACCCCTAACCCTACAATCTACAAACTCCTCCACCCCTAACCCTACAATCTACAAACTCCTCCACCCCTAACCCTACAAACTCATTCACCCCTAACCCTACAATCTACAAACTCCTCCACCCCTAACCCTACAATCTACAAACTCCTTCACCCCTAACTCTACAATCTACAGACTCCTCCACCTCTTCACCCCTAACTCTACAATCTCCTTCACCCCTAACCCTGTAATCTCCTCCACCCCTAACCCTACAAACACCTCCACCTCTTCACCCCTAACTCTAGAATCTTACAAACGCCTCCACCCCTAACCCTACAATCTACAAACTCCTCCACCCCTAACCCTACAATCTACAATCTCCTTCATCCCTAACCCTACAATCTACAAACTCCTTCATCCCTAACCCTACAAACTCCTCCACCCCTAACCCTACAATCTACAAACTCCTTCACCCCTAACCCTACAAACTCCTCCACCCCTAACCCTACAATCTACAAACTCCTCCAACCCTAACCCTACAATCTACAAACTCCTTCACCCCTAACCCTACAAACTCCTCCACCCCTAACCCTACAATCTACAAACTCCTCCACCCCTAACCCTACAATCTACAAACTCCTTCACCCCTAACCCTACAAACTCCTTCACCCCTAACCATACAATCTATAAACTCCTCCACCCCTAACCCTACAATCTACAAACTCCTCCACCCCTAACCCTACAATCTACAAACTCCTCCAACCCTAACCCTACAATCTACAAACTCCTTCACCCCTAACCCTACAAACTCCTCCACCCCTAACCCTACAATCTACAAACTCCTCCACCCCTAACCCTACAATCTACAAACTCCTTCATCCCTAACCCTACAAACTCCTCCACCCCTAACCCTACAATCTACAAACTCCTTCACCCCTAACCCTACAAACTCCTCCACCCCTAACCCTACAATCTACAAACTCCTCCAACCCTAACCCTACAATCTACAAACTCCTTCACCCCTAACCCTACAAAACTCCTCCACCCCTAACCCTACAATCTACAAACTCCTCCACCCCTAACCCTACAATCTACAAACTCCTTCACCCCTAACCCTACAAACTCCTTCACCCCTAACCATACAATCTATAAACTCCTCCACCCCTAACCCTACAATCTACAAACTCCTCCACCCCTAACCCTACAATCTACAAACTCCTCCAACCCTAACCCTACAATCTACAAACTCCTTCACCCCTAACCCTACAAACTCCTCCACCCCTAACCCTGCAATCTACAAACTCCTCCACCTCTTCACCCCTGACCCTACAATCTACAAACGCCTTCACCCCTAACCCTGCAATCTACAATCTCCTTCACCCCTAACCCTGTAATCTCCTCCAACCCTAACCCTACAAACTCCTCCACCTCTTCACCCCTAACTCTACAATCTACAAACACCTCCACCCCTAACCCTGTAATCTCCTCCACCCCTAACCCTGTAATCTCCTCCACCCCTAACCCTGTAATCTCCTCCACCCCTAACCCTGTAATCTCCTCCACCCCTAACCCTGTAATCTCCTCCACCCCTAACCCTGTAATCTCCCCCACCCCTAACCCTGTAATCTCCTCCACCCCTAACCCTGTAATCTCCTCCACCCCTAACCCTGTAATCTCCTCCACCCCTAACCCTATAATCTCCTCCACCCCTAACCCTGTAATCTCCTCCACCCCTAACCCTGTAATCTCCTCCACCTCTAACCCTGTAATCTCCTCCATGTTTTTCTCTGGTCATGTCATTATTAAGGTGATCAGCTGATGTTGGTATGTCTCTCTCTCTCTCCCTCTGTTTTAACTGTAATTTGACCCATCTAATATAAAACATAACTCTATAAAGTTACATGTTGTTTCTGACTTTGTCTACTAGTGGAATGATGGCAAGGTGTGGACAGAGAGAGACTGATATACAGTAACTGTTGTCTTGTTGTTAGACAGCAGATGCTGTTGATTCTCTTTTTTCAAACAGAGCCTTCTGATGCTGCTGAACCTGTCCTGTACTGTCTCAGGGGCTGTGGCTGTAGCTCAGAAGTGATCTCTGAACTCTCACATCTTCTTCTCTTTTCTATCTCCCTTTCTCTGTCACCGTGTCTTTCTTTGTCTCTGTCTCGGTGTCTCTGTCTCTCTGCCTCTCTCTGTCTCCGTGTCTGTTTCTCTGTCTGTCTCTCTCTGTCTCTGTCTATCTCCGTGTCTGTTTCTTTGTCTCTGTCTCGGTCTCTCTGTCTCTCTCTGTCTCCGTGTCTGTCTCTCTCTGTCTCCGTGTCTGTTTCTTTGTCTCTGTCTCGGTCTCTCTGCCTCTCTCTGTCTCCGTGTCTGTGTCTCTCTGTCTCCGTGTCTGTTTCTTTGTCTTTCTGTCTCGGTGTCTCTCTCAGGGTCAGATGACAGTTCAGATGACTATGAAGATCCAGACCAAGTCTTCCCCAAGCCCCAGGCTGTGAACCTGGCAGAAGATCCAGACCAAGTCTTCCCTAAACCCCAGGCTGTGAACCTGGCAGAAGATCCAGACCAAATCTACTCCAAGCTCCAGTCTGTGAACATGGCAGACAGAGTAAGAGTGTGTGTGTGTACTGTGAGTATGTACTAGAGTGCTGTAATGTTATTGTGTTTCTGTGTGTCAGTGACTGCTGTGTTGTCCAATAGGATGTGTTCCTGCCAGTGCCGGGGTGGGGGAAGGGACGGTACAACTCTCTCTGCAGCGACGATGAACTATTGGATGATGACAATGAGCCAATCAGCAGCCAGTGAGTCTCCCCTGACCCCTGACCCCTGGTGATATCTTTGTTCCTGTAGCGAGAGAGGGAATAACTCTTTATTTTGCTCTCTCTCTCTCCTGCTTTCTCTCTCTCCTGCTTTCTCTCTCATTATCCCTTTCTCACTCTTACTCTCCTGCTTTCTCACTTTCTCTCAGTCGGAGCTCATGGCAGGACTATGGTCTGAGTACGCTCCAGGGTAGTGTCTACCTGCCGGTCAGAGGCAGGGTCCTTGCCCCACCCCCTAGAGATGGCCCCTCCCCTGAAACCTGCCCTGTTCTAAAGATTGGCTGGCTGGATAAGAACCCAACCCAGGGGTACATAACACACACACACACACACACACACACACATCCAGTATATGACCCCTAACTGTGTGTATGTGTGTGCAGGTCTCTGTACTACCAGAGGAGATGGGTGAAGCTGGATGTTGACTACCTGAGATACTTTGACAACGACAAGGTGCGGTAGCCTTCAGTTGGCCGTCTACACATTCCTGTTAGTCTATACATTAACTAGGTCAGGATGTTAATGGATTAGTGTTTCTCAGTATTGTGGTTTCTCTGTTGATTGTGTGTGAGAGAGAGAGAGAGCGGTCCTATGAGTCATGGTGTGTTGTGTTGCAGGAGGTATACTCTAAGAGGATCATACCAACGGCTGCCATTACGGGGGTGACCAACGTGGGGGAGCAGAAGTTTGAGGTGGTCACAGCCAACCGAACCTTTCTCTTCAAAGCCGAGAGCGACTGTGAGTCTGTGTGTGTGTACATCCTTTGTTGCTCTTCTCTGGTTGTCAGCCCAGAATCCTTGACCACAAGTAAACACAGCAACGTGGTTTGATCCATGATTGAATACACAGGGCTTTAGGTCCCTCAGTGTGCTCTTCTCTTCTAATATTAGTCAGATAATAAGTAATATACTGTGTGTGTATCTTTATAGAGCCATGTGGTGGTTGTGTAACAGAGAGATGAGAAACAGCTAGTTCTCATCAGGCCTGAAAATTACAGCCCGGTCCGAAATCACAGAAATGTAATGAGCCCCAAACCCCGATTTCTTGAAAACAGTATATTGATTTAAACTAGTATTGAGAACAATGCGACTGGCGGAGGAGCGTCGCAGCTGAGTGAGGAGACGAGGAAACAGTCCTGGTCTTAGAGAAGTGAGGACAGAGGAAAACTTACCTTCGTTATGACCAAATTATTGGAATAAAGTAGGCTAATGCAATTGAAGCCATGTATCATATTGTTGCTTACTGAAACACCCAAAGTCCTATCAATAATAATGAAAGAAATGGTCAACTAGATGATCACATCAGCACCGTTTAGATGATTCGAGTGTGCGGGACTCATCTTGATAAATCAATCAGTGTTAATTGGTTTTCACTGATTCTCCGTTTGGATATTTGGTAACAATTAGGCTGGGGGAAATGTTAACTAAGTTAATTAAGGTAGGGGCTAATGATCATATTTCTTCTAGTTTTCTCATAGATTAGCTGATAAGAACAGTTTGCTAGCATGTTATGTAGCTTATTAACAAGTGGATTTTGCTCATCACTCTCATAGTAGCCTGAACTAGCAGACCATATTGCCACTCCTATTTGCTACATCTTCAATTTAAGCCTACTAGAAAGTATGTACCCTCGGGCCTGGAGGGAAGCTAAAGTCATTCCCCTACATCTCCCTTTACTGGCTCAAATAGCCGACCAATCAGCCTGTTACCAACCCTTAGTACACTTCTGGAAAAAAATGGTGTCTGACCAGATACAATGCTATTTCACAGTAAACAAATTGATCCGTGTGTGTGATAGATTAGCTGATCAGAACAGTTTGCTAGCGTGTTATGTAGCTTCACTCTCGTAGTAGCCTGGGCATCTCCAAACCTAAATGTGATTTTGTTTCACCAAATCTCCCGTCTGTATATTGGTTAATTTATTTCCGTCTGGGCCAATAAGTAGAGGTGTTATATGTAATTTATTAGTTTACTCATCTAACACTGATCAGAAACATTTAGCATGTAATAATGTAACCTAAATCAAGTGTATTACATATAGTCAAATTCATGCTGCTTTATTGGCATGAAAAACATTGTCAATATTGCCAAAGCAACAATGTATACAATATACATTGTAATAAAATTACAAATAACATAAAATGGTAATAGATAATAATACAAAATTAAATACAAAAATAACAATAAAATGGTAACAGTCAACAGTAGAAATATAATAAATATAAAAAGCTAAAAATGAAACTATAACTAACTTATAACTGTCATCCTCACCATTACATCATTACAACTTCCATCATCATTACAACTACCATCATCATTACAACTACCATCATCATTACAACTACCATCATCATTACAACTACCATCATCATTACAACTACCATCATCATTACAACTACCATCATCATTACAACTACCATCATCATTACTACTACCATCATCATTACAACTACCATCATCATTACAACTACCATCAACATTACAACTACCATCATCATTACAACTACCATCATCATTACAACTACCATCATCATTACTACTACCATCATCATTACAACTACCATCATCATTACCACTACCATCATCATTACAACTACCATCATCATTACCACTACCATCATCATTACTCTACCATCATCATTACAACTACCATCATCATTACAACTACCATCATCATTACAACTACCATCATACAACTACCATCATCATTACAACTACCATCATCATTACTACTACCATCATCATTACAACTACCATCATCATTATTACTACCATCATCATTACAACTACCATCATCATTACAACTACCATCATCATTACAACTACCATCATCATTACTACTACCATCATCATTACAACTACCATCATCATTATTACTACCATCATCATTACAACTACCATCATCATTACAACTACCATCATCATTACAACTACCATCATCATTACAACTACCATCATCATTACCACTACCATCATCATTACAACTACCATCATCATTACAACTACCATCACCATTACAACTACCATCACCATTACCACTACCATCATCATTACAACTACCATCATCATTACAACTACCATCATCATTACAACTACCATCACCATTACCACTACCATCATCATTACAACTACCATCCTCATTACTACTACCATCATCATTACAACTACCAACATCATTACAACTACCATCACCATTACAACTACCATCACCATTACAACTACCATCATCATTACAACTACCATCATCATTACAACTACCATCATCATTACAACTACCATCATCATTACAACTACCATCATCATTACAACTACCATCATCATTACAACTACCATCATCATTACAACTACCATCATCATCATTACTACTACCATCATCATTACTACTACCATCATCATTACTACTACCATCATCATTACAACTACCATCATCATTACTACTACCATCATCATTACTACTACCATCATCATTACAACTTCCATCATCATTACTACTACCATCATCATTACTACTACCATCATCATTACAACTACGATCATCATTACAACTACCATCATCATTACAACTACCATCATCATTACAACTACCATCATCATTACAACTACCATCATCATTACAACTACCATCATCATTACAACTACCATCATCATTACAACTGCCATCATACAACTACCATCATCATCATTATTACTACCATCATCATTACTACTACCATCATCATCACGACTACCCTCATCATTACCACTACCCTCATCATTACGACTACCATCATCATTACAACTACCATCATCATTACCACTACCATCATCATTACCACTACCATCATCATTACCACTACCATCATCATTACAACTACCATCATCATTACAACTACCATCATCATTACAACTACCATCATCATTACCACTACCATCATCATTACCACTACCATCATCATTACAACTACCATCATCATTACAACTACCATCATCATTACAACTACCATCATCATTACAACTACCATCATCATTACCACTACCATCATCATTACTCTACCATCATCATTACAACTACCATCATCATTACAACTACCATCACCATTACAACTACCATCATCATTACCACTACCATCATCATTACAACTACCATCATCATTACAACTACCATCACCATTACAACTACCATCATCATTACTACTACCATCATCATTACAACTACCATCATCATTACAACTACCATCACCATTACAACTACCATCATCATTACAACTACCATCATCATTACAACTACCATCATCATTACAACTACCATCATCATTACAACTACCATCATCATTACAACTACCATCATCATTACAACTACCATCATCATTACTACTACCATCATCATTACTACTACCATCATCATTACTACTACCATCATCATTACTACTACCATCATCATTACTACTACCATCATCATTACTACTACCATCATCATTACAACTACCATCATCATTACAACTTCCATCATCATTACAACTACCATCATTACAACTACCATCATCATTACAACTGCCATCATACAACTACCATCATCATCATTATTACTACCATCATCATTACTACTACCATCATCATCACGACTACCCTCATCATTACGACTACCCTCATCATTACAACGACCCTCATCATTACGACTACCCTCATCATTACAACGTCCCTCATCATTACAACGACCCTCATCATTACAACGACCCTCATCATTACAACTACCCTTATCATTACAACTACCCTCATCATTACAACTACCCTCATCATTACAACTACCCTCATCATTACAACTACCCTCATCATTACAACTACCCTCATCATTACAACTACCCTCATCATTACAACTACCATCATCATTACAACTACAATCATCATTACGACAACCATCATCATTACAACTTCCATTATACAACTACCATCATCATTATTACTACCATCATCATTACGACTACCATCATCATTACGACTACCCTCATCATTACAACTACCCTCATCATTACAACTACCCTCATCATTACAACTATAATCATCATTACAACTTCCATCATACAACTACCCTCATCATTACGACTACCCTCATCATTACGACTACCCTCATCATTACAACTACCCTCATCATTACAACTAACATCATCATTACAACTACCATCATCATTACACCTACCATCATCATTACCGCTACCATCATCATTACCACTACCATCATCGTTACAACTACCATCATCGTTACAACTACCATCATCGTTACAACTACCATCATCGTTACAACTACCATCATCATTACAACTACCATCATCATTACAACTACCATCATCATTACCACTACCATCATCATTACCACTACCATCATCATTACCACTACCATCATCATTACCACTACCATCATCATTACAACTACCATCATCATTACTACTACATCATCATTACTACTACCACATCATTACAACTACCATCATCATTACAACTACCATCATCATTACAACTACCATCATCATTACTACTACCATCATCATTACTACTACCATCATCATTACTACTACCATCATCATTACAACTACCATCATCATTACAACTACCATCATCATTACAACTACCATCATCATTACAACTACCATCATCATTACAACTGCCATCATACAACTACCATCATCATCATTATTACTACCATCATCATTACTACTACCATCATCATCACGACTACCCTCATCATTACCACTACCCTCATCATTACGACTACCATCATCATTACAACTACCATCATCATTACCACTACCATCATCATTACCACTACCATCATCATTACAACTACCATCATCATTACAACTACCATCATCATTACAACTACCATCATCATTACAACTACCATCATCATTACCACTACCATCATCATTACTCTACCATCATCATTACAACTACCATCATCATTACAACTACCATCACCATTACAACTACCATCATCATTACCACTACCATCATCATTACAACTACCATCATCATTACAACTACCATCACCATTACAACTACCATCATCATTACTACTACCATCATCATTACAACTACCATCATCATTACAACTACCATCATCATTACAACTACCATCACCATTACAACTACCATCATCATTACAACTACCATCATCATTACAACTACCATCATCATTACAACTACCATCATCATTACAACTACCATCATCATTACAACTACCATCATCATTACAACTACCATCATCATTACTACTACCATTATCATTAATACTACCATCATCATTACTACTACCATCATCATTACTACTACCATCATCATTACTACTACCATCATCATTAATACTACCATCATCATTACTACTACCATCATCATTACCACTACCCTCATCATTACCACTACCATCTTCATTACTTCTACCATCATACAACTACCATCATACAACTACTATCATCATTACAACTACCATCTTCATTTCTTCTACCATCATACAACTACCATCATACAACTACCATCATCATTACAACTACTATCATCATTACAACTACCATCATCATTACAATTACCATCATCATTACAACTACTATCATCATTACAACTACCATCATTACAACAACCATCATCATTACAACTACCATCATCATTACAACTACCATCATCATTACCACTACCATCATTACAACAACCATCATCATACAACTACCATCATCATTACTACTACCATCATCATTACAACTACCATCATCATTACTACTACCCTCATCATTACTACTACCATCATCATTACAACTACCATCATCATTACAACTACCCTCATCATTACAACTACCATCATCATTACAACTACCATCATCATTACAACTACCATCATCATTACAACTACCATCATCATTACTACTACCATCATCATTACAACTACCATCATCATTACAACTACCATCATCATTACTACTACCATCATCATTACAACTACCATCATCATTATTACTACTACCACATCATTACTACTACCATCATCATTACAACTACCATCATCACAACTACCATCATCATCATTATTACTACCATCATCATCACGACTACTCTCATCATTACAACTATCCTCATCATTACTACTACCATCATCATTACTACTACCATCATCATTACTACTACCCTCATCATTACAACAACCATCATCATTACAACTTCCATCATACAACTACCATCATTATTACTACCATCATCATTACAGCTACCATCATCATTACTTCTACCACCATTACAACTACCATCATCATTACAACTACCATCATCATTACAACTACCATCATCATTACAACTACCATCATCATTACCACTACCATCATCATTACCACTACCATCATCATTACCACTACCATCATCATTACCACTACCATCATCATTACCACTACCATCATCATTACCACTACCATCTTCATTACTTCTACCATCATACAACTACCATCATACAACTACTATCATCATTACAACTACCATCTTCATTTCTTCTACCATCATACAACTACCATCATACAACTACCATCATCATTACAACTACTATCATCATTACAACTACCATCATCATTACAACTACTATCATCATTACAACTACCATCATTACAACAACCATCATCATTACAACTACCATCATCATTACAACTACCATCATCATTACCACTACCATCATTACAACAAGCATCATCATACAACTACCATCATCATTACTACTACCATCATCATTACAACTACCATCATTACTTCTACCACCATCATCATTACAACTACCATCATCATTACTACTACCATCATCATTACTACTACCATCATTACAACAACCATCATCATAACAACTACCATCTTCATTACTTCTACCATCATACAACTACCATCATCATTACAACTACCATCATCATTTGTACTACCATCATTACAACAACCATCATCATTACAACTACCATCATCATTTGTACTACCATCATTACAACTACCATCATCATTACTACTACCATCATCATTACAACTACCATCATCATACAACTACCATCATCATTACAACTACCATCATCATTACTACTACCATCATACAACAACCATCATCATTACGACTACCATCATCATTACAACTACCATCATACAACTACCATCATCATTACAACTACCATCATCATTACCACTACCATCATCATTACAACTACCATCATCATTACCACTACCATCATTACAACAACCATCATCATTACAACTACCATCATCATTACAACTACCATCATCATTACCACTACCATCATCATTACCACTACCATCATCATTACAACTACCATCATCATTACAACTACCATCATCATTACTACTACCATCATCATTACTACTACCATCATCATTACAACTACCATCATCATTACTACTACCATCATCATTACTACTACCATCATCATTACAACTACCATCATCATTACTACTACCCTCATCATTACTACTACCATCATCATTACAACTACCATCATCATTACAACTACCATCATCATTACAACTACCATCATCATTACAACTACCATCATCATTACAACTACCATCATCATTACAACTACCATCATCATTACTACTACCATCATCATTACAACTACCATCATCATTACAACTACCATCATCATTACTACTACCATCATCATTACTACTACCATCATCATTACTACTACCATCATCATTACAACTACCATCATCATTATTACTACTACCACATCATTACTACTACCATCATCATTACAACTACCATCATCACAACTACCATCATCATCATTATTACTACCATCATCATCACGACTACTCTCATCATTACAACTACCCTCATCATTACTACTACCATCATCATTACTACTACCATCATCATTACTACTACCCTCATCATTACAACAACCATCATCATTACAACTTCCATCATACAACTACCATCATTATTACTACCATCATCATTACAGCTACCATCATCATTACTTCTACCACCATTACAACTACCATCATCATTACAACTACCATCATCATTACAACTACCATCATCATTACAACTACCATCATCATTACCACTACCATCATCATTACCACTACCATCATCATTACCACTACCATCATCATTACCACTACCATCATCATTACCACTACCATCTTCATTACTTCTACCATCATACAACTACCATCATACAACTACTATCATCATTACAACTACCATCTTCATTTCTTCTACCATCATACAACTACCATCATCATTACAACTACCATCATCATTACAACTACTATCATCATTACAACTACCATCATCATTACAACTACTATCATCATTACAACTACCATCATTACAACAACCATCATCATTACAACTACCATCATCATTACAACTACCATTATCATTACCACTACCATCATTACAACAACCATCATCATACAACTACCATCATCATTACTACTACCATCATCATTACAACTACCATCATTACTTCTACTACCATCATCATTACAACTACCATCATCATTACTACTACCATCATCATTACTACTACCATCATTACAACAACCATCATCATAACAACTACCATCTTCATTACTTCTACCATCATACAACTACCATCATCATTACAACTACCATCATCATTTGTACTACCATCATTACAACAACCATCATCATTACAACTACCATCATCATTTGTACTACCATCATTACAACTACCATCATCATTACAACTACCATCATCATTACTACTACCATCATCATTACAACTACCATCATCATACAACTACCATCATCATTACAACTACCATCATCATTACTACTACCATCATACAACAACCATCATCATTACGACTACCATCATCATTACAACTACCATCATACAACTACCATCATACAACTACCATCATCATTACAACTACCATCATCATTACAACTACCATCATCATTACCACTACCATCATCATTACAACTACCATCATCATTACAACTACCATCATCATTACAACTGCCCTCATTATTACTACTACCCTCATTATTACTACTACCATCATCATTACTACTACCATCATCATTACAACTACCATCATCATTACAACTACCATCATCATTACAACTACCATCATCATTACAACTACCATCATCATTACAACTACCCTCATTATTACTACTACCATCATCATTACTACTACCATCATCATTACAACTACCATCATCATTACTACTACCATCATCATTACAACTACCATCATCATTACCACTACCATCATCATTACAACTACCATCATCATTACAACTACCATCACCATTACAACTACCATCATCATTACAACTACCATCATCATTACTACTACCATCATCATTACAACTACCATCATCATTACAACTACCATCATCATTACTACTACCATCATCATTACAACTACCATCATCATTACAACTATCATCATCATTACAACTACCATCACCATTACAACTACCATCACCATTACAACTACCATCATCATTACAACTACCATCATCATTACAACTACCATCATCATTACAACTACCATCATCATTACAACTACCATCATCATTACAACTACCATCATCATTACAACTACCATCATCATTACAACTACCATCATCATTACTACTACCATCATCATTACTACTACCATCATCATTACTACTACCATCATCATTACAACTACCATCATCATTACAACTACCATCATCATTACAACTTCCATCATCATTACTACTACCATCATCATTACTACTACCATCATCATTACTACTACCATCATCATTACAACTACCATCATCATTACAACTACCATCATCATTACAACTACCATCATCATTACAACTACCATCATCATTACAACTACCATCATCATTACAACTACCATCATCATTACAACTACCATCATCATTACAACTACCATCATCATTACAACTGCCATCATACAACTACCATCATCATTACAACTACCATCATCATTACAACTACCATCATCATTACAACTACCATCATCATTACTACTACCATCATCATACTACTACCATCATCATTACTACTACCATCATCATTACTACTACCATCATCATTACAACTACCATCATCATTACAACTACCATCATCATTACAACTACCATCATCATTACAACTTCCATCATCATTACAACTTCCATCATCATTACTACTACCATCATCATTACTACTACCATCATCATTACTACTACCATCATCATTACTACTACCATCATCATTACAACTACCATCATCATTACAACTACCATCATCATTACAACTACCATCATTACAACTACCATCATCATTACAACTGCCATCATACAACTACCATCATCATCATTATTACTACCATCATCATTACTACTACCATCATCATCACGACTACCCTCATCATTACGACGACCCTCATCATTACAACGACCCTCATCATTACAACGACCCTCATCATTACGACTACCCTCATCATTACAACGACCCTCATCATTACAACGACCCTCATCATTACAACGACCCTCATCATTACAACGACCCTCATTACAACTACCCTCATCATTACAACTACCCTCATCATTACAACTACCCTCATCATTACAACTACCCTTATCATTACAACTACCCTCATCATTACAACTACCATCATCATTACAACTACAATCATCACGACAACCATCATCATTACAACTTCCATTATACAACTACCATCATCATTATTACTACCATCATCATTACGACTACCATCATCATTACGACTACCCTCATCATTACAACTACCCTCATCATAACAACTACCCTCATCATTACAACTATAATCATCATTACAACTACAATCATCATTACAACTTCCATCATACAACTACCCTCATCATTATGACTACCCTCATCATTACGACTACCCTCATCATTACGACTACCCTCATCATTACAACTACCATCATCATTACACCTACCATCATCATTACCGCTACCATCATCATTACCACTACCATCATCGTTACAACTACCATCATCGTTACAACTACCATCATCGTTACAACTACCATCATCGTTACAACTACCATCATCGTTACAACTACCATCATCATTACAACTACCATCATCATTACCACTACCATCATCATACAACTACCCTCATCATTATGACTACCCTCATCATTACGACTACCCTCATCATTACGACTACCCTCATCATTACAACTACCATCATCATTACACCTACCATCATCATTACCGCTACCATCATCATTACCACTACCATCATCGTTACAACTACCATCATCGTTACAACTACCATCATCGTTACAACTACCATCATCGTTACAACTACCATCATCGTTACAACTACCATCATCGTTACAACTACCATCATCATTACAACTACCATCATCATTACCACTACCATCATCATTACCACTACCATCATCATTACCACTACCATCATCATTACCACTACCATCATCATTACCACTACCATCATCATTACAACTACCATCATCATTACTACTACCACATCATTACTACTACCATCATCATTACAACTACCATCATCATTACTACTACCATCATCATTACTACTACCATCATCATTACAACTACCATCATCATTACTACTACCATCATCATTACTACTACCATCATCATTACTACTACCATCATCATTACTACTACCATCATCATTACAACTACCATCATCATTACAACTACCATCATCATTACAACTACCATCATCATTACAACTACCATCATCATTACAACTACCATCATCATTACAACTACCATCATCATTACTACTACCATCATCATTACTACTACCATCATCATTACTACTACCATCATCATTACAACTACCATCATCATTACTACTACCATCATCATTACAACTACCATCATCATTACTACTACCATCATCATTACTACTACCATCATCATTACAACTACCATCATCATTACTACTACCACATCATTACTACTACCATCATCATTACAACTACCATCATCACAACTACCATCATCATCATTATTACTACCATCATCATCACGACTACTCTCATCATTACAACTACCCTCATCATTACAACTACCCTCATCATTACAACTACCCTCATCATTACAACTACCCTCATCATTACAACTACCCTCATCATTACAACTACCCTCATCATTACAACAACCATCATACAACTACCATCATTATTACTACCATCATTATTACTACCATCATCATTACTTCTACCACCATTACAACTACCATCATCATTACAACTACCATCATCATTACAACTACCATCATCATTACAACTACCATCATCATTACAACTACCATCATCATTACAACTACCATCATCATTACAACTACCATCATCATCATTACCACTACCATCATCATTACCACTACCATCATCATTACCACTACTATCATCATTACCACTACCATCATCATTACCACTACCATCATCATTACTTCTACCATCATACAACTACCATCATACAACTACTATCATCATTACAACTACCATCTTCATTTCTTCTACCATCATACAACTACCATCATCATTACAACTACTATCATCATTACAACTACCATCATCATTACACCTACTATCATCATTACAACTACCATCATTACAACAACCATCATCATTACAACTACCATCATCATTACAACTACCATCATCATTACCACTACCATCATTACAACAACCATCATCATACAACTACCATCATTACTTCTACCACCATCATCATTACAACTACCATCATCATTACTACTACCATCATCATTACTACTACCATCATCATTACAACTACCATCATTACAACAACCATCATCATTACAACTACCATCATCATTACAACTACCATCATCATTACCACTACCATCATTACAACAACCATCATCATACAACTACCATCATTACTTCTACCACCATCATCATTACAACTACCATCATCATTACTACTACCATCATCATTACTACTACCATCATCATTACTACTACCATCATTACAACAACCATCATCATAACAACTACCATCTTCATTACTTCTACCATCATACAACTACCATCATCATTACAACTACCATCATCATTTGTACTACCATCATTACAACAACCATCATCATTACAACAACCATCATCATTTGTACTACCATCATTACAACTACCATCATCATTACAACTACCATCATCATTACTACTACCATCATCATTACAACTACCATCATCATACAACTACCATCATCATTACAACTACCATCATCATTATTACTACCATCATACAACAACCATCATCATTACGACTACCATCATCATTACAACTACCATCACCATTACAACTACCATCATCATTACAACTACCATCATCATTACTACTACCATCATCATTACAACTACCATCATCATTACAACTATCATCATCATTACAACTACCATCACCATTACAACTACCATCATCATTACAACTACCATCATCATTACAACTACCATCATCATTACAACTACCATCATCATTACAACTACCATCATCATTACAACTACCATCATCATTACAACTACCATCATCATTACAACTACCATCATCATTACTACTACCATCATCATTACTACTACCATCATCATTACTACTACCATCATCATTACTACTACCATCATCATTACAACTACCATCATCATTACAACTACCATCATCATTACTACTACCATCATCATTACTACTACCATAATCATTAATACTACCATCATCATTACTACTACCATCATCATTACAACTACCATCATCATTACAACTACCATCATCATTACTACTACCATCATCATTACTACTACCATCATCATTACTACTACCATCATCATTACTACTACCATCATCATTACAACTACCATCATCATTACAACTACCATCATCATTACAACTACCATCATCATTACAACTACCATCATCATTACAACTGCCATCATACAACTACCATCATCATCATTATTACTACCATCATCACGACTACCCTCATCATTACGACGACCCTCATCATTACAACGACCCTCATCATTACAACGACCCTCATCATTACAACGACCCTCATCATTACAACGACCCTCATCATTACAACGACCCTCATCATTACAACTACCCTCATCATTACAACTACCCTCATCATTACAACTACCCTCATCATTACAACTACCATCATCATTACAACTACAATCATCATTACGACAACCATCATCATTACAACTTCCATTATACAACTACCATCATCATTATTACTACCATCATCATTACGACTACCATCATCATTACGACTACCCTCATCATTACAACTACCCTCATCATTACAACTACCCTCATCATTACAACTATAATCATCATTACAACTACAATCATCATTACAACTTCCATCATACAACTACCCTCATCATTATGACTACCCTCATCATTACGACTACCCTCATCATTACAACTACCATCATCATTACACCTACCATCATCATTACCGCTACCATCATCATTACCACTACCATCATCGTTACAACTACCATCATCGTTACAACTACCATCATCGTTACAACTACCATCATCGTTACAACTACCATCATCGTTACAACTACCATCATCATTACCACTACCATCATCATTACCACTACCATCATCATTACCACTACCATCATCATTACCACTACCATCATCATTACAACTACCATCTTCATTACTTCTACCATCATACAACTACCATCATACAACTACTATCATCATTACAACTACCATCTTCATTTCTTCTACCATCATACAACTA
Source organism: Oncorhynchus mykiss (assembly GCF_013265735.2). Lineage (NCBI taxonomy): Eukaryota > Metazoa > Chordata > Actinopteri > Salmoniformes > Salmonidae > Oncorhynchus > Oncorhynchus mykiss. Next base: position 36,765,159 of record NC_048591.1, read on the forward strand.
CCATCATCATTACAACTACTATCATCATTACAACTACCATCATCATTACAACTACTATCATCATTACAACTACCATCATTACAACAACCATCATCATTACAACTACCATCATCATTACAACTACCATCATCATTACCACTACCATCATTACAACAACCATCATCATACAACTACCATCATTACTTCTACCACCATCATCATTACAACTACCATCATCATTACTACTACCATCATCATTACTACTACCATCATTACAACAACCATCATCATAACAACTACCATCTTCATTACTTCTACCATCATACAACTACCATCATCATTACAACTACCATCATCATTTGTACTACCATCATTACAACAACCATCATCATTACAACAACCATCATCATTTGTACTACCATCATTACAACTACCATCATCATTACAACTACCATCATCATTACTACTACCATCATCATTACTACTACCATCATCATTACAACTACCATCATCATACAACTACCATCATCATTACAACTACCATCATCATTATTACTACCATCATACAACAACCATCATCATTACGACTACCATCATCATTACAACTACCATCACCATTACAACTACCATCATCATTACAACTACCATCATCATTACTACTACCATCATCATTACAACTACCATCATCATTACAACTATCATCATCATTACAACTACCATCACCATTACAACTACCATCATCATTACAACTACAATCATCATTACAACTTCCATCATACAACTACCCTCATCATTATGACTACCCTCATCATTACGACTACCCTCATCATTACAACTACCATCATCATTACACCTACCATCATCATTACCGCTACCATCATCATTACCGCTACCATCATCATTACCGCTACCATCATCGTTACCACTACCATCATCGTTACAACTACCATCATCGTTACAACTACCATCATCGTTACAACTACCATCATCGTTACAACTACCATCATCGTTACAACTACCATCATCATTACCACTACCATCATCATTACCACTACCATCATCATTACAACTACCATCATCATTACAACTACCATCTTCATTACTTCTACCATCATACAACTACCATCATACAACTACTATCATCATTACAACTACCATCTTCATTTCTTCTACCATCATACAACTACCATCATCATTACAACTACTATCATCATTACAACTACCATCATCATTACAACTACTATCATCATTACAACTACCATCATTACAACAACCATCATCATTACAACTACCATCATCATTACAACTACCATCATCATTACCACTACCATCATTACAACAACCATCATCATACAACTACCATCATTACTTCTACCACCATCATCATTACAACTACCATCATCATTACTACTACCATCATCATTACCACTACCATCATTACAACAACCATCATCATAACAACTACCATCTTCATTACTTCTACCATCATACAACTACCATCATCATTACAACTACCATCATCATTTGTACTACCATCATTACAACAACCATCATCATTACAACAACCATCATCATTTGTACTACCATCATTACAACTACCATCATCATTACAACTACCATCATCATTACTACTACCATCATCATTACAACTACCATCATCATACAACTACCATCATCATTACAACTACCATCATCATTATTACTACCATCATACAACAACCATCATCATTACGACTACCATCATCATTACAACTACCATCACCATTTCAACTACCATCATCATTACAACTACCATCATCATTACTACTACCATCATCATTACAACTACCATCATCATTACAACTATCATCATCATTACAACTACCATCACCATTACAACTACCATCATCATTACAACTACCATCATCATTACAACTACCATCATCATTACAACTACCATCATCATTACAACTACCATCATCATTACAACTACCATCATCATTACAACTACCATCATCATTACAACTACCATCATCATTACTACTACCATCATCATTACTACTACCATCATCATTACTACTACCATCATCATTACAACTACCATCATCATTACAACTACCATCATCATTACAACTTCCATCATCATTACTACTACCATCATCATTACTACTACCATAATCATTAATACTACCATCATCATTACTACTACCATCATCATTACAACTACCATCATCATTACAACTACCATCATCATTACTACTACCATCATCATTACTACTACCATCATCATTACTACTACCATCATCATTACAACTACCATCATCATTACAACTACCATCATCATTACAACTACCATCATCATTACAACTACCATCATCATTACAACTACCATCATCATTACAACTGCCATCATACAACTACCATCATCATCATTATTACTACCATCATCATTACTACTACCATCATCATCACGACTACCCTCATCATTACGACGACCCTCATCATTACAACGACCCTCATCATTACAACGACCCTCATCATTACAACGACCCTCATCATTACAACGACCCTCATCATTACAACTACCCTCATCATTACAACTACCCTCATCATTACAACTACCCTCATCATTACAACTACAATCATCATTACGACAACCATCATCATTACAACTTCCATTATACAACTACCATCATCATTATTACTACCATCATCATTACGACTACCATCATCATTACGACTACGCTCATCATTACAACTACCCTCATCATTACAACTACCCTCATCATTACAACTACAATCATCATTACAACTTCCATCATACAACTACCCTCATCATTATGACTACCCTCATCATTACGATTACCATCATCGTTACAACTACCATCATCGTTACCACTACCATCATCATTACCACTACCATCATCATTACCACTACCATCATCATTACCACTACCATCATCATTACAACTACCATCATCATTACTACTACCACATCATTACTACTACCATCATCATTACAACTACCATCATCATTACTACTACCATCATCATTACTACTACCATCATCATTACAACTACCATCATCATTACTACTACCATCATCATTACTACTACCATCATCATTACTACTACCATCATCATTACAACTACCATCATCATTACTACTACCATCATCATTACAACTACCATCATCATTACAACTACCATCATCATTACAACTACCATCATCATTACAACTACCATCATCATTACTACTACCATCATCATTACTACTACCATCATCATTACAACTACCATCATCATTACAACTACCATCATCATCATTACTACTACCATCATCATTACAACTACCATCATCATTACTACTACCATCATCATTACTACTACCATCATCATTACAACTACCATCATCATTACTACTACCACATCATTACTACTACCATCATCATTACAACTACCATCATCACAACTACCATCATCATCATTATTACTACCATCATCATCACGACTACTCTCATCATTACAACTACCCTCATCATTACAACTACCCTCATCATTACAACTACCCTCATCATTACAACTACCCTCATCATTACAACTACCCTCATCATTACAACTACCCTCATCATTACAACTACCCTCATCATTACAACAACCATCATCATTACAACTTCCATCATACAACTACCATCATCATTACAACTACCATCATCATTACAACTACCATCATCATTACCACTACCATCATCATTACCACTACCATCATCATTACCACTACCATCATCATTACCACTACCATCATCATTACCACTACCATCATCATTACCACTTCCATCTTCATTACTTCTACCATCATACAACTACCATCATACAACTACTATCATCATTACAACTACCATCTTCATTTCTTCTACCATCATACAACTACCATCATACAACTACCATCATCATTACAACTACTATCATCATTACAACTACCATCATCATTACAACTACTATCATCATTACAACTACCATCATTACAACAACCATCATCATTACAACTACCATCATCATTACAACTACCATCATCATTACCACTACCATCATTACAACAACCATCATCATACAACTACCATCATCATTACTACTACCATCATCATTACAACTACCATCATTACTTCTACCACCATCATCATTACAACTACCATCATCATTACTACTACCATCATCATTACTACTACCATCATTACAACAACCATCATCATAACAACTACCATCTTCATTACTTCTACCATCATACAACTACCATCATCATTACAACTACCATCATCATTTGTACTACCTTCATTACAACAACCATCATCATTACAACTACCATCATCATTTGTACTACCATCATTACAACTACCATCATCATTACTACTACCATCATCATTACTACTACCATCATCATTACTACTACCATCATCATTACAACTACCATCATCATACAACTACCATCATCATTACAACTACCATTATCATTATTACTACCATCATACAACAACCATCATCATTACGACTACCATCATCATTACAACTACCATCATACAACTACCATCATCATTACAACTACCATCATCATTACCACTACCATCATCATTACAACTACCATCATCATTACCACTACCATCATTACAACAACCATCATCATTACAACTACCATCATCATTACAACTACCATCATCATTACCATTACCATCATCATTACCACTACCATCATCATTACAACTACCATCATCATTACAACTACCATCATCATTACAACTACCATCATCTTTACTACTACCACATCATTACAACTACCATCATCATTACAACTACCATCATCATTACAACTACCATCATCATTACAACTACCATCATCATTACTACTACCATCATCATTACTACTACCATCATCATTACTACTACCATCATCATTACTACTACCATCATCATTACTACTACCATCATCATTACAACTACCATCATCATTACTACTACCATCATCATTACTACTACCATCATCATTACTACTACCATCATTACAACTACCCTCATTATTACTACTACCATCATCATTACTACTACCATCATCATTACAACTACCATCATCATTACTTCTACCATCATCATTATTACTACCATCATCATTACAACTACCATCATCATTACAACTACCATCATCATTACAACTACCCTCATTATTACAACTACCCTCATTATTACTACTACCATCATCATTACTACTACCATCATCATTACAACTACCATCATCATTACAACTACCATCATCATTACAACTACCCTCATTATTACTACTACCATCATCATTACTACTACCATCATCATTACAACTACCATCATCATTACAACTACCATCATCATTACAACTACCATCATCATTACAACTACCCTCATTATTACTACTACCATCATCATTACTACTACCATCATCATTACAACTACCATCATCATTACTACTACATCATCATTACAACTACCATCATCATTACCACTACCATCATTACTTCTACCATCATCTTTACAACTACCATCATCATTACTACTACCATCATCATTACAACTACCATCATCATTACAACTACCATCATCATTACCACTACCATCATTACTTCTACCATCATCTTTACAACTACCATCATCATTACTACTACCATCATCATTACAACTACCATCATCATTACAACTACCATCATCATTATTACTACCACCATACAACAACCATCATCATTACGACTACCATCATCATTACAACTACCATCATACAACTACCATCATCATTACAACTACCATCATCATTACAACTACCATCATCATTACCACTACCATCATCATTACAACTACCATCATCATTACCACTACCATCATTACAACAACCATCATCATTACAACTACCATCATCATTACAACTACCATCATCATTACAACTACCATCATCATTACCACTACCATCATCATTACCACTACCATCATCATTACAACTACCATCATCATTACTACTACCATCATCATTACAACTACCATCATCATTACAACTACCATCATCATTACAACTACCATCATCATTACTACTACCATCATCATTACTACTACCATCATCATTACTACTACCATCATCATTTCTACTACCATCATCATTACAACTACCATCATCATTACAACTACCATCATCATTACTACTACCATCATCATTACTACTACCATCATCATTACTACTACCATCATTACAACTACCCTCATTATTACTACTACCATCATCATTACAACTACCATCATCATTACCACTACCATCATTACTTCTACCACCATCATCATTACTACTATCATCATTACTACTACCATCATCATTACTACTACCATCATCATTACAACTACCATCATCATTACTTCTACCATCATCATTATTACTACCATCATTACAACTACCATCATCATTACAACTACCATCATCATTACAACTATCATCATCATTACAACTACCATCACCATTACAACTACCATCATCATTACAACTACCATCATCATTACAACTACCATCATCATTACAACTACCATCATCATTACAACTACCATCATCATTACAACTACCATCATCATTACAACTACCATCATCATTACAACTACCATCATCATTACTACTACCATCATCATTACTACTACCATCATCATTACTACTACCATCATCATTACTACTACCATCATCATTACAACTACCATCATCATTACAACTTCCATCATCATTACTACTACCATCATCATTACTACTACCATAATCATTAATACTACCATCATCATTACTACTACCATCATCATTACAACTACCATCATCATTACAACTACCATCATCATTACTACTACCATCATCATTACTACTACCATCATCATTACTACTACCATCATCATTACAACTACCATCATCATTACAACTACCATCATCATTACAACTACCATCATCATTACAACTACCATCATCATTACAACTGCCATCATACAACTACCATCATCATCATTATTACTACCATCATCATTACTACTACCATCATCATCACGACGACCCTCATCATTACGACGACCCTCATCATTACAACGACCCTCATCATTACAACGACCCTCATCATTACAACGACCCTCATCATTACAACGACCCTCATCATTACAACTACCCTCATCATTACAACTACCCTCATCATTACAACTACCCTCATCATTACAACTACCCTCATCATTACAACTACCCTCATCATTACAACTACAATCATCATTACGACAACCATCATCATTACAACTTCCATTATACAACTACCATCATCATTATTACTACCATCATCATTACGACTACCATCATCATTACGACTACGCTCATCATTACAACTACCCTCATCATTACAACTACCCTCATCATTACAACTACAATCATCATTACAACTTCCATCATACAACTACCCTCATCATTATGACTACCCTCATCATTACGATTACCCTCATCATTACAACTACCATCATCATTACACCTACCATCATCATTACACCTACCATCATCATTACCGCTACCATCATCATTACCGCTACCATCATCGTTACAACTACCATCATCGTTACAACTACCATCATCGTTACAACTACCATCATCGTTACAACTACCATCATCATTACCACTACCATCATCATTACCACTACCATCATCATTACCACTACCATCATCATTACCACTACCATCATCATTACAACTACCATCATCATTACTACTACCACATCATTACTACTACCATCATCATTACAACTACCATCATCATTACTACTACCATCATCATTACTACTACCATCATCATTACTACTACCATCATCATTACAACTACCATCATCATTACTACTACCATCATCATTACTACTACCATCATCATTACTACTACCATCATCATTACTACTACCATCATCATTACAACTACCATCATCATTACTACTACCATCATCATTACAACTACCATCATCATTACAACTACCATCATCATTACAACTACCATCATCATTACTACTACCATCATCATTACTACTACCATCATCATTACAACTACCATCATCATTACAACTACCATCATCATCATTACTACTACCATCATCATTACAACTACCATCATCATTACTACTACCATCATCATTACTACTACCATCATCATTACAACTACCATCATCATTACTACTACCACATCATTACTACTACCATCATCATTACAACTACCATCATCACAACTACCATCATCATCATTATTACTACCATCATCATCACGACTACTCTCATCATTACAACTACCCTCATCATTACAACTACCCTCATCATTACAACTACCCTCATCATTACAACTACCCTCATCATTACAACTACCCTCATCATTACAACTACCCTCATCATTACAACTACCCTCATCATTACAACAACCATCATCATTACAACTTCCATCATACAACTACCATCATCATTACAACTACCATCATCATTACCACTACCATCATCATTACCACTACCATCATCATTACCACTACCATCATCATTACCACTACCATCATCATTACCACTACCATCATCATTACCACTACCATCATCATTACCACTTCCATCTTCATTTCTTCTACCATCATACAACTACCATCATACAACTACTATCATCATTACAACTACCATCTTCATTTCTTCTACCATCATACAACTACCATCATACAACTACCATCATCATTACAACTACTATCATCATTACAACTACCATCATCATTACAACTACTATCATCATTACAACTACCATCATTACAACAACCATCATCATTACAACTACCATCATCATTACAACTACCATCATCATTACCACTACCATCATTACAACAACCATCATCATACAACTACCATCATCATTACTACTACCATCATCATTACAACTACCATCATTACTTCTACCACCATCATCATTACAACTACCATCATCATTACTACTACCATCATCATTACTACTACCATCATTACAACAACCATCATCATAACAACTACCATCTTCATTACTTCTACCATCATACAACTACCATCATCATTACAACTACCATCATCATTTGTACTACCTTCATTACAACAACCATCATCATTACAACTACCATCATCATTTGTACTACCATCATTACAACTACCATCATCATTACAACTACCATCATCATTACTACTACCATCATCATTACTACTACCATCATCATTACAACTACCATCATCATACAACTACCATCATCATTACAACTACCATTATCATTATTACTACCATCATACAACAACCATCATCATTACGACTACCATCATCATTACAACTACCATCATACAACTACCATCATCATTACAACTACCATCATCATTACCACTACCATCATCATTACAACTACCATCATCATTACCACTACCATCATTACAACAACCATCATCATTACAACTACCATCATCATTACAACTACCATCATCATTACCATTACCATCATCATTACCACTACCATCATCATTACAACTACCATCATCATTACAACTACCATCATCATTACAACTACCATCATCTTTACTACTACCACATCATTACAACTACCATCATCATTACAACTACCATCATCATTACAACTACCATCATCATTACAACTACCATCATCATTACAACTACCATCATCATTACTACTACCATCATCATTACTACTACCATCATCATTACTACTACCATCATCATTACTACTACCATCATCATTACAACTACCATCATCATTACTACTACCATCATCATTACTACTACCATCATCATTACTACTACCATCATTACAACTACCCTCATTATTACTACTACCATCATCATTACTACTACCATCATCATTACAACTACCATCATCATTACTTCTACCATCATCATTATTACTACCATCATCATTACAACTACCATCATCATTACAACTACCATCATCATTACAACTACCCTCATTATTACAACTACCCTCATTATTACTACTACCATCATCATTACTACTACCATCATCATTACAACTACCATCATCATTACAACTACCATCATCATTACAACTACCCTCATTATTACTACTACCATCATCATTACTACTACCATCATCATTACAACTACCATCATCATTACAACTACCATCATCATTACAACTACCATCATCATTACAACTACCCTCATTATTACTACTACCATCATCATTACTACTACCATCATCATTACAACTACCATCATCATTACTACTACATCATCATTACAACTACCATCATCATTACCACTACCATCATTACTTCTACCATCATCTTTACAACTACCATCATCATTACTACTACCATCATCATTACAACTACCATCATCATTACAACTACCATCATCATTACCACTACCATCATTACTTCTACCATCATCTTTACAACTACCATCATCATTACTACTACCATCATCATTACAACTACCATCATCATTACAACTACCATCATCATTATTACTACCACCATACAACAACCATCATCATTACGACTACCATCATCATTACAACTACCATCATACAACTACCATCATCATTACAACTACCATCATCATTACAACTACCATCATCATTACCACTACCATCATCATTACAACTACCATCATCATTACCACTACCATCATTACAACAACCATCATCATTACAACTACCATCATCATTACAACTACCATCATCATTACAACTACCATCATCATTACCACTACCATCATCATTACCACTACCATCATCATTACAACTACCATCATCATTACTACTACCATCATCATTACTACTACCATCATCATTACAACTACCATCATCATTACAACTACCATCATCATTACAACTACCATCATCATTACTACTACCATCATCATTACTACTACCATCATCATTACTACTACCATCATCATTTCTACTACCATCATCATTACAACTACCATCATCATTACAACTACCATCATCATTACTACTACCATCATCATTACTACTACCATCATCATTACTACTACCATCATTACAACTACCCTCATTATTACTACTACCATCATCATTACTACTACCATCATTACAACTACCATCATCATTACCACTACCATCATTACTTCTACCACCATCATCATTACTACTATCATCATTACTACTACCATCATCATTACTACTACCATCATCATTACAACTACCATCATCATTACTTCTACCATCATCATTATTACTACCATCATTACAACTACCATCATCATTACAACTACCATCATCATTACAACTACCCTCATTATTACTACTACCATCATCATTACAACTACCATCATCATTACTACTACCATCATCATTACAACTACCCTCATTATTACTACTACCATCATCATTACTACTACCATCATCATTACAACTACCATCATCATTACTACTACCATCATCATTACAACTACCCTCATCATTACTACTACCATCATCATTACTACTACCATCATCATTACAACTACCATCATCATTACTACTACCATCATCATTACAACTACCATCATCATTACCACTACCATCATTACTTCTACCATCATCTTTACAACTACCATCATCATCATTACTACTACCATCATCATTACAACTACCATCATCATTACAACTACCATCATCATTACAACTACCATCATCATTACAACTACCATCATCATTACCACTACCATCATCATTACTACTACCATCATCATTACTACTACCATCATCATTACTACTACCATCATCATTACTACTACCATCATCATTACAACTACCATCATCATTACAACTGCCATCATCATTACAACTACCATCATCATTACTACTACCATCATCATTACAACTACCATCATCATTACTACTACCATCATCATCATTACTACTACCATCATCATCATTACTACTACCATCATCATTACTACTACCATCATCATTACAACTACCATCATCATTACTTCTACCATCATCATTATTACTACCATCATTACAACTACCATCATCATTACAACTACCATCATCATTACAACTACCCTCATTATTACTACTACCATCATCATTACTACTACCATCATCATTACAACTACCATCATCATTACTACTACCATCATCATTACAACTACCCTCATTATTACTACTACCATCATCATTACTACTACCATCATCATTACAACTACCATCATCATTACTACTACCATCATCATTACAACTACCCTCATCATTACAACTACCCTCATCATTACTACTACCATCATCATTACTACTACCATCATCATTACAACTACCATCATCATTACTACTACCATCATCATTACAACTACCATCATCATTACCACTACCATCATTACTTCTACCATCATCTTTACAACTACCATCATCATTACTACTACCATCATCATTACAACTACCATCATCATTACAACTACCATCATCATTACAACTACCATCATCATTACCACTACCATCATCATTACTACTACCATCATCATTACTACTACCATCATCATTACTACTACCATCATCATTACTACTACCATCATCATTACAACTACCATCATCATTACAACTGCCATCATCATTACAACTACCATCATCATTACTACTACCATCATCATTACAACTACCATCATCATTACTACTACCATCATAATCATTACTACTACCATCATCATTACTACTACCATCATCATTACAACTACCATCATCATTACAACTACCATCATCATTACAACTACCGTCATCATTACTACTACCGTCATCATTACTACTACCGTCATCATTACAACTACCGTCATCATTACAACTACCGTCATCATTACAACTACCGTCATCATTACAACTACCGTCATCATTACAACTACCGTCATCATTACAACTACCGTCATCATTACAACTACCGTCATCATTACAACTACCACCACCACACTACTACCATTACCATCACCCTGCTAACCGTTCCACTACATTTTGGAATGATAAACAACAATAATAATAGAATTAACAATAATAGTAATAAGAATAATACTAGTAATAAGTAAGTTACTATTTACTATGCAGATGTTATTATTCAGTGTCCCTCAGGCTATGACAGGCAAATACATATTTGGCTGAAAGAGGAGCCGTCATAGATTATGTAAGGCTACTATAGACTATCAAGCTGTGAGAGCGGGTCCTGTTTCATCGGTCTTAACTTCAATATAATCAATCATTCATGTAGACTAATTACACAGCATACGAGTCATTCACGCCTTTAAATACAGCCAAGCATTTTATTCTGAAATAAATAACAAAGGGAGCCTTTGATCAATTAAACATTAAATGATTAACTAGAATAATCTCTTAAAAGCCCCGTCTTTTGAATGCATGTTTGATTAGTAAAACATTTGTATCGGTTATGGGTGTACTTTGGGTAGTTTACAAGGGCCCCCAAGGTGGGTGGGTGTACTTTGGGTAGTTTACAAGGGCCGCCAAGGTGGGTGGGTGTACTTTGGGTAGTTTACAAGGGCCGCCAAGGTGGGTGGGTGTACTTTGGGTAGTTTACAAGGGCCGCCAAGGTGGGTGGGTGTACTTTGGGTAGTTTACAAGGGCCGCCAAGGTGGGTGGGTGTACTTTGGGTAGTTTACAAGGGCCGCCAAGGTGGGTGGGTGTACTTTGGGTAGTTTACAAGGGCCGCCAAGGTGGGTGGGTGTACTTTGGGTAGTTTACAAGGGCCGCCAAGGTGGGTGGGTGTACTTTGGGTAGTTTACAAGGGCCGCTAAGGTGGGTGGGTGTATTTTGGGTAGTTTACAAGGGCCCCCAATGTGGGTGGGTGTATTTTACAAGGTCCACCAAGTTGGGTGTGTGTACTTTGGGTAGTTTACAAGGGCCCCCAAGGTGGGTGCGTGTACTTTGGGTAGTTTACAAGGGCCCCCAAGGTGGGTGGGTGTACTTTGGGTAGTTTACAAGGGCCCCCAAGGTGGGTGCGTGTACTTTGGGTAGTTTACAAGGGCCCCCAAGGTGGGTGGGTGTACTTTGGGTAGTTTACAAGGGCCGCCAAGGTGGGTGGGTGTACTTTGGGTAGTTTACAAGGGCCGCCAAGGTGGGTGGGTGTACTTTGGGTAGTTTACAAGGGCCGCCAAGGTGGGTGGGTGTACTTTGGGTAGTTTACAAGGGCCGCCAAGGTGGGTGGGTGTACTTTGGGTAGTTTACAAGGGCCCCCAAGGTGGGTGGGTGTACTTTGGGTAGTTTACAAGGGCCGCCAAGGTGGGTGGGTGTACTTTGGGTAGTTTACAAGGGCCGCTAAGGTGGGTGGGTGTATTTTGGGTAGTTTACAAGGGCCCCCAATGTGGGTGGGTGTATTTTACAAGGTCCACCAAGTTGGGTGTGTGTACTTTGGGTAGTTTACAAGGGCCGCCAAGGTGGGTGGGTGTACTTTGGGTAGTTTACAAGGGCCGCCAAGGTGGGTGGGTGTACTTTGGGTAGTTTACAAGGGCCGCCAAGGTGGGTGGGTGTACTTTGGGTAGTTTACAAGGGCCGCCAAGGTGGGTGGGTGTACTTTGGGTAGTTTACAAGGGCCGCTAAGGTGGGTGGGTGTATTTTGGGTAGTTTACAAGGGCCCCCAATGTGGGTGGGTGTATTTTACAAGGTCCACCAAGTTGGGTGTGTGTACTTTGGGTAGTTTACAAGGTCCACCAAGGTGGGTGTGTGTACTTTGGGTAGTTTACAAGGGCCCCCAAGGTGGGTGCGTGTACTTTGGGTAGTTTACAAGGGCCCCCAAGGTGGGTGGGTGTACTTTGGGTAGTTTACAAGGGCCCCCAAGGTGGGTGCGTGTACTTTGGGTAGTTTACAAGGGCCCCCAAGGTGGGTGGGTGTACTTTGGGTAGTTTACAAGGGCCGCCAAGGTGGGTGGGTGTATTTTGGGTAGTTTACAAGGGCCCCCAAGGTGGGTGGGTGTATTTTACAAGGGCCCCCAAGGTGGGTGGGTGTATTTTGGGTAGTTTACAAGGGCCCCCAAGGTGGGTGGGTGTATTTTACAAGGTCCACCAAGGTGGGTGGGTGTATTTTACAAGGGCCCCCAATATGGGTGGGTGTATTTTACAAGGTCCACCAAGGTGGGTGGGTGTATTTTGGGTAGTTTACAAGGGCCCCCAAGGTGGGTGGGTGTATTTTACAAGGGCCCCCAAGGTGGGTGGGTGTATTTTACAAGAGCCCCCAAGGTGGGTGGGTGTATTTTACAAGGGCCCCCAATATGGGTGTATTTTGTTAGGCTGTGTGGGCGTTAATAGATGCCATTAGAACATGAATTCTTCTGATTCGCTGTCTCGGGGATCATCATTGTCCCCAGTGCACTCCAGCCTAATGTTATGGAAATTTGAAACATTTAAATCAGAAAAAATACTTTCATCATGGCAACAAATGTCTCTGGCCCAGCCGATATTGTAATCGTGGCACTGCTAGTGTCTGCAGCTGCTGCTGAGAGAGACTGTGTCAGCTGGAAGGTGAAAAGACACACACAGTTGTTTTTTTTCTTAACACAAAACGGCAAACCTGAAACCCACCCGTCCTGAATCAGCCCCATCGGGATGAAAATGAGAACTGTAGAAACAGCAACTCATCTGCCCATAATGCAGACATCAGCATCAAGCTGTTCATATCACGCTGCTGCATGCTAAATCACTCTTCGTGTGTGTGTGTGTGTGT
Source organism: Oncorhynchus mykiss (assembly GCF_013265735.2). NCBI lineage: Eukaryota > Metazoa > Chordata > Actinopteri > Salmoniformes > Salmonidae > Oncorhynchus > Oncorhynchus mykiss. The sequence continues at coordinate 36,780,852 of NC_048591.1, forward strand.
AGCTGAGAGGAATGAGTGGGTGGCAGTGCTGCAGAACTTCACTAGGGGGCGCCAGGAAGGCAGCAGGGAGATGACCTCATTGGTCCCGCCCTCCTTTCTGACCCCTGGTTCACCCCTGACCCCTGAACAGCAGGGCTACCTGGAGCTGAGGGGCCTGCGCTCCAAACTCTACACAGTCGTCTCCGGAGACAAGGTCTTCCTCTACAAGAACATGGAGGTGTGTGTGTGTGTTTTCAAAGACAAATATGTACATACTCCATGCATTTAAACCCTAGTCTGTTTGGTCCAAGGGCTATTTGAAACAATGGGTGTTTCTCAATACCAACACTACCGTGCTCCACACGCTCATGCTTTGAGTGCATTCTCCAACCACATTCTCTTGAGTACGTTGTTGTGAGGACGAGAGTATGAAGAACGCATAAAACATTACATTTGAGAACCACTCGCACTCCCCCTACTGTATTACCTCACGCTGCTCCTCCCCCTACTGTATTACCTCACGCTGCTCCTCCCCCTACTGTATTACCTCACGCTGCTCCTCCCCATACTGTATTACCTCACGCTGCTCCTCCCCCTACTGTATTACCTCACGCTGCTCCTCCCCCTACTGTATTGATGTCAATTCTTCGTGGGTAGCTAGCTACCAATTCTATCTGGCTAGCTAACAGTACTAGTAGCCAGCCAGTTTGCCCTATTGACTTATTATGGGGCTTGTGATCTACGGTACGTAGGCAGTTAAACATGCCAAAATTAACAAAGCATTTATTTATTAACTTATCAAGATAAAATATTGTAATCAGGCAACATATGAGATGTGAATAGGCAACATTTCTCGCGCTTTAACTCAAATAATGTCCGCCAATACATTTTGCGTTATTTTTTACGAGGTTGTGTCATATTTCTTTGCATACTTTCCGTTGAAGCTGGCATCGATGCATGCTTCGAAGTATGTACAAACTGAGTATGCATTTGAGAAGTGCCCCCCCCCCCCCCCCCCCCCCCCCCAATAATAGTATTTTGAAAGCCTGTTATGTTACATGAAGTGCCCTTTAATACAGACCAAATGGAGAATTCAATAAAGGCTTAAAGTAAAGTGCCAAAATTCAAGTGTCTCTCCGTCAACCCTGTGTCACTTCTAGGAAGATTTCAAACCAATTTATTTAGGGGGTAGATCAGCTTTAATATGGCAGATAGATTGTAGTTTCCAGCAATGTAATTGTCTGCATCATTTCCAATCCCCCATATATATTATTTTGTATATACAGTGCATTCGCAAAGTATTCTGACGCCTTGACTTTTTCCACATTTTGTTACGTTACAGCCTTATTCTAAAATGTATTAAATCTTTTTTTCCCCTCATCAATCTACACACTGTACCCTATACTGACAAAGCAAAAACAGTAAAAAAAAAAAACTTTATTTTTTACATTTTAGCAAGACTGCCTGTGTAAAGACGCACTAAATACCAAATACTTAAATATGCATATATTTCAACCCAGCTCTGATCATGGTTGTAGTGGGTGATGTCAGCTGTGTGATGTGTGTGTGTGTTCTGTTTCCAGGACTACCGCCTTGGCATCGGTATCACGTCTATCGACATGAATGTAGGAAACGTGAAAGTCACTGACCGCCGCAGTTTTGATTTGACCACACCCTACCGCATCTTCAGGTTTACACCCATACACCACACACGCACACACACAAACAGCAAGGTTAGAGAGGGAGTGTTCAGCTTGACCGGATTACTGTGTGTGTGTGTGTGTGTGTGAGTGTGAGAGGTCCGACATTTCTCAGTGTTCAGAGACTTGGGGTCAAGGTTAGAATTAGGTTTAGGAGTTAGAATTAGGTTTAGGAGTTAGAATTAGGTTTAGGAGCTAGAATTAGGTTTAGGGGTTAGGGTTAGAATTAGGTTTAGGAGCTAGGGTTAGGTTTAGGAGCTAGGGTTAGAATTAGGTTTAGGAGCTAGAATTAGGTTTAGGAGCTAGGGTTAGAATTAGGTTTAGGAACTAGAATTAGGTTTAGGAGGTAAAATTAGGTTTAGGAGCTAGGGTTAGAATTAGGTTTAGGAGCTAGGGTTAGAAATATATAATAATAATGTGTCTGAATTATGTGTCTCCACAAGGTTAGCTGTTCAAGACTCTGTGTGTGTGTGTGTGTAGTTTTCTAGCGGATTCGGAACAACATAAGGAGCAGTGGGTAGAAGCAATGCGTGACGCAATTGGAGAAGCTCTGTCCAATAGCGAGGTGGCTAATCAAATCTGGGCGGAGCCTAGCAACGGTTGCTGTGCCGACTGTGGCGCCGCCAAACCTGAGTGGGCTGCCATCAACCTGTGTGTGGTGGTCTGCAAACGCTGTGCAGGTCAGTATGTTTACTGTCATCAGATAGCTGTAGAACTTTCAGATCCACTGACCTTTGGTTGGACCGGTTTCTCTATTATACACAGAATGCAGTCATAGAATTATGTATTTTTTGCTTGTGTGTGTGTTGTAGGAGAGCATCGGGGTTTGGGCCCCAGCATCTCTAAGGTGCGCAGTCTGAAGATGGACAGGAAGGTGTGGACAGAGGAGCTTATACAGGTACACACACACACACACACACACACACACACAACTATGTCTTACTAGACTTGTGAGGACTTTTGGAGGACCAACAATTGATTCCCATTCAAACTCCTATTTTCCCTAACCCTAAAACATTAACCCCTAATTCTAACCCTGACCCCTGACCCCTAAGCCTAAAATAGTATTTTTACAAGTGTCCTCATTAATCAGAATTTTAGTTGTTTTAATATTCTTGTCAAGACTTCTGGTACTCACAAGAATACTAAAACAGACACACAGACAGAGATTTGGTGTCCCTATCTAACCTCCCCCTCACCTGTCCCCCAGGTGTTCCTGTTGCTAGGAAACGAGCGTCTGAACAGGTTCTGGGCGGCGAACGTCCCTCCCAGCGAGGCGCTGAGTCCGACCAGCTGCTGCGAAGACCGCCGCCGATTCATCAGCTCCAAATACAGACAAGGCAAATACCGCAAATATCACCCCCTCTACGGCAACCAGAGAGAGCTCAACAACGTAAGAACAACCTTTACATAACCCTAGTCGGACCTACCTCCAACCTAACCTTAATTTAACCCTTTATATAACCCTAATCTGACCTACCTCTAATTTAACCCTTTATATAACTCTTATCTGACCAACCTCTAATTTAACCCTTTATATAACCCTAATCTGACCTATCTCCAACCTAACCTTAACCCTACCAGTATCCATACCCCTACAGTGTCTATGTTCACTTTCTACATAAACAATATCGGTGATGAGATAAGAACGTGTCAAATTAATTTATTTGCAGATGACTCTGTCATGTACTCGCTTCAACGGTTGACCAAGCATTATCACTATCGGAGACAGATTTTAAGATATTACACGGGTCTTTAATACAGCTGAAACTTGTTTTAAATGCAAAGAAAACACATTTTATGATTTTTACTAGGTTCAAAAAGTTGGTTGAAAATACACTTGCACTTACGAGCTTAGATGGTTCTCAAATGAATCAGGTCTCTGCATATAAATACTTAGGGATATGATTGGATGATGAACTGTCTATTAAAATGCATGTTGGCGAACTTTGAAAAACGGCTAAAAATTAAGCTAGGCTTCCTCTGTAGAAACAGGACATGTTTGTCCTCTACAAATATAAAATAAATTGTGCAAGCTACTTTTATGTCTGTTACAGATCATGGGGATATTATCTACATTAATGTTACGGCAACAACTGGATGCTACTTTTCATTGCGCACTTAAGTTTATTACGGGTGCTAGATACAGATATCACCACTGTGTTTTATATCAAAATGTGGGTTGGACTTCCCTGTCCATGAGACGAGAACAACATGCTCTCGTGTTTGTCTATAAAGCACTTCTGAATAAACTACCTTCTTATTTATCATCACTCATCAATATTAGAAGTAGAATTCCTAAAACCAGGTCTCAAGCTTGGATTACACTTGAGGCCCATGCGGTTTCCACAGAGTTGGGTATGGCTGCCTTTTCCTGTTTACGCTCCTTGCCTGTGGAATAGCCTGCAGTCTAAACTTAAACTTCAGACTCTTGTCGCCCATCAGATACCCCTCCAGTATCTATAGTATACCCCTCTGGTATCTACAGTATACTCATCCAGTATCCACAGTATACCCCTCTGGTATCTACAGTATACTCCTCCAGTATCTACAGTATACCCCTCCGGTATCTACAGTATACCCCTCCGGTATCTACAGTATACCCCTCTGGTATCTACAGTATACTCCTCCAGTATCTACAGTATACCCCTCTGGTATCTACAGTATACCCCTCCAGTGTCTACAGTATACCCCTCCGGTATCTACAGTATACCCCTCTAGTATCTACAGTATACCCCTCCGGTATCTACGGTATACCCCTCCGGTATCTACGGTATACCCCTCCAGTATCTACAGTATACCCATCCAGTATCCATACCCCTCCACTATCTACAGTATACCCCTCCGGTATCTACGGTATACCCCTCCAGTATCTACAGTATACCCCTCCAGTATCCATACCCCTCCAGTGTCTACAGTATACCCCACCGGTATCTACAGTATACCCCTCCAGTATCCATACCCCTCCACTATCTACAGTATACCCCTCCGGTATCTACGGTATACCCCTCCAGTATCTACAGTATACCCCACCGGTATCTACAGTATACCCCTCCAGTATCCATACCCCTCCGGTATCTACAGTATACCCCTCCGGTATCTACAGTATACCCCTCCGGTATCTACGGTATACCCCTCCGGTATCTACGGTATACCCCTCCAGTATCTACAGTATACCCCTCCAGTATCCATACCCCTCCAGTATCTACAGTATACCCCTCCAGTGTCTACAGTATACCCCTCCAGTGTCTACAGTATACCCCTCCAGTATCTACAGTATACCCCTCCAGTATCTACAGTATACCCCTCCAGTGTCTACAGTATACCCCTCCAGTATCTACAGTATACCCCTCCAGTATCTACACTATACCCCTCTAGTATCTACAGTATACCCCTCCAGTATCTACAGTATACCCCTCCAGTATCTACAGTATACCTCTCCGGTATCTACAGTTTACTCCTCCAGTATCCATACCACTCCAGTATCTACAGTATACCCCTCCAGTATCTACAGTATACCCCTCCAGTGTCTACAGTATACCCCTCCAGTATCTACAGTATACCCCTCCAGTATCTACAGTATACCCCTCTAGTATCCATACCCCTCCAGTATCTACAGTATACCCCTCTAGTATCTACAGTACACCCCTCTAGTATCTACAGTATACCCCTCCGGTATCTACAGTATACCCCTCCAGTATCCATACCCCTCCAGTGTCTACAGTATACCCCTCCGGTATCTACAGTATACCCCTCCTGTATCTACAGTATACCCCTCCGGTATCTCCGGTATACCCCTCCGGTATCTACGGTATACCCCTCCAGTATCTACAGTATACCCCTCCAGTATCCATACCCCTCCACTATCTACAGTATACCCCTCCGGTATCTACAGTATACCCCTCCGGTATCTACGGTATACCCCTCCAGTATCTACAGTATACCCCTCCAGTATCCATACCCCTCCAGTATCTACAGTATACCCCTCCGGTACCTACAGTATACTCCTCCGGTATCTACAGTATACCCCTCTAGTATCTACAGTATACCCCTCTAGTATCTACAGTATACCCCTCCGGTATCTACAGTATACCCCTCCGGTATCTACAGTATACCCCTCCGGTATCTACAGTATACCCCTCCGGTATCTACAGTATACCTCTCCGGTATCTACAGTATACCTCTCCGTTATCTACGGTATACCCCTCTAGTATCTACAGTATACCCCTCCGGTATCTACAGTATACCCCTCCGGTATCTACAGTATACCTCTCCGGTATGTACAGTATACCCCTCTAGTATCTACAGTATACCCCTCCGGTATCTACAGTATACCCCTCCGGTATCTACAGTATACCTCTCCGGTATCTACAGTATACCCCTCTAGTATCTACAGTATACCCCTCCAGTATCTACAGTATACCCCTCTAGTATCTACAGTATACCCCTCCGGTATCTACAGTATACCCCTCCGGTATCTACAGTATACCTCTCCGGTATCTACAGTATACCCCTCTAGTATCTACAGTATACTCCTCCAGTATCCATACCCCTCCAGTATCTACAGTATACCCCTCCAGTATCTACAGTATACCCCTCCAGTATCTACAGTATACCCCTCTAGTATCCATACCCCTCCAGTATCTACAGTATACCCCTCCAGTGTCTACAGTATACCCCTCCAGTGTCTACAGTATACCCCTCCAGTATCTACAGTATACCCCTCCAGTATCCATACCCCTCCAGTGTCTACAGTATACCCCACCGGTATCTACAGTATACCCCTCCAGTATCCATACCCCTCCACTATCTACAGTATACCCCTCCGGTATCTACGGTATACCCCTCCAGTATCTACAGTATACCCCACCGGTATCTACAGTATACCCCTCCAGTATCCATACCCCTCCGGTATCTACAGTATACCCCTCCGGTATCTACAGTATTACCCTCCGGTATCTACGGTATACCCCTCCGGTATCTACGGTATACCCCTCTAGTATCTACAGTATACTCCTCCAGTATCCATACCCCTCCAGTATCTACAGTATACCCCTCCAGTATCTACAGTATACCCCTCCAGTATCTACAGTATACCCCTCTAGTATCCATACCCCTCCAGTATCTACAGTATACCCCTCCAGTGTCTACAGTATACCCCTCCAGTGTCTACAGTATACCCCTCCAGTGTCTACAGTATACCCCTCCAGTATCTACAGTATACCCCTCCAGTATCTACAGTATACCCCTCCGGTATCTACAGTATACTCCTCCAGTATCCATACCCCTCTAGTATCTACAGTATACCCCTCCAGTATCTACAGTATACCTCTCCAGTATCCATACCCCTCCAGTGTCTACAGTATACCCCTCCAGTATCTACAGTATACCCCTCCAGTATCTACAGTATACCCCTCCAGTATCCATACCCCTCCAGTATCTACAGTATACCCCTCCAGTATCCATACCTCTCCAGTGTCTACAGTATACCCCTCTAGTATCTACATTATACCCCTCCGGTATCTACAGTATACCCCTCCGGTATCTACAGTATACCTCTCCGGTATCTACGGTATACCCCTCCAGTATCTACAGTATACCCCTCCAGTATCCATACCCCTCCAGTATCTACAGTATACCCCTCCGGTATCTACAGTATACTCCTCCAGTATCTACAGTATACCCCTCCAGTATCCATACCCCTCCAGTATCTACAGTATACCCCTCCGGTATCTACAGTATACTCCTCCGGTATCTACAGTATACCCCTCTAGTATCTACAGTATACCCCTCTAGTATCTACAGTATACCCCTCTAGTATCTACAGTATACTCCTCCGGTATCTACAGTATACTCCTCCGGTATCTACAGTATACCCCTCCGGTATCTACAGTATACCTCTCCGGTATCTACAGTATACCCCTCTAGTATCTACAGTATACCCCTCCGGTATCTACAGTATACCCCTCCAGTGTCTACAGTATACCCCTCCAGTATATACAGTATACCCCTCCAGTATCTACAGTATACCCCTCCAGTGTCTACAGTATACCCCTCCAGTATCTACAGTATACCCCTCCAGTATCTACAGTATACCCTTCTACAGTATACCCCTCCAGTATCTACAGTATACCCCTCCAGTATCTACAGTATACCTCTCCGGTATCTACAGTATACTCCTCCAGTATCCATACCACTCCAGTATCTACAGTATACCCCTCCAGTATCTACAGTATACCCCTCTAGTATCCATACCCCTCCAGTATCTACAGTATACCCCTCCAGTGTCTACAGTATACCCCTCCAGTATCTACAGTATACCCCTCCAGTATCTACAGTATACCCCTCTAGTATCCATACCCCTCCAGTATCTACAGTACACCCCTCTAGTATCTACAGTACACCCCTCTAGTATCTACAGTATACCCCTCCGGTATCTACAGTATACCCCTCCAGTATCCATACCCCTCCAGTGTCTACAGTATACCCCTCCGGTATCTACAGTATACCCCTCCTGTATCTACAGTATACCCCTCCGGTATCTACAGTATACCCCTCTAGTATCTACAGTATACTCCTCCGGTATCTACAGTATACTCCTCCGGTATCTACAGTATACCCCTCCGGTATCTACAGTATACCTCTCCGGTATCTACAGTATACCCCTCTAGTATCTACAGTATACCCCTCCGGTATCTACAGTATACCCCTCCAGTGTCTACAGTATACCCCTCCAGTATATACAGTATACCCCTCCAGTATCTACAGTATACCCCTCCAGTGTCTACAGTATACCCCTCCAGTATCTACAGTATACCCCTCCAGTATCTACAGTATACCCTTCTACAGTATACCCCTCCAGTATCTACAGTATACCCCTCCAGTATCTACAGTATACCTCTCCGGTATCTACAGTATACTCCTCCAGTATCCATACCACTCCAGTATCTACAGTATACCCCTCCAGTATCTACAGTATACCCCTCTAGTATCCATACCCCTCCAGTATCTACAGTATACCCCTCCAGTGTCTACAGTATACCCCTCCAGTATCTACAGTATACCCCTCCAGTATCTACAGTATACCCCTCTAGTATCCATACCCCTCCAGTATCTACAGTACACCCCTCTAGTATCTACAGTACACCCCTCTAGTATCTACAGTATACCCCTCCGGTATCTACAGTATACCCCTCCAGTATCCATACCCCTCCAGTGTCTACAGTATACCCCTCCGGTATCTACAGTATACCCCTCCTGTATCTACAGTATACCCCTCCGGTATCTACGATATACCCCTCCGGTATCTACGGTATACCCCTCCAGTATCTACAGTATACCCCTGCAGTATCCATACCCCTCCACTATCTACAGTATACCCCTCCGGTATCTACAGTATACCCCTCCGGTATCTACGGTATACCCCTCCAGTATCTACAGTATACCCCTCCAGTATCCATACCACTCCAGTATCTACAGTATACCCCTCCGGTACCTACAGTATACCCCTCCAGTATCCATACCCCTCCACTATCTACAGTATACCCCTCCGGTATCTACGGTATACCCCTCCAGTATCTACAGTATACCCCACCGGTATCTACAGTATACCCCTCCAGTATCCATACCCCTCCGGTATCTACAGTATACCCCTCCGGTATCTACAGTATTACCCTCCGGTATCTACGGTATACCCCTCCGGTATCTACGGTATACCCCTCTAGTATCTACAGTATACTCCTCCAGTATCCATACCCCTCCAGTATCTACAGTATACCCCTCCAGTATCTACAGTATACCCCTCCAGTATCTACAGTATACCCCTCTAGTATCCATACCCCTCCAGTATCTACAGTATACCCCTCCAGTGTCTACAGTATACCCCTCCAGTGTCTACAGTATACCCCTCCAGTGTCTACAGTATACCCCTCCAGTATCTACAGTATACCCCTCCAGTATCTACAGTATACCCCTCCGGTATCTACAGTATACTCCTCCAGTATCCATACCCCTCTAGTATCTACAGTATACCCCTCCAGTATCTACAGTATACCTCTCCAGTATCCATACCCCTCCAGTGTCTACAGTATACCCCTCCAGTATCTACAGTATACCCCTCCAGTATCTACAGTATACCCCTCCAGTATCCATACCCCTCCAGTATCTACAGTATACCCCTCCAGTATCCATACCTCTCCAGTGTCTACAGTATACCCCTCTAGTATCTACATTATACCCCTCCGGTATCTACAGTATACCCCTCCGGTATCTACAGTATACCTCTCCGGTATCTACGGTATACCCCTCCAGTATCTACAGTATACCCCTCCAGTATCCATACCCCTCCAGTATCTACAGTATACCCCTCCGGTATCTACAGTATACTCCTCCAGTATCTACAGTATACCCCTCCAGTATCCATACCCCTCCAGTATCTACAGTATACCCCTCCGGTATCTACAGTATACTCCTCCGGTATCTACAGTATACCCCTCTAGTATCTACAGTATACCCCTCTAGTATCTACAGTATACCCCTCTAGTATCTACAGTATACTCCTCCGGTATCTACAGTATACTCCTCCGGTATCTACAGTATACCCCTCCGGTATCTACAGTATACCTCTCCGGTATCTACAGTATACCCCTCTAGTATCTACAGTATACCCCTCCGGTATCTACAGTATACCCCTCCAGTGTCTACAGTATACCCCTCCAGTATATACAGTATACCCCTCCAGTATCTACAGTATACCCCTCCAGTGTCTACAGTATACCCCTCCAGTATCTACAGTATACCCCTCCAGTATCTACAGTATACCCTTCTACAGTATACCCCTCCAGTATCTACAGTATACCCCTCCAGTATCTACAGTATACCTCTCCGGTATCTACAGTATACTCCTCCAGTATCCATACCACTCCAGTATCTACAGTATACCCCTCCAGTATCTACAGTATACCCCTCTAGTATCCATACCCCTCCAGTATCTACAGTATACCCCTCCAGTGTCTACAGTATACCCCTCCAGTATCTACAGTATACCCCTCCAGTATCTACAGTATACCCCTCTAGTATCCATACCCCTCCAGTATCTACAGTACACCCCTCTAGTATCTACAGTACACCCCTCTAGTATCTACAGTATACCCCTCCGGTATCTACAGTATACCCCTCCAGTATCCATACCCCTCCAGTGTCTACAGTATACCCCTCCGGTATCTACAGTATACCCCTCCTGTATCTACAGTATACCCCTCCGGTATCTACGATATACCCCTCCGGTATCTACGGTATACCCCTCCAGTATCTACAGTATACCCCTGCAGTATCCATACCCCTCCACTATCTACAGTATACCCCTCCGGTATCTACAGTATACCCCTCCGGTATCTACGGTATACCCCTCCAGTATCTACAGTATACCCCTCCAGTATCCATACCACTCCAGTATCTACAGTATACCCCTCCGGTACCTACAGTATACTCCTCCGGTATCTACAGTATACCCCTCCGGTATCTACAGTATACCTCTCCGGTATCTACAGTATACCTCTCCGGTATCTACGGTATACCTCTCCGGTATCTACGGTATACCCCTCTAGTATCTACAGTATACCCCTCCGGTATCTACAGTATACCCCTCCGGTATCTACAGTGTACCCCTCTAGTATCTACAGTATACCCCTCTAGTATCTACAGTATACCCCTCCAGTATCTACAGTATACCCCTCCAGTATCTACAGTATACCCCTCCAGTATCTACAGTATACCCCTCCAGTGTCTTCAGTATACCCCTCCAGTGTCTACAGTATACCCCTCCAGTATCTACAGTATATCCCTCCGGTATCTACAGTATACTCCTCCAGTATCCATACCCCTCTAGTATCTACAGTATACCCCTCCAGTATCTACAGTATACCTCTCCAGTATCCATACCCCTCCAGTGTCTACAGTATACCCCTCCAGTATCTACAGTATACCCCTCCAGTATCTACAGTATACCCCTCCAGTATCTACAGTATACCCCTCCAGTATCCATACCCCTCCAGTGTCTACAGTATACCCCTCCGGTATCTACAGTATACCCCTCCGGTATCTACAGTATACCCCTCCGGTATCTACAGTATACCCCTCCGGTATCTACGGTATACCCCTCCGGTATCTACGGTATACCCCTCCGGTATCTACAGTATACCCCTCCAGTATCTACAGTATACCCCTCCGGTATCTACAGTATACTCCTCCGGTATCTACAGTATACCCCTCTAGTATCTACAGTATACCCCTCTAGTATCTACAGTATACCCCTCCGGTATCTACAGTATACCCCTCCGGTATCTACAGTATACCTCTCCGGTATCTACAGTATACCTCTCCGGTATCTACAGTATACCTCTCCGGTATCTACAGTATACTCCTCTGGTATCTACAGTATACCCCTCCGGTATCTACAGTATACTCCTCCGGTATCTACAGTATACCCCTCTAGTATCTACAGTATACTCCTCCAGTATCCATACCCCTCCAGTATCTACAGTATACCCCTCCAGTATCTACAGTATACCCCTCCAGTATCTACAGTATACCCCTCTAGTATCCATACCCCTCCAGTATCTACAGTATACCCCTCCAGTGTCTACAGTATACCCCTCCAGTGTCTACAGTATACCCCTCCAGTATCTACAGTATACCCCTCCAGTGTCTACAGTATACCCCTCCAGTATCTACAGTATACCCCTCCAGTATCTACAGTCTACCTCTCCGGTATCTACAGTATACTCCTCCAGTATCCATACCACTCCAGTATCTACAGTATACCCCTCCAGTATCTACAGTATACCCCTCTAGTATCCATACCCCTCCAGTATCTACAGTATACCCCTCCAGTGTCTACAGTATACCCCTCCAGTGTCTACAGTATACCCCTCCAGTATCTACAGTATACCCCTCCAGTATCTACAGTATACCCCTCCAGTATCTACAGTATACCCCTCTAGTATCCATACCCCTCCAGTATCTACAGTATACCCCTCTAGTATCTACAGTATACCCCTCTAGTATCTACAGTATACCCCTCCGGTATCTACAGTATACCCCTCCAGTATCTACAGTATACCCCTCTTTTATCCATACCCCTCCAGTATCTACAGTATACCCCTCCAGTGTCTACAGTATACCCCTCCAGTATCTACAGTATACCCCTCTAGTATCCATACCCCTCCGGTATCTACAGTATACCCCTCCAGTGTCTACAGTACACCCCTCCAGTATCTACAGTATACCCCTCCAGTATCTACAGTATACCCCTCTAGTATCCATACCCCTCCAGTATCTACAGTATACCCCTCCAGTGTCTACAGTATACCCCTCTAGGATCCATACCCCTCCAGTGTCTACAGTATACCCCTCCAGTGTCTACAGTATACCCCTCCAGTATCTACAGTATACCCCTCTAGGATCCATACCCCTCCAGTATCTACAGTATACCCCTCCAGTGTCTACAGTATACCCCTCCAGTATCTACAGTATACCTCTCCGGTATCTACAGTATACCCCTCTAGTATCTACAGTATACTCCTCCAGTATCCATACCCCTCCAGTATCTACAGTATACCCCTCCAGTATCTACAGTATACCCCTCCAGTATCTACAGTATACCCCTCTAGTATCCATACCCCTCCAGTATCTACAGTATACCCCTCCAGTGTCTACAGTATACCCCTCCAGTGTCTACAGTATACCCCTCTAGGATCCATACCCCTCCAGTATCTACAGTATACCCCTCCAGTATCTACAGTATACCCCTCCAGTATCTACAGTATACCCCTCCAGTGTCTACAGTATACCCCTCCAGTATCTACAGTATACCCCTCCAGTATCTACAGTATACCCCTCCGGTATCTTTAATCCTTCAGTATCCATCCCCTCCACTACCCCCCCCCCCCCATCTCTTCCATTCAGTGTGTGTGTTTCTGTGTAGTGAATGCCTCAGTGTTACAGCTCTTAGCTGGGTCAGTCAATAGCCTCTTAACCCAGTTACCAGAAGCAATGCCAACTGCACATATCTCTCTGTCTATGTATGTCTGTCTCTCTCTCGCTTTCTCTCTCGGTTTCTGTCTCGGTTTCTGTCTCTCTCTCTCTCTGTGTATCTCTGTCTGTGTCTGTGTCTGTCTCTGTGTCTGTGTCTGTGTCTGTGTCTGTGTCTGTGTCTGTGTCTGTGTCTGTCTCTGTGTCTGTGTCTCTCTGTGTCTGTCTGTGTGTCTCTGTGTCTGTCTGTGAATCACATCACTTGACTTTGAGTGATTCCATTTTCCTCCTTAAGTGATTTAGTTTACCAGCTGCTCACTCCCTGTGTGTGTGTCATGTGTGTTTGTCGTGTGTGTGTGTGTGTGTCATGTGTGTGTGTCATGTGTGTGTGTCATGTGTGTGTGTCATGTGTGTGCAGCAGAGATTTAAAGAAACTCAAAATACAGGAAGTTTTCTCTCTGATTCTGATTGTTGGACCAGGATGCAACAGCACAGGGAGAAACACACACTCTCACTCTCTTTATGCATTGGACTAAATGAATCCTTTGTTCTCCTGCTCCCCCCTCTTATCTCCCTCGCTTTCTCTCTTTCTCTCCCTCACTTTCTCTGCTCCATTTTCTTATCCGGACAGTGTTTCTCTCCGTGCTCTCCCTTGGGCCTAAGCCCACCTCTGGCATGTATTAGTGTGTGTCGGAGCTCATGCTGCTTTGTTTATCTAACTGTGGCAGGACTCCACCCCTCCCTCTGACATCATCATGGTCTTTCTACAGGAATGTGTTCTAATTCCTCCTCTCCAGAGTTGCTCTCCTCTCCGCCCCTTTTCTCTGTCTCATTGTTTGGATCAGATCAGTGGAGCTGGGGAAGGTTTCTGTCTGTCCCTCTTTCTCTCTTTCCTGCTGTGGTGTAGTTGACGTGTAGCTTTGTGAGGAGTGCTCTTGGAGGGTTGTCACTTGGAACTATTCAGTGTGGCACCCACACACACATGCACTCACTCAAACACATACACACACACCAGTGACAGTCAAGAGGACTATAATGTCAGCTCATGGGTGAGTGTACTACTGAAGTAGCTGTTTGCCAGTATAACTCTGTGCTCTGTGTGTCTGTATGTTTGTGGAAAAGGCTTGTTTTGTATCTTTTAGATAAGTGTTGGTTTGTGCGTCATGTGTATAAAATGTGAGCGGGACTGTGTGTTTGAGGGTTGTATTTATTTTGGTGTGTTTCTCAGAGTTGTATTTGTGTGAGTGTTGAACTGTGTAAATACAGTATGTGAGTTGGATGATTGAAATGGACTTTGCCTCACAGCCTTACCCTTCCTCTATGCTCAGCTGGATGGGGACATGTTGGAATGCTGTGTCCGAGTGTGTATGAATCCGAGTGTGTGTGTCCGAATTTGTGTGTTGTCCGAGTAGATGTCTGAATGGCGCTGAAGCCAGACTTTGGTCTGTGTCCAGAATATCATAATCCCAGCTGCCTGTGTGTGCCTGTGTGTGGGTATTATAGTAATTGTATGTATGTATGTATGTATGTGGGAGAGACAGAGGGTGTGTGGAGGGGTAGAGATACACTGGTATATGTGTGGGAGAGACAGAGGGGGTGTGTGTGTTTGGGGTAGAGATACACTGGTATGTGTGACTCCATGTGTTCTTTGTGTGGTCAGATTCTCCGCAGTCTCACCTTTCTGAATGGACAACCTTGTAAGAGTCCGCTCCCTCTCCCACTCTGCTGAACTATGCTTCCATCTTATAGCACATACAGGTACCTGCCAAAATAAAGGAAACACTTGAGTAAATGAGAGATACAAAGTACAGTGGGGAGAACAAGTATTTGATACACTGACGATTTTGCAGGTTTTCCTACTTACAAAGCATGTAGAGGTCTGTCATTTTTATCATAG
Organism: Oncorhynchus mykiss; assembly: GCF_013265735.2. NCBI lineage: Eukaryota > Metazoa > Chordata > Actinopteri > Salmoniformes > Salmonidae > Oncorhynchus > Oncorhynchus mykiss. Next base: position 36,796,458 of record NC_048591.1, read on the forward strand.
GTACACTTCAACTGTGAGAGACGGAATCTAAAACAAAAATCCAGAAAATCACATTATGATTTTTAAGTAATTAATTTGCTTTTTATTGCATGAAATAAGTATTTGATACATCAGAAAAGCAGAACTTAATATTTGGTACAGAAACCTTTGTTTGCAATTACAGAGATCATACGTTTCCTGTAGTTCTTAGAACCAGGTTTGCACAAACTGCAGCAGGGATTTTGGCCCACTCCTCCATACAGACCTTCTCCAGATTCTTCAGGTTTCGGGGCTGTCACTGGGCAATACGGACTTTCAGCTCCCTCCAAAGATTTTCTATTGGGTTCAGGTCTGGAGACTGGCTAGGCCACTCCAGGACCTTGAGATGCTTCTTACGGAGCCACTCCTTAGTTGCCCTGGCTGTGTGTTTCGGGTCGTTGTCATGCTGGAAGACCCAGCCAAGACCCATCTTCAATGCTCTTACTGAGGGAAGGAGGTTGTTGGCCAAGATCTCGCGATACATGGCCCCATCCATCCTCTCCTTAATACGGTGCAGTCGTCCTGTCCCCTTTGCAGAAAAGCATTCCCAAAGAATGATGTTTCCACCTCCATGCTTCATGGTCGGGATGGTGTTCTTGGGGTTGTACGCATCCTTCTTCTTCCTCCAAACACGGCGAGTGGAGTTTAGACCAAAAAGCTCTATTTTTGTCTCATCAGACCACATGACCTTCTCCCATTCCTCCTCTGGATCATCCAGATGGTCATTGGCAAACGTCAGATGGGCCTGGACATGCGCTGGCTTGAGCAGGGGGACCTTGCGTGCGCTGCAGGATTTTAATCTATGACGGCGTAGTGTGTTACTAATGGTTTTCTTTGAGACTGTGGTCCCAGCTCTCTTCAGGTCATTGACCAGGTCCTGCAGTGTAGTTCTGGGCTGATCCCTCACCTTCCTCATGATCATTGATGCCCCACGAGGTGAGATCTTGCATGGAGCCCCAGATCGAGGGTGATTGACCTTCATCTTGAACTTCTTCCATTTTCTAATAATTGCGCCAACAGTTGTTGCCTTCTCACCAAGCTGCTTGCTTATTGTCCTGTAGCCCATCCCAGCCTTGTGCAGGTCTACAATTTTAGCCCTGATGTCCTTACACAGCTTTCTGGTCTTGGCCATTGTGGAGAGGTTGGAGTCTGTTTGTTTGAGTGTGTGGACAGGTGTCTTTTATACAGGTAACGAGTTCAAACAGGTGCAGTTAATACAGGTAATGAGTGGAGAACAGGAGGGCTTTATAAAGAAAAACTAACAGGTCTGCGAGAGCCAGAATTCTTAGTGGTTGGTAGGTGATCAAATACTTATGTCATGCAATAAAATGCTAATTAATTACTTAAAAATCATACAATGTGATTTTCTGGATTTTTGTTTTAGTTTCCGTCTCTTACAGTTGAAGTGTACATATGATAAAAATGACAGACCTCTACATGCTTTGTAAGTAGGAAAACCTGCAAAATCGTCAGTGTATCAAATACTTGTTCTCCCCACTGTATATTGAAAGCAGGTGCTTCCACACAGGCGTGGCTCCTGACTTAACTAAGCAGTTAACATCCCATCATGCTTAGGTCATGTGTAAAAATGCCCAGTTGCCCATTATTTTGGCTACCATGGATAGAAGAAGAAGCACAGGGGTTTAAAGGATGTGTGTATGTGTCAGTCACCAGATCTCAACCCAATTAAACACTTATGGGAGATTCTACAGTAGATTGGCGTCCGAGACAGTGGTTTTCACCACCATCAACACCAAATTATGGAATCTCTCGTGGAAGAATGGTGTCGAATCTCTCCAATAGAGTTCCAGACACCTGTAGAATTTATACCAAGGCACATTGAAGCTGTTCTGCTGGCTCGTGGCCCAACACCCTATTAACACACTTTATGTTGGTTTTTCCGTTATTTTGGCAGTTACCTGTATGCTAACATCTCATGGCACATCACTGTTAAACTATGTTAGCATTCTAGCACATCCCAGCCTAACAATGTTAACGTCTTATACTGTAGCACTTCACTGCTAAACAATGTTGCCATCTTATAGCGTATCACTGCTAAACAATGCTAGCATCTTATCGCACATCACAGCTAATCTATGCTAGCATTTAAAGCACATCACAGCTAAACTATGCTAGCATCTTATATCTAGTGCCAGGAGTTTTTGCTGACATGGTCAGGAATAACTTTTATCCTCATTTCATTGCTAAACTTCACACTTATAACATAGTGAAGCTCAATGATGTACACTTTTCTAGCATCCTGCAGTACAGGTTAGCACTGCTTTTACATGGGTGCCAGTCTACCTCACAGCTAACCTCCACATTCTAATACATCAACCAACCCAGTGATTAGACCGGAACCACTGAGAATATTAGTTTGACAGTGTGACTGTAGGCTGACAGTGTTATGAGATGCAGAGGAATGTGTGTGGATTGTTTGGGATATGTTTGTGTGTGTTAGTGGTTTAGGAGTTTCTCAATATGTCTGTGTGGTTCAAAACCTACACCCCAACCCGAGCACTCGGTTCCGCCACCTCAGGTATATTGGCCCTCCCACACATACGAGGGGCTGGCTCATACCAGTCAAAGCTCTTGTCTGTCCTGGCACAGCACCAATGGTGGAACAAGTTTTCCCCTAACTTCAGGAGAGCTGAGTCCCTGCCGACCTTCTGAATTCCCCCTAACTTCAGGAGAGCTGAGTCCCTGCCGACCTTCTGAATTCCCCCTAACTTCAGGAGAGCTGAGTCCTTGCCGATCTTCTAAATTCCCCCTAACTTCAGGAGAGCTGAGTCCCTGCCGATCTTCTGAATTCCCCCTAACTTCAGGAGAGCTGAGTCCCTGCCGATCTTCTAAATTCCCCCTAACTTCAGGAGAGCTGAGTCCCTGCCGATCTTCTAAATTTCCCCTAACTTCAGGAGAGCTGAGTCCCTGCCGACCTTCTGAATTCCCCCTAACTTCAGGAGAGCTGAGTCCCTGCCGACCTTCTGAATTCCCCCTAACTTCAGGAGAGCTGAGTCCCTGCCGACCTTCTGAATTCCCCCTAACTTCAGGAGAGCTGAGTCCCTGCCGACCTTCTGAATTCCCCCTAACTTCAGGAGAGCTGAGTCCCTGCCGACCTTCTGAATTCCCCCTAACTTCAGGAGAGCTGAGTCCCTGCCGATCTTCTGAATTCCCCCTAACTTCAGGAGAGCTGAGTCCCTGCCGACCTTCTGAATTCCCCCTAACTTCAGGAGAGCTGAGTCCCTGCCGACCTTCTGAATTCCCCCTAACTTCAGGAGAGCTGAGTCCTTGCCGATCTTCTGAATTCCCCCTAACTTCAGGAGAGCTGAGTCCCTGCCGATCTTCTAAATTCCCCCTAACTTCAGGAGAGCTGAGTCCCTGCCGATCTTCTAAATTCCCCCTAACTTCAGGAGAGCTGAGTCCCTGCCGATCTTCTAAATTCCCCCTAACTTCAGGAGAGCTGAGTCCCTGCCGATCTTCACGAAATCTTCTGATAAGATTATCTTGATTAATCCCACAGCACCCCCCACCCGACCCCCAAAATGTAATTACTATGACTGTGATATGAGGTTGTCCCACCTAGCTATCTTAAAATGAATGCACTAATTGTAAATCATTCTGGATGTCTGCTAAATGACAAAAATGTATACTGAACAAAAATATAAACGCAACATGCAACAATTAAAATTATTTTACGGAAGTCCGTCAATTTAAATAAATTCATTAGGCCCAAATTTATGGATTTACATGACTAGACAGGGGCGCAGCCATGGGTGGGCCTGGGAGGGCATAGGCCCACCCACTGGGGAGCCAGGCCCAGCCAATCAGAATGAGTGTTTCCCCACAAAAAGGGCTTTCTTGCAGACATAAATACTCCTGTTTAACTAGCTTTCCGGATGGCTAGTCTCAGACGATCCCGCAGGTGAAGAAGCCAGATGTGGAGGTTCTGGGCTGACGTGGTTACACGTGGTCTGTTGTTGTGAGACCAGTTGGATGTACTGCCAAGTTCTCTAAAACGACGTTGGAGGCAGAAATTAACATTCAATTTTCTAGCAACAGCTTGCCAATTGCACATTCCCTCACACCGTTGTGACATCTGTGGCGTTGTGTGACAAAACGGCACATTTTAGAGTGGCTTTTATTGACCCCAGCACACGGTGCACCTGTGTAATGATCATGCCGTTTAATCAGCTTCTTGATATGCCACACCTGTCAGGTGGATGGATTATCTTGCTCACTAACAGGGAAGTAAACAAATTCCTGCACAGAATTGGAGCAAAGTAAGCTTTTTGTGCGTATGGAACCTTTCTGGGATTTTTTATTTCAGCTCATGAAACATGGGACCAACACTTTACATGTTGCATTTATATTTTTGTTCAGTGTATACGGTAAGTGCTGGGTGGGTGCAGACGTGGTGTGGCTGACTGCACTAAACCATTTATGGGGTTGTTTGTTTAGACTTTGGATGTGTGTCAATATGGCTACCAGGAAGAGATCAATTTCTAGAACTTGGCTTTACTCTCTTTCTCTCTATCCTTATCCCTCTATTCTCACCTCTTTCTCTGTATCCTTATCGCTCTATTCTCACCTCTTTCTCTCTATCCTTATCCCTCTATTCTCACATCTTTCTCTCTATCCTTCTCTCTATTCACACCTCTTTCTCTCTATCCTTATCCCTCTATTCTCACATCTTTCTCTCTATCCTTATCCCTCTATTGTTGGCTCTGTGGGGTGTGTTTGTGTTTGTGAACAGAGCCCCAGGACCAGCTTGCTTAGAGGACTCTTCTCCAGGTTCATCTCTCTGTAGGTGATGGCTTTGCTATGGAAGGTTTGGGAATCGTTTCCTTTTAGGTGGTTATAGAATTTAAAAGGCTCTTTTCTGGATTTTGATAATTAGCGGGTATCGGCCTAATTCTGCTCTGCATGCATTATTGGTGTTTTACATTGTATACTGAGCATATTTTTGCAGAATTCTGCATGTAGAGTCTCAATTTGGTGTTTGTCCCATTTTGTGAATTCTTGGTTGGTGAGCGAACCCCAGACCCCACAACCATAAAGGACAATGGGTTCTAGAACAGATTCAAGTATTTTTTTTAGCCAGATCCTAATTGGTATGTCAAATGTTTTGATCTCTGTGTTTACAAACACACCCCACAGAGCCCCAGGACAGCAGCACAATTAGACCCAGCCAAATCATGAGAAAACAAAAATATAATTATTTCCAATGTGTCAAGAAATTAACAAAAAAACTGAGCAAACTAGAATACTATTTGGCCCTTAACAGAGAATACACAGTGACAGAATACCTGACCACGGTGACTGACCCAAACTTAAGGAAAGCTTTGACTATGTACAGACTCAGTGAGCATGGCCTTGCTATTGAGAAAGGCTGCCGTAGGCAGACATGGCTCTCTTGAGAAGACAGGCTATGTGCACACTGCCCACAAAATTAGTTGGAAACTGAACTGCACTTCCTAACTTCCTACCAAATGTATGACACATATTTCCCTCAGATTACACAGATCCACAAAGACTTTGAAAACAAATCAAACAATGACCAACTCGTATGTGTTAGGCGAATTAACGCAGTCTGCAATCATAGCAGCAAGATTTGTGGCCCGTTGCCATAAGAAAAGGGCAAACAACATAAATACAACACATACAACACGGGGCGGCAGGGTAGCCTAGTGGTTAGAGCGTTGGACTAGTAACCGGAAGGTTGCAAGTTCAAACCCCCGAGCCGACAAGGTCTGTCGTTCTGCCCCTGAACAGGCAGTTAACCCACTGTTCCTAGGCCTTCATTGAAAATAAGAATTTGTTCTTAACTGACTTGCCTGGTTAAATAAAGGTAAAATAAAAATAAATAAATAAAATAAACATATTTCAGTTGATTTATTTTCCTTTTCATACTTCAACTATTGGCACATTGTTACTACACTGTACAAGCCAATAATATAACATGTGAAATGTCTATATTCTTTGAAAACCTTTGATGTTTACTAATGTTTATTTCCCTTTTATTTATTGTCTATTCCATTTACTTTGGCAATGTAAACATATGTTTCCCAAAACAATAAAGCCCTTTGAACTGAAAAAGAGAGAGACAGAGGCAGGGAAAGACAGAAAGCGAGAGAGAGAGAGAGAGAGGTCTCTGTCTGCTCGGTCTCTCTGTCTGCTCGGTCTCTCTGTCTGCTCGGTCTCTGTCTGCTCGGTCTCTCTGTCTGCTCGGTCTCTCTGTCTGCTCGGTCTCTCTGTCTGCTCGGTCTCTCTGTCTGCTCGGTCTGTCTGTCTGCTCGGTCTGTCTGTCTGCTCGGTCTGTCTGGTGAGGTAATGCTGGAACATATGGGTCACTTCCTGTCTCGTGTGTGTGATCCTCTGCTTTCCATGTGGGTAAAACCTTTGTTAGTTGGAGGGGGGAGGATCGAGGGAAGTGGTATCTGTAATCACTCTCTGATTACAAGACTTGCATGTTTTTGTTCATCTTTTCTGTAGAAAGGAGGACTGTAGCTAACTGAGTTATGTTTTCAGAGACACACCCAGGGTATAGAGTGCAGTCCACACGGTCCTCTGAAAAACGTTTGTCTCTCTGCCTCTCCAGGGGTTGTCTAAAAGTATTGGATTCCTCCGTGTGTGTGTAGATGTGTGTGTGCAGATGTGTGTGTGCAGATGGGTGTGTGTGTGTGTGTGCAGATGTGTGAGGGCTGGAAGTCTTGAAGCACTTATTTCTCAGAGGCCTTTTTCTTATTTTCTTGCTCAGCCTTCCTGTGAACCGATTGGTGGCTATAGCCCACACCTGAGTGTGTGAGTGAATCCCTGACTCTGGTTTCCCTCATGTGACTGATGGGAGGGATATGAAGAAGAAACAGGCGAGGGAGAGTTGAGGAAGGGAGAGGAGAGTGCAGCTGTGTGTGTGTGGGTTGTTGGTTCAGAGAGAGTGCAGCTGTGTGTGTGTGGGTTGTTGGTTCAGAGAGAGTGCAGTAGCATGTGTGGGTTGTTGGTTCAGAGAGAGTGCAGCTGTGTGTATGTGGGTTGTTGGTTCAGAGAGAGTGCAGCTGTGTGTGTGTGGGTTGTTGGTTCAGAGAGAGTGCAGCTGTGTGTGTGTGGGTTGTTGGTTCAGAGAGAGTGCAGTAGCATGTGTGGGTTGTTGGTTCAGAGAGAGTGCAGCTGCGTGTGTGTGGGTTGTTGGTTCAGAGAGAGTGCAGCTGTGTGTGTGTGTGTGTGTGGGGGGGGTTGTTGGTTCAGAGACAGTTCGGCAGCATGTGTGTGTAACAAGGTGGGTGTTACTGTGTTGGGCTCAGTGTGCTCAAGCTGGAAGGCTGCGTTGAGCTCAGCTGTAAAAACACCCTCCTTTCTTTCCTCCCTCCATCTCTCCTGGTCTCTCTCAACGGAGCAGTCTCTCCCTCACTGACTGCTTTCATTTCTTAGCCTGGTTCTGAGTTAACCTGTCCCCTCATCCCATATACTCCTACCCTGTCCCTGTACCCTAGAGGATGTTACCCTCCTGTCCCCTTACCCTGTCCCTGTACTCTGGAGGATTTTACCTTCCTGTCCCTGTACCCTGGAGGATTTTACCTCCCTGTCCCCTTACCCTGTCCCTGTACCCTGGAGGATTTTACCTTCCTGTCCCCTTACCCTGTCCCTGTCCCTGTACCCTGGAGGATTTTACCCCCTGTCCCTACACCCTGGAGGATTTGACCCCCTGTCCCTACACCCTGGAGGATTTTACCTCCCTGTCCCTACACCCTGGAGGATTTTACCTCCCTGTCCCCTTACCCTGTCCCTGTCCCTACACCCTGGAGGATTTTACCTCCCTGTCCCCTTACCCTGTTCCTGTCCCTACACCCTGGAGGATTTTACCCCCTGTCCCCTCAACCTAAAAGTCCTCAGAGATGTATAATTGGTCTCAGTTGAGAAACACTTTAAGAGTGGATTGTTCTGAACCACAGCTCTGAGTCAAGCTGCAACACTGCTTTGCCCAACAACAACAACAACAGGTGGACTGTAGGTAGGAGTAAGGTTTGGAATGTAGTCTTGTGTAATGTCCTAGGTTATGTGTCACGATGTTCTAAGACGATTCCAGAATTTAAGTGACCGACATAGGCCTACAGATATTCAACAAAATACAATACATATTGGCTGACTTCACATATTACTTTTTTAGTCATAACAGAAATGTATCATTATTTGAGGCATTGAGGCACTGCCTGAGACCCTGAACCATGAATTCAGAAACAAGTTTACTAATACTGCTGTGGCACAGCTACAACAACAATCTGGTCACTGCTGTTTCAACCAAAAAGCTCCTACTCACCATAACATCATTCCATGGCAGCCAAGTTAGTTCCTCCTAGATAATACTGACAAAGTGATCATTTTCTGAATTTGAAACAATTATCCCTCCTACCCTCTCTTCCCCCACTCTCACTCTCTCACTCTCTCCCTCTCCAGGCCCTGTGTATAAACGTGCAGTGCAGTGATGTGCTGGAAACGTTGTGTCTGGTGTTCTGTGGAGCTGATGTGAACTGTTCTACTGGCCAGACTGACTGTCCCTCCCCCCTCTCCCTGGCACTTGCACACAACCAGAAACTACAGGCCCAGTTCCTCTCTCACAACCTCAACACAGGTACACACACACTCCTGTTGACAGATAACATGTTGATTCATATATATTCATATTCATTTGTATTCATTCACATATTTACATGTTGTTTATTCCTGTTGAATAATTACTGTGCGTGTTTTATTCCTGTTGAATAATTACTGTGCGTGTTGTGTGTCTGCAGAGCTGCCTCGGTCGGAGGTGACTGGGGACATGGAGCCTCAACACTATTCACCACAGCACCCCGTCACTCACAATGGCTTCCTTTTCAAGACCGCCTCCATGGTCCGGCCTATTACGGAGCGCAAGGCCAGGGAGGGTGAGCCAATCACACACACCCTAGTTTCTTGCTTAGTCCTCTTGTCCTTCCCCTAGTCCCTTCCCTTAGTCCCTTCCTCGAGTCCCCTAGTTCCTTCCCGTAGTCCCTTCCCCTAGTCCTTTCCTCTAGTCCGTAGTCCCTTCCCCTAGTCCTTTCCTCTAGTCCCGTAGTCCCTTCCCCCAGTCCTTTCCTCTAGTCCCGTAGTCCCTTCCTCTAGTCCTTTCCTCTAGTCCCGTAGTCCCTTCCCCTAGTCCTTTCCTCTAGTCCCGTAGTCCCTACCCCTAGTCCTTTCCTCAAGTCCCGTAGTCCCTTCCTCTTGCCCCTCAATCCCTTCCCCTAGTCCTGTAGTCCCTCCCCCTAGTGCTTTCCTCTAGTCCCGTAGTCCCTTCCTCTTGCCCCTTAATCCCTTCCCCTATTCCTGTAGTCCCTTCCTCTAGTCCCTTCCCCTAGTCATGTAGTCCCTTCTTCCAGTCCCTTCCTCTAGTCCCTTCCCCTAGTCCTGTAGTCCCTTCTTCCAGTCCCTTCCTCTAGTCCCGTAGTCCCTTCCCCTAGTTCTCTAGTCCCTTCCCCTAGTTCTCTAGTCCTCTAGTCCCTTCCTTTAGTTCTCTAGTCCCTTCCCCTAGTTCTCTAGTCCCTTCTAGTCCCTTCCCGTAGTTCTCTAGTCCCTTCCCCTAGTTCTCTAGTCCTCTAGTCCCTTGCTCTAGTTCTCTAGTCCTCTAGTCCCTTGCTCTAGTCCTCTAGTCCCATCCTCTAGTCCCATCCTCTTGTCCCTTTCTCTAGTTCTCTAGTCCCGTCACCTAGTTTTAGTCCCTTCCCCTAGTTCTCTATTCCCTTCCCCTAGTCCTCTAGTCCCTTCCCCTAGTTCTCTAGTCCATTTCCCTAGTCCTCTAGTCCCTTCCCCTAGTTCTCTAGTCCCTTCCCCTAGTTCTCTAGTCCCTTCCCCTAGTTCTCTAGTCCCTTCCCCTAGTTCTCTAGTCCCTCTAGTTTTATAGTCCTTTCCCCTAGTCCTCTAGTCCCTCTAGTTTTATAGTCCTTTCCCCTAGTCCTCTAGTCCCTTCCCCTAGTTCTCTAGTCCCTTCCCATAGTTCTCTAGTCCCTTCCCCTAGTTCTCTAGTCCCTTCCCCTAGTTCTCTAGTCCCTTCCCCTAGTTCTCTAGTCCCTTCACCTAGTCCTCTAGTCCCTTCCTTTAGTTCTCTAGTCTTCTAGTCCCTTCTAGTCCCTTCCCCTAGTTCTCTACTCCCTTCTCCTAGTTCTCTAGTCCTCTAGTCCCTTCCCCTAGTTATCTAGTCCCCTCCTCTAGTCCCTACCTCTAGTTCTCTAGTCCTCTAGTCCCTTCCTCTAGTTCTCGGAGCCTTCCCCTAGTTCTCTAGTCCTCTAGTCCCTTCCTCTAGTTCTCTAGTTCTCTAGTCCCTTCCCCTAGTTCTCTAGTCCCTTCCCCTAGTTCTCTAGTCCCTTCCCCTAGTTCTCTACTCCCTTCCCCTAGTTATTTGTCCTCTAGTCCTTTCCTCTAGTCCCGTAGTTCTCTAGTCCCTTCCCATAGTTCTCTAGTCCCTTCCCCTAGTTCTCTAGTCTTCTAGTCCCTTCCCCTTGTTCTCTAGTCCCCTAGTTCTCTAGTCCCTTCCCCAAGTTCTCTAGTCCTCTAGTCCCTTCCCCTAGTTATCTAGTCCCCTAGTTCTCTGGTCCTCTTGTCCCTTCCCCTAGTTCTCTAGTCCCTTCCCCTAGTTCTCTAGTCCCTTCCCCTAGTTCTCTAGTCCCTTCCCCTAGTTCTCTAGTCCCTTCCCCTAGTTCTCTAGTCTTCTAGTCCCTTCCCCTAGACCTCCAATCCTCTAGTCCCTTCCCCTAGACCTCTAGTCTTCTAGTCCCTTCCCCTAGACCTCTAATCCTCTAGTCCCATAGTCCTCTAGTCCCTTCCCATAGTTCTCTATTCTTCTAGTCCCTTCCCCTAGTTCTCTAGTCCCTTCCCCTAGTTCTCTAGTCCTCTAGTCCCATAGTCCTCTAGTCCCTTCCCATAGTTCTCTAGTCCTCTAGGCCCTTCCCCTAGTTCTCTAGTCCCGTAGTTCTCTAGTCCCTTCCTCTAGTCCCACAGTTCTCTAATCCTCTAGGCCCTTCCCCTAGTTCTCTAGTCCCTTCCTCTAGTCCCATCCTCTTGTCCCTTTCTCTAGTTCTCTAGTCCTCTCCTCTTGTCCCGTAGTTCTCTAGTCCCTTCCACTAGTTCTCTAGTCCTCTAGTCCCTTCCCCTAGTCCCCTCCTCTTGTCCCTTTCTCTAGTTCTCTAGTCCCTTCCCCTAGTTATCTAGTCCCTTCCTCTAGTCCCTTCCCCTAGTCCCCTCTAGTCCCTTCCCGTAGTTCTCTAGTCCTCTCCTCTTGTCCCGTAGATCTCTAGTCCCTTCCCCTAGTTCTGTAGTTCTCTAGTCCCTTCCCCTAGTTCTCTAGTCCCTTCCTCTAGTCCCTTCCCCTAGTTCTCTAGTCCCTTCCCCTAGTTCTCTAGTCCCTTCCCCTAGTTCTCTAGTCCCTTCCCCTAGTTCTCTAGTCCCTTCCCCTAGTTCTCTAGTCCCTTCCCCTAGTTCTCTAGTCCCTTCCACTAGCGCTCTAGTCCCTTCCCCTAGTTCTCTAGTCCCTTCCCCTAGTCCCCTCTAGTCCCTTCCCCTAGTTCTCTAGTCCCTTCCTCTAGTCCCTTCCCCTAGTTCTCTAGTCCCTTCCCCTAGTCCCCTCTAGTCCCTTCCCCTAGTTCTCTAGTCCCTTCCACTAGCGCTCTAGTCCCTTCCCCTAGTTCTCTAGTCCCTTCCCCTAGTTCTCTAGTCCCTTCCCCTAGTTCTCTAGTCCCTTCCACTAGCGCTCTAGTCCCTTCCCCTAGTTCTCTAGTCCCTTCCCCTAGTCCCCTCTAGTCCCTTCCCCTAGTTCTCTAGTCTTCTAGTCCCTTACTCTAGTTCTCTAGTCCCTTCCCCTAGTTCTCTAGTCCTCTAGTCCCTTCCCCTAAGTCTCTAGTCCCCAAGTCCCTTCCTCTAGTTCTCTAGTTCTCTAGTCCTCTAGTCCATTCTCCTAGTTCTCTAGTCCCTTCCCCTAGTTCTCTAGTCCTCTAGTCCCTTCCTGTAGTCACCTAGTTCTCTAGTCCTCTAGGCCCTTTCCCTAGTTCTCTAGTCCCGTAGTTCTCTAGTCTAGTCCTTTCCCCTAGTCCCCTAGTCCCCTCCTATAGTCCCTTCCCGTAGTTATCTAGTCATCTCCTCTAGTCCCGTAGTTCTCTAGTCCCTTCCCCTAGTCCTCTAGTCCCTTCCCCTAGTTCTCTAGTCCCCTTTTCTAGTCCTCTAGTCCCTCCTCTAGTCCCGTAGTTCTAGTCCCTTCCCCTATTTCTCTAGTCCCCTAGTCCCCTCCCCTAGTCCCTTCCCCTAGTCCCGTCCTCTAGTCCCTTCCTCTAGTTTTCTAGTCTTCTAGTCCCTTCCTCTAGTCTTCTAGTCCCTTCCCCTAGTTCTCTAGTCCCTCCTCTAGTCCCCTAGTTCTCTAGTCCTCTAGTTCCTCCTCTAGTCCCTTCCCCTAGTCCTCTAATCCCTTCCCCTAGTTCTCTAGTCCTCTCCTCTTGTCCCGTAGTTCTCTAGTCCCTTCCCCTAGTTCTCTAGTTCTCTAGTCCCTTCCCCTAGTTCTCTAGTCCCTTCCTCTAGTCCCTTCCCCTAGTCCCCTCTAGTCCCTTCCCCTAGTTCTCTAGTCCTCTAGTCCCTTCCCCTAGTCCCCTCCTCTTGTCCCTTTCTCTAGTTCTCTAGTCCCTTCCCCTAGTTATCTAGTCCCTTCCTCTAGTCCCTTCCCCTAGTCCCCTCTAGTCCCTTCCCGTAGTTCTCTAGTCCTCTCCTCTTGTCCCGTAGATCTCTAGTCCCTTCCCCTAGTTCTGTAGTTCTCTAGTCCCTTCCCCTAGTTCTCTAGTCCCTTCCTCTAGTCCCTTCCCCTAGTTCTCTAGTCCCTTCCCCTAGTTCTCTAGTCCCTTCCCCTAGTTCTCTAGTCCCTTCCCCTAGTTCTCTAGTCCCTTCCCCTAGTTCTCTAGTCCCTTCCCCTAGTTCTCTAGTCCCTTCCACTAGCGCTCTAGTCCCTTCCCCTAGTTCTCTAGTCCCTTCCCCTAGTCCCCTCTAGTCCCTTCCCCTAGTTCTCTAGTCCCTTCCTCTAGTCCCTTCCCCTAGTTCTCTAGTCCCTTCCCCTAGTCCCCTCTAGTCCCTTCCCCTAGTTCTCTAGTCCCTTCCACTAGCGCTCTAGTCCCTTCCCCTAGTTCTCTAGTCCCTTCCCCTAGTTCTCTAGTCCCTTCCCCTAGTTCTCTAGTCCCTTCCACTAGCGCTCTAGTCCCTTCCCCTAGTTCTCTAGTCCCTTCCCCTAGTCCCCTCTAGTCCCTTCCCCTAGTTCTCTAGTCTTCTAGTCCCTTACTCTAGTTCTCTAGTCCCTTCCCCTAGTTCTCTAGTCCTCTAGTCCCTTCCCCTAAGTCTCTAGTCCCCAAGTCCCTTCCTCTAGTTCTCTAGTTCTCTAGTCCTCTAGTCCATTCTCCTAGTTCTCTAGTCCCTTCCCCTAGTTCTCTAGTCCTCTAGTCCCTTCCTGTAGTCACCTAGTTCTCTAGTCCTCTAGGCCCTTTCCCTAGTTCTCTAGTCCCGTAGTTCTCTAGTCTAGTCCTTTCCCCTAGTCCCCTAGTCCCCTCCTATAGTCCCTTCCCGTAGTTATCTAGTCATCTCCTCTAGTCCCGTAGTTCTCTAGTCCCTTCCCCTAGTCCTCTAGTCCCTTCCCCTAGTTCTCTAGTCCCCTTTTCTAGTCCTCTAGTCCCTCCTCTAGTCCCGTAGTTCTAGTCCCTTCCCCTATTTCTCTAGTCCCCTAGTCCCCTCCCCTAGTCCCTTCCCCTAGTCCCGTCCTCTAGTCCCTTCCTCTAGTTTTCTAGTCTTCTAGTCCCTTCCTCTAGTCTTCTAGTCCCTTCCCCTAGTTCTCTAGTCCCTCCTCTAGTCCCCTAGTTCTCTAGTCCTCTAGTTCCTCCTCTAGTCCCTTCCCCTAGTCCTCTAATCCCTTCCCCTAGTTCTCTAGTCCTCTCCTCTTGTCCCGTAGTTCTCTAGTCCCTTCCCCTAGTTCTCTAGTTCTCTAGTCCCTTCCCCTAGTTCTCTAGTCCCTTCCTCTAGTCCCTTCCCCTAGTCCCCTCTAGTCCCTTCCCCTAGTTCTCTAGTCCTCTAGTCCCTTCCCCTAGTCCCCTCCTCTAGTCCCTTCCCCTAGTTCTCTAGTCTTCTAGTCCCTTCCCCTAGTTCTCTAGTCCTCTAGTCCTTTCCCCTAGTCCCCTCCTCTAGTCCCTTCCACTAGTTCTCTAGTCTTCTTGTCCCTTCCCCTAGTTCTCTAGTCCCTTCCCCTAGTTCTCTAGTCCCTTCCCCTAGTTCTCTAGTCCTCTAGTCCCTTCCCCTAGTTCTCTAGTCCCTTCACCTAGTCCTCTAGTCCCTTCCTTTAGTTCTCTAGTCTTCTAGTCCCTTCTAGTCCCTTCCCCTAGTTCTCTACTCCCTTCTCCTAGTTCTCTAGTCCTCTAGTCCCTTCCCCTAGTTATCTAGTCCCCTCCTCTAGTCCCTACCTCTAGTTCTCTAGTCCTCTAGTCCCTTCCTCTAGTTCTCGGAGCCTTCCCCTAGTTCTCTAGTCCTCTAGTCCCTTCCTCTAGTTCTCTAGTTCTCTAGTCCCTTCCCCTAGTTCTCTAGTCCCTTCCCCTAGTTCTCTAGTCCCTTCCCCTAGTTCTCTACTCCCTTCCCCTAGTTATTTGTCCTCTAGTCCTTTCCTCTAGTCCCGTAGTTCTCTAGTCCCTTCCCATAGTTCTCTAGTCCCTTCCCCTAGTTCTCTAGTCTTCTAGTCCCTTCCCCTTGTTCTCTAGTCCCCTAGTTCTCTAGTCCCTTCCCCAAGTTCTCTAGTCCTCTAGTCCCTTCCCCTAGTTATCTAGTCCCCTAGTTCTCTGGTCCTCTTGTCCCTTCCCCTAGTTCTCTAGTCCCTTCCCCTAGTTCTCTAGTCCCTTCCCCTAGTTCTCTAGTCCCTTCCCCTAGTTCTCTAGTCCCTTCCCCTAGTTCTCTAGTCTTCTAGTCCCTTCCCCTAGACCTCCAATCCTCTAGTCCCTTCCCCTAGACCTCTAGTCTTCTAGTCCCTTCCCCTAGACCTCTAATCCTCTAGTCCCATAGTCCTCTAGTCCCTTCCCATAGTTCTCTATTCTTCTAGTCCCTTCCCCTAGTTCTCTAGTCCCTTCCCCTAGTTCTCTAGTCCTCTAGTCCCATAGTCCTCTAGTCCCTTCCCATAGTTCTCTAGTCCTCTAGGCCCTTCCCCTAGTTCTCTAGTCCCGTAGTTCTCTAGTCCCTTCCTCTAGTCCCACAGTTCTCTAATCCTCTAGGCCCTTCCCCTAGTTCTCTAGTCCCTTCCTCTAGTCCCATCCTCTTGTCCCTTTCTCTAGTTCTCTAGTCCTCTCCTCTTGTCCCGTAGTTCTCTAGTCCCTTCCACTAGTTCTCTAGTCCTCTAGTCCCTTCCCCTAGTCCCCTCCTCTTGTCCCTTTCTCTAGTTCTCTAGTCCCTTCCCCTAGTTATCTAGTCCCTTCCTCTAGTCCCTTCCCCTAGTCCCCTCTAGTCCCTTCCCGTAGTTCTCTAGTCCTCTCCTCTTGTCCCGTAGATCTCTAGTCCCTTCCCCTAGTTCTGTAGTTCTCTAGTCCCTTCCCCTAGTTCTCTAGTCCCTTCCTCTAGTCCCTTCCCCTAGTTCTCTAGTCCCTTCCCCTAGTTCTCTAGTCCCTTCCCCTAGTTCTCTAGTCCCTTCCCCTAGTTCTCTAGTCCCTTCCCCTAGTTCTCTAGTCCCTTCCCCTAGTTCTCTAGTCCCTTCCACTAGCGCTCTAGTCCCTTCCCCTAGTTCTCTAGTCCCTTCCCCTAGTCCCCTCTAGTCCCTTCCCCTAGTTCTCTAGTCCCTTCCTCTAGTCCCTTCCCCTAGTTCTCTAGTCCCTTCCCCTAGTCCCCTCTAGTCCCTTCCCCTAGTTCTCTAGTCCCTTCCACTAGCGCTCTAGTCCCTTCCCCTAGTTCTCTAGTCCCTTCCCCTAGTTCTCTAGTCCCTTCCCCTAGTTCTCTAGTCCCTTCCACTAGCGCTCTAGTCCCTTCCCCTAGTTCTCTAGTCCCTTCCCCTAGTCCCCTCTAGTCCCTTCCCCTAGTTCTCTAGTCTTCTAGTCCCTTACTCTAGTTCTCTAGTCCCTTCCCCTAGTTCTCTAGTCCTCTAGTCCCTTCCCCTAAGTCTCTAGTCCCCAAGTCCCTTCCTCTAGTTCTCTAGTTCTCTAGTCCTCTAGTCCATTCTCCTAGTTCTCTAGTCCCTTCCCCTAGTTCTCTAGTCCTCTAGTCCCTTCCTGTAGTCACCTAGTTCTCTAGTCCTCTAGGCCCTTTCCCTAGTTCTCTAGTCCCGTAGTTCTCTAGTCTAGTCCTTTCCCCTAGTCCCCTAGTCCCCTCCTATAGTCCCTTCCCGTAGTTATCTAGTCATCTCCTCTAGTCCCGTAGTTCTCTAGTCCCTTCCCCTAGTCCTCTAGTCCCTTCCCCTAGTTCTCTAGTCCCCTTTTCTAGTCCTCTAGTCCCTCCTCTAGTCCCGTAGTTCTAGTCCCTTCCCCTATTTCTCTAGTCCCCTAGTCCCCTCCCCTAGTCCCTTCCCCTAGTCCCGTCCTCTAGTCCCTTCCTCTAGTTTTCTAGTCTTCTAGTCCCTTCCTCTAGTCTTCTAGTCCCTTCCCCTAGTTCTCTAGTCCCTCCTCTAGTCCCCTAGTTCTCTAGTCCTCTAGTTCCTCCTCTAGTCCCTTCCCCTAGTCCTCTAATCCCTTCCCCTAGTTCTCTAGTCCTCTCCTCTTGTCCCGTAGTTCTCTAGTCCCTTCCCCTAGTTCTCTAGTTCTCTAGTCCCTTCCCCTAGTTCTCTAGTCCCTTCCTCTAGTCCCTTCCCCTAGTCCCCTCTAGTCCCTTCCCCTAGTTCTCTAGTCCTCTAGTCCCTTCCCCTAGTCCCCTCCTCTAGTCCCTTCCCCTAGTTCTCTAGTCTTCTAGTCCCTTCCCCTAGTTCTCTAGTCCTCTAGTCCTTTCCCCTAGTCCCCTCCTCTAGTCCCTTCCACTAGTTCTCTAGTCTTCTTGTCCCTTCCCCTAGTTCTCTAGTCCCTTCCCCTAGTTCTCTAGTCCCTTCCCCTAGTTCTCTAGTCCTCTAGTCCCTTCCCCTAGTCCCCTCTAGTCCCTTCCCCTAGTTTTCTAGTCTTCTAGTCCCTTCCCCTAGTTCTCTAGTCCTCTAGTCTATTCCCCTAGTCCCTTCCCATTGTTCTCTAGTTCTCTAGTCCCTTCCTATAGTCCCTTCCCGTAGTTCTCTAGTCCTCTCCTCTTGTCCCATAGTTCTCTAGTCCCTTCCCCTAGTCCTCTAATCCCTTCCCCTAGTTCTCTAGTCCTCTCCTCTTGTCCCGTGGTTCTCTAGTCCCTTCCCCTAGTTCTCTAGTTCTCTAGTCCCTTCCCCTAGTTCTCTAGTCCCTTCCTCTAGTCCCTTCCCCTAGTCCCCTCTAGTCCCTTCCCCTAGTTCTCTAGTCTTCTAGTCCCTTCCCCTAGTTCTCTAGTCCCTTCCCCTAGTTCTCTAGTCCCTTCCCCTTGTTCTCTAGTCCTCTAGTCCCTTCCCCTTGTTCTCTATTCCCCTAGTCCCTTCCCGTTGTTCTCTAGTTCTCTAGTCCCTTCCTATAGTCCCTTCCCGTAGTTCTCTAGTCCTCTCCTCTTGTCCCGTAGTTCTCTAGTCCCTTCCCCTAGTTCTCTAGTCATTTCCCCTAGTTCTCTAGTCCCTTCCCCTAGTCCCCTCCTATAGTCCCTTCCCCTAGTTCTCTAGTCTTCTAGTCCCTTCCCCTAGTTCTCTAGTCCTCTAGTCCCTTCCTCTAGTTCTCTAGTCCCTTCCCCTAATTCTCTAGTCCCCAAGTCCCTTCCTCTAGTTCTCTAGTCCTCTAGTCCATTCTCCTAGTTCTCTAGTCTTCTAGTCCCTTCCCCTAGTTCTCTAGTCTTCTTGTCCCTTCCCCTAGTTCTCTAGTCCCTTCCCCTAGTTCTCTAGTCCTCTAGTCCCTTCCCCTAGTCCCCTCTAGTCCCTTCCCCTAGTTTTCTAGTCTTCTAGTCCCTTCCCCTAGTTCTCTAGTCCTCTAGTCTATTCCCCTAGTCCCTTCCCGTTGTTCTCTAGTTCTCTAGTCCCTTCCTATAGTCCCTTCCCGTAGTTCTCTAGTCCTCTCCTCTTGTCCCGTAGTTCTCTAGTCCCTTCCCCTAGTTCTCTAGTCCTTTCCCCTAGTTCTCTAGTCCCTTCCCCTAGTCCCCTCCTCTAGTCCCTTCCCCTAGTTCTCTAGTCTTCTAGTCCCTTCCCCTAGTTCTCTAGTCCTCTAGTCCCTTCCTCTAGTTCTCTAGTCCCTTCCCCTAATTCTCTAGTCCCCAAGTCCCTTCCTCTAGTTCTCTAGTCCTCTAGTCCATTCTCCTAGTTCTCTAGTCTTCTAGTCCCTTCCCCTAGTTCTCTAGTCCTCTAGTCCTTTCCCCTAGTCCCCTCCTCTAGTCCCTTCCCCTAGTTCTCTAGTCTTCTTGTCCCTTCCCCTAGTTCTCTAGTCCCTTCCCCTAGTTCTCTAGTCCCTTCCCCTAGTTCTCTAGTCCTCTAGTCCCTTCCCCTAGTCCCCTCTAGTCCCTTCCCCTAGTTTTCTAGTCTTCTAGTCCCTTCCCCTAGTTCTCTAGTCCTCTAGTCTATTCCCCTAGTCCCTTCCCATTGTTCTCTAGTTCTCTAGTCCCTTCCTATAGTCCCTTCCCGTAGTTCTCTAGTCCTCTCCTCTTGTCCCATAGTTCTCTAGTCCCTTCCCCTAGTCCTCTAATCCCTTCCCCTAGTTCTCTAGTCCTCTCCTCTTGTCCCGTGGTTCTCTAGTCCCTTCCCCTAGTTCTCTAGTTCTCTAGTCCCTTCCCCTAGTTCTCTAGTCCCTTCCTCTAGTCCCTTCCCCTAGTCCCCTCTAGTCCCTTCCCCTAGTTCTCTAGTCCCTTCCCCTAGTTCTCTAGTCCCTTCCCCTTGTTCTCTAGTCCTCTAGTCCCTTCCCCTTGTTCTCTAGTCCTCCAGTCCCTTCCCCTTGTTCTCTATTCCCCTAGTCCCTTCCCGTTGTTCTCTAGTTCTCTAGTCCCCTCCTCTAGTCCCTTCCCCTAGTTCTCTAGTCTTCTTGTCCCTTCCCCTAGTTCTCTAGTCCTCTAGTCCCTTCCCCTAGTCCCCTCTAGTCCCTTCCCCTAGTTTTCTAGTCTTCTAGTCCCTTCCCCTAGTTCTCTAGTCCTCTAGTCTATTCCCCTAGTCCCTTCCCGTTGTTCTCTAGTTCTCTAGTCTCTTCCTATAGTCCCTTCCCGTAGTTCTCTAGTCCTCTCCTCTTGTCCCATAGTTCTCTAGTCCCTTCCCCTAGTCCTCTAATCCCTTCCCCTAGTTCTCTAGTCCTCTCCTCTTGTCCCGTGGTTCTCTAGTCCCTTCCCCTAGTTCTCTAGTTCTCTAGTCCCTTCCCCTAGTTCTCTAGTCCCTTCCTCTAGTCCCTTCCCCTAGTCCCCTCTAGTCCCTTCCCCTAGTTCTCTAGTCTTCTAGTCCCTTCCCGTAGTTCTCTAGTCCTCTCCTCTTGTCCCATAGTTCTCTAGTCCCTTCCCCTAGTCCTCTAATCCCTTCCCCTAGTTCTCTAGTCCTCTCCTCTTGTCCCGTAGTTCTCTAGTCCCTTCCCCTAGTTCTCTAGTCCTTTCCCCTAGTTCTCTAGTCCCTTCCCCTAGTCCCCTCCTCTAGTCCCTTCCCCTAGTTCTCTAGTCTTCTAGTCCCTTCCCCTAGTTCTCTAGTCCTCTAGTCCCTTCCTCTAGTTCTCTAGTCCCTTCCCCTAATTCTCTAGTCCCCAAGTCCCTTCCTCTAGTTCTCTAGTCCTCTAGTCCATTCTCCTAGTTCTCTAGTCTTCTAGTCCCTTCCCCTAGTTCTCTAGTCCTCTAGTCCTTTCCCCTAGTCCCCTCCTCTAGTCCCTTCCCCTAGTTCTCTAGTCTTCTTGTCCCTTCCCCTAGTTCTCTAGTCCCTTCCCCTAGTTCTCTAGTCCCTTCCCCTAGTTCTCTAGTCCTCTAGTCCCTTCCCCTAGTCCCCTCTAGTCCCTTCCCCTAGTTTTCTAGTCTTCTAGTCCCTTCCCCTAGTTCTCTAGTCCTCTAGTCTATTCCCCTAGTCCCTTCCCGTTGTTCTCTAGTTCTCTAGTCCCTTCCTATAGTCCCTTCCCGTAGTTCTCTAGTCCTCTCCTCTTGTCCCATAGTTCTCTAGTCCCTTCCCCTAGTCCTCTAATCCCTTCCCCTAGTTCTCTAGTCCTCTCCTCTTGTCCCGTGGTTCTCTAGTCCCTTCCCCTAGTTCTCTAGTTCTCTAGTCCCTTCCCCTTGTTCTCTAGTCCCTTCCTCTAGTCCCTTCCCCTAGTCCCCTCTAGTCCCTTCCCCTAGTTCTCTAGTCCCTTCCCCTAGTTCTCTAGTCCCTTCCCCTTGTTCTCTAGTCCTCTAGTCCCTTCCCCTTGTTCTCTAGTCCTCCAGTCCCTTCCCCTTGTTCTCTATTCCCCTAGTCCCTTCCCGTTGTTCTCTAGTTCTCTAGTCCCCTCCTCTAGTCCCTTCCCCTAGTTCTCTAGTCCCTTCCTCTAGTCCCTTCCCCTAGTCCCCTCTAGTCCCTTCCCCTAGTTCTCTAGTCTTCTAGTCCCTTCCCCTAGTTCTCTAGTCCCTTCCCCTAGTTCTCTAGTCCCTTCCCCTTGTTCTCTAGTCCTCTAGTCCCTTCCCCTTGTTCTCTAGTCCTCTAGTCCCTTCCCCTTGTTCTCTATTCCCCTAGTCCCTTCCCGTTGTTCTCTAGTTCTCTAGTCCCTTCCTATAGTCCCTTCCCGTAGTTCTCTAGTCCTCTCCTCTTGTCCCGTAGTTCGCTAGTCCCTTCCCCTCGCTCTCTAGTCCCTTCCACTAGCGCTCTAGTCCCTTCCCCTAGTTCTCTAGTCCCTTCCCCTAGTTCTCTAGTCCCTTCCCCTAGTTCTCTATTCCCCTAGTCCCTTCCCGTTGTTCTCTAGTTCTCTAATCCCTTCCTATAGTCCCTTCCCGTAGTTCTCTAGTCCTCTCCTCTTGTCCCGTAGTTCTCTAGTCCCTTCCCCTAGTTCTCTAGTCCCTTCCCCTAGTTCTCTAGTCCTTTAGTCCCTTCCCCTAGTCCCCTCCTCTAGTCCCTTCCCCTAGTTCTCTAGTCTTCTAGTCCCTTCCCCTAGTTCTCTAGTCCTCTAGTCCCTTCCCCTAGTTCTCTAGTTCTCTAGTCCCTTCCCCTAGTTCTCTAGTCCCTTCCTCTAGTCCCTTCCCCTAGTCCCCTCTAGTCCCTTCCCCTAGTTCTCTAGTCTTCTAGTCCCTTCCCCTAGTTCTCTAGTCCCTTCCCCTAGTTCTCTAGTCCCTTCCCCTTGTTCTCTAGTCCTCTAGTCTATTCCCCTAGTCCCTTCCCGTTGTTCTCTAGTTCTCTAGTCTCTTCCTATAGTCCCTTCCCGTAGTTCTCTAGTCCTCTCCTCTTGTCCCATAGTTCTCTAGTCCCTTCCCCTAGTCCTCTAATCCCTTCCCCTAGTTCTCTAGTCCTCTCCTCTTGTCCCGTGGTTCTCTAGTCCCTTCCCCTAGTTCTCTAGTTCTCTAGTCCCTTCCCCTAGTTCTCTAGTCCCTTCCTCTAGTCCCTTCCCCTAGTCCCCTCTAGTCCCTTCCCCTAGTTCTCTAGTCTTCTAGTCCCTTCCCCTAGTTCTCTAGTCCCTTCCCCTAGTTCTCTAGTCCCTTCCCCTTGTTCTCTAGTCCTCTAGTCCCTTCCCCTTGTTCTCTAGTCCTCTAGTCCCTTCCCCTTGTTCTCTATTCCCCTAGTCCCTTCCCGTTGTTCTCTAGTTCTCTAGTCCCTTCCTATAGTCGCTTCCCGTAGTTCTCTAGTCCTCTCCTCTTGTCCCGTAGTTCGCTAGTCCCTTCCCCTCGCTCTCTAGTCCCTTCCACTAGCGCTCTAGTCCCTTCCCCTAGTTCTCTAGTCCCTTCCCCTAGTTCTCTAGTCCCTTCCCCTAGTTCTCTATTCCCCTAGTCCCTTCCCGTTGTTCTCTAGTTCTCTAGTCCCTTCCTATAGTCCCTTCCCGTAGTTCTCTAGTCCTCTCCTCTTGTCCCGTAGTTCTCTAGTCCCTTCCCCTAGTTCTCTAGTCCCTTCCCCTAGTTCTCTAGTCCTCTAGTCCCTTCCCCTAGTCCCCTCCTCTAGTCCCTTCCCCTAGTACTCTAGTCTTCTAGTCCCTTCCCCTAGTTCTCTAGTCCTCTAGTCCCTTCCCCTAGTTCTCTAGTTCTCTAGTCCCTTCCCCTAGTTCTCTAGTCCCTTCCTCTAGTCCCTTCCCCTAGTCCCCTCTAGTCCCTTCCCCTAGTTCTCTAGTCTTCTAGTCCCTTCCCCTAGTTCTCTAGTCCCTTCCCCTAGTTCTCTAGTCCCTTCCCCTTGTTCTCTAGTCCTCTAGTCCCTTCCCCTTGTTCTCTAGTCCTCTAGTCCCTTCCCCTTGTTCTCTATTCCCCTAGTCCCTTCCCGTTGTTCTCTAGTTCTCTAGTCCCTTCCTATAGTCCCTTCCCGTAGTTCTCTAGTCCTCTCCTCTTGTCCCGTAGTTCGCTAGTCCCTTCCCCTCGCTCTCTAGTCCCTTCCACTAGCGCTCTAGTCCCTTCCCCTAGTTCTCTAGTCCCTTCCCCTAGTTCTGTAGTCCCTTCCCCTAGTTCTCTATTCCCCTAGTCCCTTCCCGTTGTTCTCTAGTTCTCTAGTCCCTTCCTATAGTCCCTTCCCGTAGTTCTCTAGTCCTCTCCTCTTGTCCCGTAGTTCTCTAGTCCCTTCCCCTAGTTCTCTAGTCCCTTCCCCTAGTTCTCTAGTCCTCTAGTCCCTTCCCCTAGTCCCCTCCTCTAGTCCCTTCCCCTAGTTCTCTAGTCTTCTAGTCCCTTCCCCTAGTTCTCTAGTCCTCTAGTCCCTTCCTCTAGTTCTCTAGTCCCTTCCCCTAATTCTCTAGTCCCCAAGTCCCTTCCTCTAGTTCTCTAGTTCTCTAGTCCTGTAGTCCATTCTCCTAGTTCTCTAGTCCCTTCCCCTAGTTCTCTAGTCGCCTAGTCCCTTCCTCTAGTCACCTAGTTCTCTAGTCGTCTAGGCCCTTTCCCTAGTTCTCTAGTCCGGTAGTTCTCTAGTCTAGTCCTTTTCCCTAGTCCCCTAGTCCCCTCCTATAGTCCCTTCCCGTAGTTATCTAGTCCTCTCCTCTAGTCCCGTAGTTCTCTAGTCCCTTCCCCTTGTTCTCTAGTCCTCTAGTCCCTCCCTCTAGTCCCTTCCCCTAGTTCTCTAGTCCCTTCCCCTAGTTCTCTAGTCCCTTTTTCTAGTCGTCTAGTCCCTCCTCTAGTCCCGTAGTTCTCTAGTCCCTTCCCCTAGTTCTCTAGTCCTCTAGTCCCTTCCCCCAGTTCTCTAGTCCCTCCTCTAGTCCCCTAGTTCTCTAGTCCTCTAGTTCCTCCTCTAGTCCCTTCCCCTAGTCCTCTAATCCCTTCCCCTAGTTCTCTAGTCCTCTCCTCTTGTCCCGTAGTCCTCTAGTCCCTTCCCCTAGTCCCCTCTAGTCCCTTCCCCTAGTTTTCTAGTCTTCTAGTCCCTTCCCCTAGTTCTCTAGTCCTCTAGTCTATTCCCCTAGTCCCTTCCCGTTGTTCTCTAGTTCTCTAGTCCCTTCCTATAGTCCCTTCCCGTAGTTCTCTAGTCCTCTCCTCTTGTCCCATAGTTCTCTAGTCCCTTCCCCTAGTCCTCTAATCCCTTCCCCTAGTTCTCTAGTCCTCTCCTCTTGTCCCGTGGTTCTCTAGTCCCTTCCCCTAGTTCTCTAGTTCTCTAGTCCCTTCCCCTAGTTCTCTAGTCCCTTCCTCTAGTCCCTTCCCCTAGTCCCCTCTAGTCCCTTCCCCTAGTTCTCTAGTCTTCTAGTCCCTTCCCCTAGTTCTCTAGTCCCTTCCCCTAGTTCTCTAGTCCCTTCCCCTTGTTCTCTAGTCCTCTAGTCCCTTCCCCTTGTTCTCTAGTCCCTTCCCCTTGTTCTCTATTCCCCTAGTCCCTTCCCGTTGTTCTCTAGTTCTCTAGTCCCCTCCTCTAGTCCCTTCCCCTAGTTCTCTAGTCTTCTTGTCCCTTCCCCTAGTTCTCTAGTCCTCTAGTCCCTTCCCCTAGTCCCCTCTAGTCCCTTCCCCTAGTTTTCTAGTCTTCTAGTCCCTTCCCCTAGTTCTCTAGTCCTCTAGTCTATTCCCCTAGTCCCTTCCCGTTGTTCTCTAGTTCTCTAGTCCCTTCCTATAGTCCCTTCCCGTAGTTCTCTAGTCCTCTCCTCTTGTCCCATAGTTCTCTAGTCCCTTCCCCTAGTCCTCTAATCCCTTCCCCTAGTTCTCTAGTCCTCTCCTCTTGTCCCGTGGTTCTCTAGTCCCTTCCCCTAGTTCTCTAGTTCTCTAGTCCCTTCCCCTAGTTCTCTAGTCCCTTCCTCTAGTCCCTTCCCCTAGTCCCGTCTAGTCCCTTCCCCTAGTTCTCTAGTCTTCTAGTCCCTTCCCCTAGTTCTCTAGTCCCTTCCCCTAGTTCTCTAGTCCCTTCCCCTTGTTCTCTAGTCCTCTAGTCCCTTCCCCTTGTTCTCTAGTCCTCTAGTCCCTTCCCCTTGTTCTCTATTCCCCTAGTCCCTTCCCGTTGTTCTCTAGTTCTCTAGTCCCTTCCTATAGTCCCTTCCCGTAGTTCTCTAGTCCTCTCCTCTTGTCCCGTAGTTCGCTAGTCCCTTCCCCTCGCTCTCTAGTCCCTTCCACTAGCGCTCTAGTCCCTTCCCCTAGTTCTCTAGTCCCTTCCCCTAGTTCTCTAGTCCCTTCCCCTAGTTCTCTATTCCCCTAGTCCCTTCCCGTTGTTCTCTAGTTCTCTAGTCCCTTCCTATAGTCCCTTCCCGTAGTTCTCTAGTCCTCTCCTCTTGTCCCGTAGTTCTCTAGTCCCTTCCCCTAGTTCTCTAGTCCCTTCCCCTAGTTCTCTAGTCCTCTAGTCCCTTCCCCTAGTCCCCTCCTCTAGTCCCTTCCCCTAGTTCTCTAGTCTTCTAGTCCCTTCCCCTAGTTCTCTAGTCCTCTAGTCCCTTCCCCTAGTTCTCTAGTTCTCTAATCCCTTCCCCTAGTTCTCTAGTCCCTTCCTCTAGTCCCTTCCCCTAGTCCCCTCTAGTCCCTTCCCCTAGTTCTCTATTCCCCTAGTCCCTTCCCGTTGTTCTCTAGTTCTCTAGTCCCTTCCTATAGTCCCTTCCCATAGTTCTCTAGTCCTCTCCTCTTGTCCCGTAGTTCTCTAGTCCCTTCCCCTAGTTCTCTAGTCCCTTCCCCTAGTTCTCTAGTCCTCTAGTCCCTTCCCCTAGTCCCCTCCTCTAGTCCCTTCCCCTAGTTCTCTAGTCTTCTAGTCCCTTCCCCTAGTTCTCTAGTCCTCTAGTCCCTTCCCCTAGTTCTCTAGTTCTCTAATCCCTTCCCCTAGTTCTCTAGTCCCTTCCTCTAGTCCCTTCCCCTAGTCCCCTCTAGTCCCTTCCCCTAGTTCTCTATTCCCCTAGTCCCTTCCCGTTGTTCTCTAGTTCTCTAGTCCCTTCCTATAGTCCCTTCCCATAGTTCTCTAGTCCTCTCCTCTTGTCCCGTAGTTCTCTAGTCCCTTCCCCTAGTTCTCTAGTCCCTTCCCCTAGTTCTCTAGTCCTCTAGTCCCTTCCCCTAGTCCCCTCCTCTAGTCCCTTCCCCTAGTTCTCTAGTCTTCTAGTCCCTTCCCCTAGTTCTCTAGTCCTCTAGTCCCTTCCTCTAGTTCTCTAGTCCCTTCCCCTAATTCTCTAGTCCCCAAGTCCCTTCCTCTAGTTCTCTAGTTCTCTAGTCCTCTAGTCCATTCTCCTAGTTCTCTAGTCCCTTCCCCTAGTTCTCTAGTCGCCTAGTCCCTTCCTCTAGTCACCTAGTTCTCTAGTCGTCTAGGCCCTTTCCCTAGTTCTCTAGTCCGGTAGTTCTCTAGTCTAGTCCTTTTCCCTAGTTCCCTAGTCCCCTCCTATAGTCCCTTCCCGTAGTTATCTAGTCCTCTCCTCTAGTCCCGTAGTTCTCTAGTCCCTTCCCCTTGTTCTCTAGTCCTCTAGTCCCTCCCTCTAGTCCCTTCCCCTAGTTCTCTAGTCCCTTCCCCTAGTTCTCTAGTCCCTTTTTCTAGTCGTCTAGTCCCTCCTCTAGTCCCGTAGTTCTCTAGTCCCTTCCCCTACTTCTCTAGTCCTCTAGTCCCTTCCCCCAGTTCTCTAGTCCCTCCTCTAGTCCCCTAGTTCTCTAGTCCTCTAGTTCCTCCTCTAGTCCCTTCCCCTAGTCCTCTAATCCCTTCCCCTAGTTCTCTAGTCCTCTCCTCTTGTCCCGTAGTCCTCTAGTCCCTTCCCCCAGTTCTCTAGTTCTCTAGTCCCTTCCTCTAGTTCTCTAGTCCTCTAGTTATCTAGTCCTCTAGTCCTTTCCTCTAGTTCTCTAGTCCTCTAGTCTCTTCCCCTATTTCTCTAGTCCTCTATTCCCTTCCCCTAGTTCTCTAGTCCTCTATTCCCTTCCTCTAGTTCTCTAGTCCTCTAGTCCCCTAGTTCTCTAGTCCTCTAGTCCCCTAGTTCTCTAGTCCCTTCCCCTAGTTCTCTAGTCCCTTCCCCTAGTTCTCTAGTCTTCTAGTCCCTCTAGTCCCTTCTCCTAGTTCTCTAGTCCCTTCCCCTAGTTTTCTAGTCCTCTAGGCCCTTCCTCTAGTCCCTTTTCCTCTAGTCTCTAGTCCCTTCCCGTAGTTATCTAGTTCTTTATTCCTTTCCCTTAGTTCTCTAATCCTCTAGTCCCTTCCCCTAGCTTTATAGTCCCTTCCCCTAGTTATCTTGTCCTCTAGTCCTTTCCTCTCACCTAGCTCAAGGTGAGTCTTGCTTGGTCGAAGTGTGTCCTCTGTGAGGGATGTCCTCTGTGAATAATATTTCCTCTGGTTGCTCTTGTCTCTGCAGAGTTCAGTCGTCGCTGGTGTATGTTAAATGATGGGAACTTTAGTTACTACGAGAGTGACAAGACCTCCACGCCCAACGGTGCCCTGAAGTCTACAGAGATAGTCTGTCTGTCTGTCAACACACCAGAGAGACATGGGTACCTACCTAAGACTAGTCTTCCATCAGTCTGTTTAACAATCCCTCTCTCTCTCTCTCTCTCGCTCTCTCTCTCTCTCTCTCTCTCTCTCTCTCTCTCTCTCTCTCTCTCTCTCTCTCTCTCTCTCTCTCTCTCTCTCTCTCTCAGCTATGACCATACGTTTAAGCTTAACAGTCTCTCTCTCTCAGCTATGACCATACGTTTAAGCTTAACAATCTCTCTCTCTCTCCCTCTCAGCTATGACCATACGTTTGAGCTGTACTCTGACTCAGAGCGTCTCTATCTGTTTGGAACTGATGACCAAGACAGCCACAAGGAGTGGGTCAAATCCATCACCAAGGTAACCACACACTGACCCTTACCTAGGTAACCACGCATACTGACGTCACCTCTGTCAGTGGTTCCCAATCGTTCTCTCCCCTTCAAATTAGTGGATTTGGCTATTTCAGCCTCACCTGTTGCTGACCAGTGTATGAAATCGAGCACACAGCCATGCAATCTCCATAGACAAGCATTGACAGTAGAATGGCCTTACTGAAGAACTCGGTGACTTTCAATGTGGCACCATCATAGGATGTCAGTTGGTCATATTTCTGCCCTACTAGAGCTGCCCTGGTCAACTCTAAGTGCTGTTATTGTGAATATAAATGTCCAACAGCAACAACGTCTCAGAAGTGGCAGGCCGCACAAGCTCACAGAACGGGATCACTGAAGCGCGTAGCGAGTACAAATTATCTAGTTCTCTAGTCCCCTAGTCCTCTAGTCCCTTCCTCTAGTTTTATAGTCCTCTAGTCCCTTTCCCTAGTCATCTAGTCCCCTAGTCCTCTAGTCCCTTCCTCTAGTTTTATAGTCCTCTAGTCCCTTTCCCTAGTCATCTAGTCCCCTAGTCCTCTAGTCCCTTCCTCTAGTTTTATAGTCCTCTAGTCCCTTTCCCTAGTCCTCTAGTCCCTTCCTCTAGTTTTATAGTCCTCTAGTCCTCTAGTCCCTTTCCCTAGTCCCCTAGTCCTCTAGTCCCTTCCTCTAGTTTTATGGTCCTCTAGTCCCTTCCTCTAGTTTTATGGTCCTCTAGTCTCTTTCCCTAGTCCCTTAGTCCTCTAGTCCCTTCAGTTTTGCCTCTGGATGCAATGTCAGCACAATAACTGTTCGTCAGGAGCTTCATGAAATGGGTTTCCATGGTCAAGCAGCCTGAACAATACCAAGCTTCGGCTGGAGTGGTGTAAAGCTCGCCGCCATTGGACTCTGGAGCAGTGGAAACGCGTTCTCTGGAGTGATGAATCACGCTTCACCCTCTGGCAGTCCGATGGACTAATCTAGGTTTGGCAGATGCCAAGAGAACGCTACCTGCCTAAATGCCTAGTGCCTACTGTAAAGTTTGGTGGAGGAGGAATAATGGTCTGGACTGTTTTTCATGGTTTGGGCTAGGCCCCTTAGTGCCAGTGATACAAGGTCACTTAGTGCCAGTGATATACTACAGGAAACAATGACGTTCTAGATGATTCCGTGCTTCCAACTTTTTGGCAACAGTTTGGGGAAGGCCCTTTCCTGTTTCAGCATGACAGTGCCCCCATGCACTTGTTGTAACTTTAATGTGTTACAAAGTTAATGTTTAAGTTCATTCATGGAGCTGTATCTAAAGACATTTCTTTACAGTTATTTACATATGTAATTGTATTGGTTAGTATTGAATTACGCTTTTGACTGCAAGTTCCAGAATGCCTTGCGACAGGAATGAGAGAGATAACGCGCCAGTTATGTGCAGGTGAAAAGTGATTAAGCTGACTTTCCGCTAGCATCTTACCTGCATTGCTCTGTAGAATCTAAAGTTTTTAAATGTAACGTGAACAAGTATTATTACTAAAAGAAGCTTTCATATCAAACTCGACATCCCGAGTCATTACTTTGAAGACAGTTAATCTAAAATGCACAAAGTGAGGTCCATACAGAAATAGTTTGTTGCGATCGGTGTGTAAGAATTTGAGTAGTTTGCACAGAGCACTGACCTCAACCGCATCAAACACATCTGGGGTGAATTGGAATGGCGACTGTGAGCCAGGCCTAATCGCCCAACATCAGTGCCCGACCTCACTACTGCTCTCGTGGCTGAATGGAAGCAAGTCCCCGCAGCAATGTTCCAACATCTGGTGGAAAGCCTTCCCAGAAGACTGGAGGCTGTTATAGCAGCAAAAGGGGGGACCATCTCCATATTAATGCCATTATTTTGGAATGAGATGTTGGATGACTTTTGGACATGTAAATTTCTCAATTTATTTAGTGTTAATGACCTCCATCTGATCCATCCTGCAGATCATCTATTTTCTGTGACCAACAGCTTGTATATATTAAATAGGGTTTATTTGAAATATTGTCATAGTTCCTTACTCATGATACAAATGACTTTCGTGATGTTCACCCGTCAAACGTTACAAATGTAACAACAGCCCGGAGCGCATTGCACTTGAAAAAACATACCGATGTAACCATGTGCCATTTAATGTTTATTTCACGACCACTAGTGCTCCCAAGTCAACAACCCATATACATTCCACACGTTTATTAGTGAGTGCTCCCAAGTCAACAACCCATATACATTCCACACGTTTATTAGTGAGTGCTCCCAAGTCAACAACCCATATACATTCCACACGTTTATTAGTGAGTGCTCCCAAGTCAACAACCCATATACATTCCACACGTTTATTAGTGAGTGGTTCCCAAGTCAACAACCCATATACATTCCACACGTTTATTAGTGAGTGCTCCCAAGTCAACAACCCATATACATTCCACACGTTTATTAGTGAGTGGTTCCCAAGTCAACAACCCATATACATTCCACACGTTTATTAGTGAGTGTTCCCAAGTCAACAACCCATATACATTCCACACGTTTATTAGTGAGTGTTCCCAAGTCAACAACCCATATACATTCCACACGTTTATTAGTGAGTGCTCCCAAGTCAACAACCCATATACATTCCACACGTTTATTAGTGAGTGTTCCCAAGTCAACAACCCATATACATTCCACACGTTTATTAGTGAGTGTTCCCAAGTCAACAACCCATATACATTCCACACGTTTATTAGTGAGTGTTCCCAAGTCAACAACCCATATACACTCCACACGTTTATTAGTGAGTGTTCCCAAGTCAACAACCCATATACATTCCACACGTTTATTAGTGAGTGTTCCCAAGTCAACAACCCATATACATTCCACACATTTATTAGTGAGTGGCTCCCAAGTCAACAACCCATATACATTCCACACGTTTATTAGTGAGTGGCTCCCAAGTCAACAACCCATATACATTCCACACGTTTATTAGTGAGTGGCTCCCAAGTCAACAACCCATATACATTCCACACGTTTATTAGTGAGTGCTCCCAAGTCAACAACCCATATACATTCCACACGTTTATTAGTGAGTGCTCCCAAGTCAACAACCCATATACATTCCACACATTTATTAGTGAGTGCTCCCAAGTCAACAACCCATATACATTCCACACGTTTATTAGTGAGTGGTTCCCAAGTCAACAACCCATATACATTCCACACGTTTATTAGTGAGTGCTCCCAAGTCAACAACCCATATACATTCCACACGTTTATTAGTGAGTGGTTCCCAAGTCAACAACCCATATACATTCCACACGTTTATTAGTGAGTGTTCCCAAGTCAACAACCCATATACATTCCACACGTTTATTAGTGAGTGGTTCCCAAGTCAACAACCGATATGTATTCCACACGTTTATTAGTGAGTGGCTCCCAAGTCAACAACCCATATACATTCCACACGTTTATTAGTGAGTGCTCCCAAGTCAACAACCCATATACATTCCACACGTTTATTAGTGAGTGCTCCCAAGTCAACAACCCATATACATTCCACACGTTTATTAGTGAGTGCTCCCAAGTCAACAACCCATATACATATACATTCCACACGTTTATTAGTGAGTGCTCCCAAGTCAACAACCCATATACATTCCACACGTTTATTAGTGAGTGCTCCCAAGTCAACAACCCATATACATTCCACACGTTTATTAGTGAGTGCTCCCAAGTCAACAACCCATATACATTCCACACGTTTATTAGTGAGTGCTCCCAAGTCAACAACCCATATACATTCCACACGTTTATTAGTGAGTGGTTCCCAAGTCAACAACCCATATACATTCCACACGTTTATTAGTGAGTGCTCCCAAGTCAACAACCCATATACATTCCACACGTTTATTAGTGAGTGGTTCCCAAGTCAACAACCCATATACATTCCACACGTTTATTAGTGAGTGTTCCCAAGTCAACAACCCATATACATTCCACACGTTTATTAGTGAGTGTTCCCAAGTCAACAACCCATATACATTCCACACGTTTATTAGTGAGTGCTCCCAAGTCAACAACCCATATACATTCCACACGTTTATTAGTGAGTGTTCCCAAGTCAACAACCCATATACATTCCACACGTTTATTAGTGAGTGTTCCCAAGTCAACAACCCATATACATTCCACACGTTTATTAGTGAGTGTTCCCAAGTCAACAACCCATATACATTCCACACGTTTATTAGTGAGTGTTCCCAAGTCAACAACCCATATACATTCCACACGTTTATTAGTGAGTGTTCCCAAGTCAACAACCCATATACATTCCACACGTTTATTAGTGAGTGGCTCCCAAGTCAACAACCCATATACATTCCACACGTTTATTAGTGAGTGGCTCCCAAGTCAACAACCCATATACATTCCACACGTTTATTAGTGAGTGGCTCCCAAGTCAACAACCCATATACATTCCACACGTTTATTAGTGAGTGCTCCCAAGTCAACAACCCATATACATTCCACACGTTTATTAGTGAGTGCTCCCAAGTCAACAACCCATATACATTCCACACGTTTATTAGTGAGTGCTCCCAAGTCAACAACCCATATACATTCCACACGTTTATTAGTGAGTGGTTCCCAAGTCAACAACCCATATACATTCCACACGTTTATTAGTGAGTGCTCCCAAGTCAACAACCCATATACATTCCACACGTTTATTAGTGAGTGGTTCCCAAGTCAACAACCCATATACATTCCACACGTTTATTAGTGAGTGTTCCCAAGTCAACAACCCATATACATTCCACACGTTTATTAGTGAGTGTTCCCAAGTCAACAACCCATATACATTCCACACGTTTATTAGTGAGTGCTCCCAAGTCAACAACCCATATACATTCCACACGTTTATTAGTGAGTGTTCCCAAGTCAACAACCCATATACATTCCACACGTTTATTAGTGAGTGTTCCCAAGTCAACAACCCATATACATTCCACACGTTTATTAGTGAGTGTTCCCAAGTCAACAACCCATATACATTCCACACGTTTATTAGTGAGTGTTCCCAAGTCAACAACCCATATACATTCCACACGTTTATTAGTGAGTGGTTCCCAAGTCAACAACCGATATGTATTCCACACGTTTATTAGTGAGTGGCTCCCAAGTCAACAACCCATATACATTCCACACGTTTATTAGTGAGTGCTCCCAAGTCAACAACCCATATACATTCCACACGTTTATTAGTGAGTGGCTCCCAAGTCAACAACCCATATACATTCCACACGTTTATTAGTGAGTGCTCCCAAGTCAACAACCCATATACATTCCACACGTTTATTAGTGAGTGTTCCCAAGTCAACAACCCATATACATTCCACACGTTTATTAGTGAGTGTTCCCAAGTCAACAACCCATATACATTCCACACGTTTATTAGTGAGTGCTCCCAAGTCAACAACCCATATACATTCCACACGTTTATTAGTGAGTGTTCCCAAGTCAACAACCCATATACATTCCACACGTTTATTAGTGAGTGCTCCCAAGTCAACAACCCATAGACATTCCACACGTTTATTAGTGAGTGTTCCCAAGTCAACAACCCATATACATTCCACACGTTTATTAGTGAGTGTTCCCAAGTCAACAACCCATATACATTCCACACGTTTATTAGTGAGTGTTCCCAAGTCAACAACCCATATACATTCCACACGTTTATTAGTGAGTGTTCCCAAGTCAACAACCCATATACATTCCACACGTTTATTAGTGAGTGCTCCCAAGTCAACAACCCATATACATTCCACACGTTTATTAGTGAGTGTTCCCAAGTCAACAACCCATATGTATTCCACACGTTTATTAGTGAGTGCTCCCAAGTCAACAACCCATATACATTCCACACGTTTATTAGTGAGTGCTCCCAAGTCAACAACCCATATACATTCCACACGTTTATTAGTGAGTGCTCCCAAGTCAACAACCCATATACATTCCACACGTTTATTAGTGAGTGGCTCCCAAGTCAACAACCCATATACATTCCACACGTTTATTAGTGAGTGTTCCCAAGTCAACAACCCATATACATTCCACACGTTTATTAGTGAGTGCTCCCAAGTCAACAACCCATATACATTCCACACGTTTATTAGTGAGTGGCTCCCAAGTCAACAACCCATATACATTCCACACGTTTATTAGTGAGTGCTCCCAAGTCAACAACCCATATACATTCCACACGTTTATTAGTGAGTGGTTCCCAAGTCAACAACCCATATACATTCCACACGTTTATTAGTGAGTGCTCCCAAGTCAACAACCCATATACATTCCACACGTTTATTAGTGAGTGCTCCCAAGTCAACAACCCATATACATTCCACACGTTTATTAGTGAGTGCTCCCAAGTCAACAACCCATATACATTCCACACGTTTATTAGTGAGTGCTCCCAAGTCAACAACCCATATACATTCCACACGTTTATTAGTGAGTGCTCCCAAGTCAACAACCCATATACATTCCACACGTTTATTAGTGAGTGTTCCCAAGTCAACAACCCATATACATTCCACACGTTTATTAGTGAGTGCTCCCAAGTCAACAACCCATATACATTCCACACGTTTATTAGTGAGTGTTCCCAAGTCAACAACCCATATACATTCCACACGTTTATTAGTGAGTGCTCCCAAGTCAACAACCCATATACATTCCACACGTTTATTAGTGAGTGTTCCCAAGTCAACAACCCATATACATTCCACACGTTTATTAGTGAGTGTTCCCAAGTCAACAACCCATATACATTCCACACGTTTATTAGTGAGTGCTCCCAAGTCAACAACCCATATGTATTCCACACGTTTATTAGTGAGTGTTCCCAAGTCAACAACCCATATACATTCCACACGTTTATTAGTGAGTGTTCCCAAGTCAACAACCCATATACATTCCACACGTTTATTAGTGAGTGCTCCCAAGTCAACAACCCATATACATTCCACACGTTTATTAGTGAGTGTTCCCAAGTCAACAACCCATATGTATTCCACACGTTTATTAGTGAGTGTTCCCAAGTCAACAACCCATATGTATTCCACACGTTTATTAGTGAGTGTTCCCAAGTCAACAACCCATATACATTCCACACGTTTATTAGTGAGTGCTCCCAAGTCAACAACCCATATACATTCCACACGTTTATTAGTGAGTGCTCCCAAGTCAACAACCCATATACATTCCACACGTTTATTAGTGAGTGTTCCCAAGTCAACAACCCATATACATTCCACACGTTTATTAGTGAGTGTTCCCAAGTCAACAACCCATATACATTCCACACGTTTATTAGTGAGTGGTTCCCAAGTCAACAACCCATATACATTCCACACGTTTATTAGTGAGTGTTCCCAAGTCAACAACCCATATACATTCCACACGTTTATTAGTGAGTGTTCCCAAAAAATGAAAAAGATTTGGAAAAGTGTCATGGCACACCAGTGATTTTTTTTTGCACACCGGTTGGGAACCATTGGCCCAGGTGCCCACTCACATTGACCGTTATCTAGGTCAGGGGTCGATCCTGGGGAACATCCTGCGCACCTCCTTGCGAACGCGCCTCATCTATTTCTATTTTGCAGGTTTAAAGCTTATTTCCTGCAATTCAACATATTTTGTCATGGGGTGCAAAGAAAATGTTGCAGTTTTTAAGCTAATTTTCTTGCAATTTTATATATTTTGCAATGTCTAATGTGTTTTCTGAGTGACAACAATATAAATGGGCAAACATTTTTTTTTAACATTAGCTGACATGGGACCTATTAAATCCCACAACTGTCCCAGATTATTATCTCGCACAGAATAGAATAGGTGGACTTTTGTACTATGGGGGATAGTAGATTGACATAGACTAGTGCTTTTGCTGTTCGTTAGACCTACTCATCTTGTTGGCTGACAAAAAGTAAACGTGGACAGTTCTTCCAATTTTTTCAATATGCGCCTCGGAATTAGATAATGACATGCGCAGTTGCGTCCCCAATGTGTCTGTCTTAACTTATAGCCTGTGAGAAAGACCGGATCACGTGACGGAGAGCCATGTGACTGAGAGGCGCTTCGTATTTCGCTGCACACTCAGGAAGAAGGGCACAACACAGTGCACCGCAAAAGGCATGGATTTTTTAGGGTGCACTAGGGGCCACAAAGGGGATGCCGCTGTGAAATCCTAGGCATTATGAAGTGCTTGTCAAATTGTGATTGAGAGACTATTGGAGTGTTTACAGCCGGCTCAATAAACAAAGTAGAGCTCATGTCTTTCAAGAGACTTTTTTCAAATCATCATTACTCATCATGCAGCTTTACAATGTATTACACATCACAACAGCCCAACGTTTGTAGAACATCTGAAGTTACATTAATACATGGAACATATAGGAGTACCTGTTTCTTTGTTCAACTCTCAACACAACAGCTGCATGTGCGCACTGCCTCAAATCATTTGGAGAAAATATCCTTTCTATTTTATTCAGCTTAGTTCAATTGTATTCTTCATACTATAAAATCATGCCATGGAATTATAAGCAGATCTTGTCTTCTGAATGAGTGTAGCCCACAGCCATTTGGCACAGCCAGATCAGGATGTAACACAAGGACAACTCAGAGAATGTTATTCTGTTCTTCTGAAATTGACCACATTTTCTTCATAACCTGCTTCTTTAGACCTGTCTAAAATAAATAATGGATTTATTGTGAGGCTATTGTAGGCTATATTACATAGATTTATTAGACTTTTTAAAGGTGTAAATATGTGGGTCATGACAGTATTATGACAGGTTATGTCAGCTTTTATGACATGGTTATGACCGGACCAAAAATTATTAGGCCATCTAAGTGGTCATTTTCATGATGGAAAAACAAGTTTTTTGTGAACTTAAATGACCAAAACCAGATAAAATATATATATATTTAAATAATACCATCTGAGAAACAGCTAGCCAGTCATGGAGAATCTAAAATAACGGGTACTCAGGCCACATGCCATTTAGTTATAATGTCTGAGCAGAGGAACACAGCATTAGCCATGGCAAAATGCATAGAATTGCAGGAAATTAGCTTTAAAACCGCAACATTTTCTCACAGCTCCTTGCCAAATGTGTAGAATTGCAGGAAATTAGCTTTAAAACCGCAACATTTTCTCACAGCTCCTTGCCAAATGTGTAGAATTGCTGGATATTAGCTTTAAAACCGCAACATTTTCTCACAGCTCCTTGCCAAATGTGTAGAATTGCAGGAAATTAGCTTTAAAACCGCAACATTTTCTCACAGCTCCTTGCCAAAATGTGTAGAATTGCTGGATATTAGCTTTAAAAAAATGCTGAAAGTTTTCTTCGCTCAATTGATTTTAAGTTGCAGAAAATGAGCTTTAAAACAACAAAAGTGTTTCTCCACTACCAAGATATTTGTACCTTTCTAGCTAATATACTATGTTAGAGTTTATTCTTCCTCTTCCAATGAACTGTGGGGAGGTCAAAATCTATTCATTTTAAAATGTTGATATCTTCTACTTACCATTTGCATTCACCTGATAAGACGTGATTATATATTTTTTTGCTAACAACTGATGGTGGTTTGTCGGTCGCCGGTTTGCCTGGACGACGGGGGTCCATGGGCAAGAAAAGTTTGAAAACCCCTGACCTAGGTAACAACTCACACCAACCGTTGCCTAGGTCAGTGTTTCCCAAATTCTGTCCTGAGCCCCCCCCCCCCCCCCCCCCCCCCCCCCCCCGGGCATGTTTTTGTTATGTGCCCCACTACTACACAGCTGATTCAAATAATCTAAGCTTGATGATGAGTTGGTGATTTGAATCAGCTGTATAGTGCTAGGGGGAAAACCAAAAGTTAACCACTCACACTGACCATAACCTAGGTAACCACTCACACTGACCATAACCTAGGTAACCACTCACACTGACCATAACCTAGGTAACCACTCACACTGACCATAACCTAGGAAATCAAGGCTCAGCTGTGTGATGGATCCTTAAACATATTTAACTCCCCCTCTTCTCCCCAGATGTTTATTCCGTCCAATGCAGAGGCTCTATTGAGACTGAGCTTTGAGCGGATTGGCCGGCTGAAGTACAAGGACGGGTTGAACCTACAGAGCCCTCGGGTTGGCTGGTTTGCGCTGGTTGGCTCCTCCCTCCATGCCTACCTGGAGGACAGTGAGGAAGAGGAGGAGATACACCTACGCAAACTGCAGGAGCTCTGTGAGTACGCACACACACACACACATACACACTTCTTCTATTCTCGTGGGGACCTAAAATGTATTTCCGTTTAAATTCCTATTTTCCCTAACCTTAGCTCTAACCCTAAATCTGACCCCTAACCTTAGCTCTAACCCTAAATCTGACCCCTAACCTTAGCTCTAACCCTAACTCTGACCCCTAACCTTAAAATAGCCTTTGTCCTCATGGGGACGTGGGAGGTGTCCCCACAAGGGAGAATATTCCTTGGTTTACTATTCTTGTGGGGACACTTGCGGATTTCAGGTCCCCACGAGGATAGAAGAACAAGACCATACACACACACTGTTTGTACCACCATTAAATGGTTCCAAATGTGTTTTTGTCCCAGCGATCCAGCAGGAGAATGAGGTGCTGGTTCTGGTGGAGAGAGGCAGGTGAGAGGATGATGCAGCCACTTTTTAACAACATTTATGTTTACTTTCTTTTTGTTGTTTGTTCAGGGAAATGGAAGAGTTGAAACAGGACTAAACAGGCTAAATGAGATGGTTTTAATGTGTAGACATTACCTCTATTACAGTTGAAGTCGGAAGTTTACATGCACTTAGGTTGGAGTTATTAAAACTCGTTTTTGAATCACTCCACAAATTTCTTGTTAACAAACTATAGTTTTGGCAAGTCGGTTAGGACATCTACTTTGTGCATGACACAAGTCATTTTTCCAACAATTGTTTACAGACAGATTATTTCACTTATAATTCACTGTATCACAATTCCAGTGGGTCAGAAGTTTACATACACTAAATTGACTGTGCCTTTAAACAGCTTGGAAAAATCCAGAAAATGATGTAATGGCTTCCTGATAGGCTAATTGACATTCAAACTCAGTGCCTCTTTGCTTGACATCACGGGGAAAATCAAAAGAAATCAGCCAAGACATCAGAAAAAAAATTGTAGACCTACACAAGTCTGGTTCAATTTCCAAATGCCTGAAGGTACCACGTTCATCTGTACAAATAATAGTACGCAAGTATAAACACCATGGGACCACGCAGCCATCATACCGCTCAGGAAGGCGACGCGTTTTGTCTGCTAGAGATGAACGTACTTTGGTGCGAAAAGTGCATATCAATCCCAGAACAACAGCAAAGGACCTTGTGAAGATACTGGAGGAAACAGGTACAAAAGTATCTATATCCACAGTAAAACGAGTCCTATATCGACATAACCTGAAAGGCCGCTCAGCAAGGAAGAAGCCTCTGCTCCAAAACTGCCATAAAAAAGCCAGACTACGGTTTGCAAATGCACATGGGGACAAAGATCGTACTTTTTGGAGAAATATCCTCTGGTCTGATGAAACAAAAATAGAACTGTTTGGTCATAATGACCATCGTTATGTTTGGAGGAAAAACGGGGAGGCTTGCAAGCCGAAGAACACCATCCCAACCGTGAAGCACGGGGGTGGCAGCATCATGTTGTGGGGTACTTTGCTGCAAGAGGGACTGGTGCACTTCACAAAATAGATGGTATCACGAGGCAGAAAAATTATGTGTATATATTGAAGCAACATCTCAAGACATCAGCTTGGTCGCAAATGGGTCTTCGAAATGGACAATGACCCCAAGCATACTTCCAAAGTTGTGGCAAAATTACTTAAGGACAACCAAGTCAAGGTATTGAAGTGGCCATCACAAAGCCCTGACCTCAATCCCATAGAAAATTTGTGGGCAGAACTGAAAAAGCATGTGTGAGCAAGGAGGCCTACAAACCTGACTCAGTTACACCAGCTCTATCAGGAGGAATGGGCCAAAATTCACCCAACTTATTGTGGGAAGCTTGTGGAAGGCTACCCGAAACGTTTGAACCAAGTTAAACAATTTAAAGGCAATGCTACCAAATACTAATTGAGTGTATGTAAACTTCTGACCCACTGGGAATGTGATGAAAGAAATAAAAGCTGAAATTAATTATTCTCTCTACTATTATTCTGACATTTCACATTCTTAAAATAAAGTGGTGATCCTAACTGACCTAAGACAGGGAATTTTTAATAGGATTAAATGTCAAGAATTGTGAAACACTACGTTTAAATGTTTTTGGCTAAGGTATATGTCAATTTCCGACTTCAACTGTATACTAAAGAGGTTTCATTTCCTTCCTCTCCCTCCCTCTCATTCTACCTACCCCCCTATCCTCCCTGTCTCACTCCCTCCCTCTCATTCTTCCTACCCCCCTTCTCCCTCCCTCCCTCTCATTCTTCCTACCCCCCTTCTCCCTCCCTCCCTCCCTCTCATTCTACCTACCCCCTTCTCCATCCCTCTCATTCTACCTACCCCCCTATCTCCCTGTCTCACTCTTATTCTTCCTAAACCCCCTCCCTCCCTCTCTCTTATTCTTCCTAAACCCCCTCCCTCCCTCCCTCTCTCCAGGACACTGTACATCGAGGGGGAGAGGAAGCTTGACTTCCAGGGTTGGTGTGTGGGCATCCAGAAAGCAGCAGGCAGTGCAGGAGACTCTCTTAGTCAGCAGCAACTAACTGAGGCCGACATCCCTGTTATAGTGGACCGCTGCATTGACTATATCACACAGTGCGGTAAGAATGTGTAGCTGTGTGTGTAGCTGTGTGTGTTGCCTCGTGACTGTAATAGCGGATGTTCTGATTCACAGAGACCGAGAAGCAAAGGTCAACAAATCAGCACTGTTCTCTCTGTGTGTGTTGCCTCGTGACTGTAATAGCGGGAGTTCTGATTCACAGAGACCGAGAAGCAAAGGTCAACAAATCAGCACTGTTCTCTCTGTGTGTGTTGCCTCGTGACTGTAATAGCGGGAGTTCTGATTCACAGAGACCGAGAAGCAAAGGTCAACAAATCAGCACTGTTCTCTCTCTCTCTATGCCTCCCCCCCCCACCCCACACACGGTCATGTGTTAACTTCTCCTCTCTCTTTCTCCCTGTAGTTTATTTCCTATTATGACTCGCTGGTCTTGGAGATTAGGCTGTTCCTGTTGTGTTCTGGGTAGTTTATCCTGTGTCGTGGTTGAAATGTTTGGCTGCGTTTCACACTCAAAGTTGACAGCCCTCAACCCTAAACCCTCAGCCCTTGAATGACGCTTTACATTGTCACATCCGAGTGTACCTTAAATGTTCCTTGCCCAAGCGAGTGAGAGTGATGATTGGAGAGGCAACGTACTTGGTGGAAATCTTCAAGTTGAGCTTAAAAACAACTAACCTAAAGCTGTTAATGTACCTAGCAAGCTAACGTATCTAGCCAGCACTCCTGGCAGGTAGCTAGCTACGGTATTAATGTACCTAGCAAGCTAACGTATCTAGCCAGCACTCCTGTCAGGTAGCTAGCTACAGTTACCCATAGCTGGCTAGCAAGCTAACGTATCTAGCCAGCACTCCTGTCAGGTAGCTAGCTACAGTTACCCATAGCTGGCTAGCAAGCTAACGTATCTAGCCAGCACTCCTGTCAGGTAGCTAGCTACAGTTACCCATAGCTGGCTAGCAAGTTTTATAGTTTGGTCATTTATTCCAATAAATTTCAGAATTCCAAAAATCTTTTATATTTTATAGGCTCCTCAGTACGAGACTAAGCCAATTTTCCAACACTAAAATCAATGTGTGTGTGCAGGGTGTTAGCTGCAGCTTCATACTTTTTTCTGACATGCAGAAAATGCAGCCTTGTTGATTAAATTTGACACACCAGAGTTTGACATGTGAATACAATTTGCATTGAATTGTGGGTCATATCAACCCCGTAAGTGACCAAAGTTCTTCACTCCCTCGAGCTAAATCTAGGGCCGAGGGGGCAACATTTGTAAATTGGACCTCCACTTAAGATGGCAATCAAACTGCATCCGGTTTCGACTGGGATTATCCAGAGGGAAAGTAACAGCTGAGGGGGTAAAAATAACGTATTTGGACTGCAGTCTTACACCATGCCCAAACCCGACACGCGTGCAAATTTATTTTGTCCTCCCACACCAAACGCCATCACCACACCAGGTTGAAACATCAAAACAAACTCTGAACCAATTATATTAATTTGGGGACAGGTCGAAAAACATTAAACATTTATGGCATTTTAGCTAGTTAGTTTGCAGTTGTTAGCTAATTTGTCCTTTTTAGCTAGCTTGCTGTTGCTAGCTAATTTGTCCTGGGATATAAACATTGAGTTGTTATTATACCTGAAACGCACAAGGTCCTCTACACCAACAATTAATCCACACATAAAATGGTCAACCAAATAATTTCTAGTCATCGCTCCTCCTTCGTCCTTTTCTTCTTTGGACTTTATACGGCGATTAGCATCTAACTTTCATAATAAGGTGTATTACCACAACCGACCGACCTCCGTTCAGCTTTCAATCACCGACATGGGTATAACCAATGAGGAGATGGGAGAGGCAGGACTTGCACCGCGTTCAGCGTCACAAATAGAACTGACTTCTATTTTAGCGCTTGGCAACGCAGATGCTCGTTGGCGCACGTGAGCAGTGTGGTCAGCATGTTTTTTCTCTTCCGTCTGCTGACTCTCTTCCTAATCCCTT
Organism: Oncorhynchus mykiss; assembly: GCF_013265735.2. Lineage (NCBI taxonomy): Eukaryota > Metazoa > Chordata > Actinopteri > Salmoniformes > Salmonidae > Oncorhynchus > Oncorhynchus mykiss. The sequence goes on from NC_048591.1 coordinate 36,838,645, forward strand.
CTTTGCTCTGATTGGCTGCTACTCTGACCTCTGAACTCTGACAGTTTTGGTTGGTCAGTAAGAGAAGGGGGAGAATTGAAACACTGTGAACCATGTCAGGAGTATGTGTTGTGGAGTGGATATTAGTGTGTGTCTGAGTTTTAATCTGTGTGTGTTTTAGGTCTGACGTCTGAGGGTATCTACCGTAAGAGCGGTGTGAACAGTCGCGTGGCGGCGCTGTGCGAGGCGTTTCGGCGTGATGCCCGTAATGTGCGTCTGAAGGAGGAGGAGCACCAGGTGGACGACGTGTCTAACACACTGAAACGCTTCTTCAGAGAGTCTGGAGAGGGCCTGTTCACCATACAGGCTGCTAGCACATGGCTCAGCACACCTGGTGAGACCCGCACGCTAACACCCTGCACGCTAACACCCTGCACGCTAACACCCTGCACGCTAACACCCTGCACGCTAACACCCTGCACGCTAACACCCTGCACGCTAACACCCTGCACGCTAACACCCTGCACGCTAACACCCTGTATCCTACACCCTGTATCCTACACCCTAACCCCTACACCCTAACCCCTACACCCTGTATCCTGCACCCTAACCCCTACACCCTAACCTCTACACCCTGTATCCTATACACTAATCCCTACACCCTATATCCTAACCCCAACACCCGGTATCCTACACCCTAACCCCAACACCCGGTATCCTACACCCTAACCCCAACACCCGGTATCCTACACCCTAACCCCAACACCCGGTATCCTACACCCTAACCCCAACACCCGGTATCCTACACCCTAACCCCTACACCTGGTATCCTACACCCTAACCCCTACACCCTGTATCCTAACCCTTACACCCTGTATCCTACACCCTAACCCCTACACCGTGTATCTTACACCCTAACCCCAACACCCTGTATCCTACACCCTACACCCTAACCCAAACACCCTGTATCCTACACCCTAACTCAAACACTGTGTGTGTGTTGTTTGTCAGTGATCCCAGAGGAGAGCAAGAAGATCTCTCAGTACCAGCTGCTGCTGAGCCGCCTGCCCAGAGTCAACAAGGCCACGCTACGAGCCCTGGTCAACCACCTCTACTGGTGAGACACATATAAACACACACACACACACCCCTCCGCTCAGAGTGTAATGGTGTGTGTGTTGTCCACAGTGTGCAGCGGTTTGCAGAGCTGAACCAGATGAATCTCCATAACCTGGCTATAGTATTTGGCCCAACACTGTTCCAGACCGACGGGAAGGACTACACAGCTGGACGCGTCGTAGAGGAACTCATAGAGCACTACACGGACGTCTTTGAGGTCAGAGATGCTATTAACTCTAACCCCTGACCCATAACCTCGTAGAGGCAGCAGGTAGCCTAGCGGTTAAGAGCATCTCAGCGCTAGAGGCGTCATTACAGACCCTGGTTCAATCTCGGGGTGTATCACAGCCGGGCGGCGCACAATTGGCCCAGCGTTCGTCTGGGTTAGGGGAGGGGTTGGCCGGATTAGGCAGTCATTGTAAAATAAGAATTAGTTCTTAACTGACTTGCCTAGTTAAATAAAATAAATAAATAAAAACTGAAAGATGTGCCCTTGAGCAAGTTACTTAACCATAATTGCTCCTGTAAGTCACTTGGTAGGGGGATGGTTTGGTAGGGGGATGGTTTGGTAGTGGGATGGTTTGGTAGTGGGATGGTTTGGTATGGTTTGGTAGTGGTTTGGTAGTGGTATGTAATGGTATGGTTTGGTAGTGGTTTGGTTTGGTAGTGGTATGTAATGGTTTGGTAGTGGTATGTAATGGTTTGGTAGTGGTAGTGTTTTGGTAGCGGGATGGTTTGGTAGCGGTAGTGGTTTGGTAGCGGTAGTGGTTTGGTAGCGGTAGTGGTTTGGTAGCGGTAGTGGTTTGGTAGTGGTATGTAGGTGTCTGGTCTGGTAGTGGTAGTAGTTTGGTAGGGGGATGGTTTGGTAGAGGGATGGTTTGGTAGAGGGATGGTTTGGTAGTGGGATGGTTTGGTAGTGGGATGGTTTGGTAGTGGTATGTAGTGGTCTGGTAGTGGTAGTAGTTTGGTAGAGGGAGATGGTTTGGTAGTGGGATGGTTTGGTAGTGGGATGGTTTGGTTTGGTAGTGGGATGGTTTGGTTTGGTAGGGGGATGCTTTGGTAGTGGGATGCTTTGGTAGAGGGATGGTTTGGTAGTGGTATGTAGTGGTCTGGTCTGGTAGTGGTAGTAGTTTGGTAGGGGGATGGTTTGGTAGTGGGATGGTTTGGTAGTGTTATGTAGTTGTCTGGTCTGGTAGTGGTAGTAGTTTGGTAGGGGGATGGTTTGGTAGAGGGATGGTTTGGTAGAGGGATGGTTTGGTAGAGGGATGGTTTGGTAGAGGGATGGTTTGGTAGAGGGATGGTTTGGTAGAGGGATGGTTTGGTAGAGGGATGGTTTGGTAGTGGTCTGGTTTGGTAGTGGTCTGGTTTGGTAGAGGGATGGTTTGGTAGTGGTATGTAGTGGTCTGGTAGTGGTAGTAGTTTGGTAGGGGGATGGTTTGGTAGAGGGATGGTTTGGTAGTGGGATGGTTTGGTTTGGTAGTGGGATGCTTTGGTAGTGGGATGCTTTGGTAGTGGGATGGTTTGGTAGTGGTATGTAGTTGTCTGGTCTGGTAGTGGTAGTAGTTTGGTAGGGGGATGGTTTGGTAGTGGGATGGTTTGGTAGTGTTATGTAGTTGTCTTGTCTGGTAGTGGTAGTAGTTTGGTAGGGGGATGGTTTGGTAGGGGGATGGTTTGGTAGGGGGATGGTTTGGTAGGGGGATGGTTTGGTAGGGGGATGGTTTGGTAGAGGGATGGTTTGGTAGAGGGATGGTTTGGTAGAGGGATGGTTTGGTAGAGGGATGGTTTGGTAGAGGGATGGTTTGGTAGAGGGATGGTTTGGTAGAGGGATGGTTTGGTAGAGGGATGGTTTGGTAGAGGGATGGTTTGGTAGAGGGATGGTTTGGTAGAGGGATGGTTTGGTAGAGGGATGGTTTGGTAGAGGGATGGTTTGGTAGAGGGATGGTTTGGTAGAGGGATGGTTTGGTAGAGGGATGGTTTGGTAGAGGGATGGTTTGGTAGAGGGATGGTTTGGTAGAGGGATGGTTTGGTAGAGGGATGGTTAGGTAGAGGGATGGTTTGGTAGAGGGATGGTTTGGTAGAGGGATGGTTTGGTAGAGGGATGGTTTGGTAGAGGGATGGTTTGGTAGAGGGATGGTTTGGTAGAGGGATGGTTTGGTAGAGGGATGGTTTGGTAGAGGGATGGTTTGGTAGAGGGATGGTTTGGTAGAGGGATGGTTTGGTAGAGGGATGGTTTGGTAGAGGGATGGTTTGGTAGAGGGATGGTTCGGTAGTGGTATGTAGTGGTCTGGTCTGGTAGTGGTAGTAGTTTGGTAGGGGGATGGTTTGGTAGAGGGATGGTTTGGTAGAGGGGTGGTTTGGTAGCGGTTGTGGTTTGGTAGCGGTTGTGGTTTGGTAGCGGTTGTGGTTTGGTAGCGGTTGTGGTTTGGTAGTGGGATGGTTTGGTAGTGGGATGGTTTGGTAGTGGTTTGGGATGATAATGGTATGTTTTGGTAGTGGGATGGTATGGTAGTGGGATGGTTTGGTAGTTTTATGGTTTGGTAAGGGGATGGTTTGGTGTGGTAGTGGTTTGATAGTGGTCGTGGGATGGTTTGGTAGTGGTTTGGTAGTGGAATGGTATGGTAGTGGTGTGATTTGGTAGTGGTATGGTGTGGTAGGGGGATGGTTTGGTAGTGGTATGGTTTGGTAGTGGTTTGATCGTGGTTTGGTAGGGGGATGGTTTGGTAGGGGTAAGGTTTGGTAGGGGTAAGGTTTGGTAGGGGTATGGTTTGGTAGTGGGAGGGTTTGGTAGTGGGAGGGTTTGGTAGTGGGATGATTTGGTAGTGGTTTGGTAGTGGGATGGTTTGGAATGGTTTGGTAGGGGATGGTTTGGTAGTGGTATTGTTTGGTAGTGGTATGGTTTGGTAGGGGTGTGGTTAGTGGTATGGTTTGGTAGTGGTGTGCTAGTGCTTTGGTTTGGTAGGGGGATGGCTGCAGTGTGTGGTAGGGGGATGACTACAGTGTGGTAGGGGGGTGGCTGCAGTGTTTGGTAGGGGGTGGCTGCAGTGTTTGGTAGGGGGGTGGCTGCAGTGTTTGGTAGGGGGTGGCTGCAGTGTTTGGTAGGGGGATGGCTGCAGTGTTTGGTAGGGGGATGGCTGCAGTGTTTGGTAGGGGGGTGGCTGCAGTGTTTGGTAGGGGGATGGCTGCAGTGTTTGGTAGGGGGATGACTACAGTGTGGTAGGGGGGTGGCTGCAGTGTGTGGTAGGGGGGTGGCTGCAGTGTTTGGTAGGGGGGTGGCTGCAGTGTTTGGCAGGGGGGTGGCTGCAGTGTTTGGTAGGGGGGTGGCTGCAGTGTTTGGTAGGGGGTGGCTGCAGTGTTTGGTAGGGGGGTGGCTGCAGTGTTTGGTAGGGGGTGGCTGCAGTGTTTGGTAGGGAGGGGGTGGCTGCAGTGTTTGGTAGGGGGTGGCTGCAGTGTTTGGTAGGGAGGGGGTGGCTGCAGTGTTTGGTAGGGGGATGGCTGCAGTGTTTGGTAGGGGGGTGGCTGCAGTGTTTGGTAGGGGGGTGGCTGCAGTGTTTGGTAGGGGGATGGCTGCAGTGTTTGGTAGGGGGGAGGCTGCAGTGTTTGGTAGGGGGGTGGCTGCAGTGTTTGGTAGGGGGGTGGCTGCAGTGTTTGGTAGGGAGGTGGCTGCAGTGTTTGGTAGGGGGGTGGCTGCAGTGTGAGCTGGTCAGTGGTGTTTCAACCACGGAGTGAGTAGTTATACCGGTTATACAGTTATGTTGCTGTGTGGTTGACCGTGTGTGGTTGTGTTGCGGTCCAGGTGGATGAGCAGCAGCTGAAAAGGCAGCTGGATGAGATCACGGTCATCATTAAAGTTAGAGAGAAGTTGAACCTCAACTCCAGCGTTCCTGTGAGTAATACAGTACATTCACACACATCTCAACTCCAGCGTTCCTGTGAGTAATACAGTACACTCACACACATCTCAACTCCAGCATTCCTGTGAGTAATACAGTACACTCACACACATCTCAACTCCAGCATTCCTGTGAGTAATACAGTACACTCACACACATCTCAACTCCAGCATTCCTGTGAGTAATACAGTACACTCACACACATCTCAACTCCAGCATTCCTGTGAGTAATACAGTACACTCACACACACATCTCAACTCCAGCGTTCCTGTGAGTAATACAGTACACTCACACACATCTCAACTCCAGCATTCCTGTGAGTAATACAGTACATTCACACACACATCTCAACTCCAGCGTTCCTGTGAGTAATACAGTACACTCACACACATCTCAACTCCAGCGTTCCTGTGAGTAATACAGTACACTCACACACATCTCAACTCCAGCGTTCCTGTGAGTAATACAGTACACTCACACACACATCTCAACTCCAGCATTCCTGTGAGTAATACAGTACATTCACACACACATCTCAACTCCAGCATTCCTGTGAGTAATACAGTACACTCACACACACATCTCAACTCCAGCATTCCTGTGAGTAATACAGTACATTCACACACACATCTCAACTCCAGCGTTCCTGTGAGTAATACAGTACATTCACACACACATCTCAACTCCAGCGTTCCTGTGAGTAATACAGTACACTCACACACACATCTCAACTCCAGCGTTCCTGTGAGTAATACAGTACACTCACACACACATCTCAACTCCAGCGTTCCTGTGAGTAATACAGTACACTCACACACATCTCAACTCCAGCATTCCTGTGAGTAATACAGTACATTCACACACACATCTCAACTCCAGCGTTCCTGTGAGTAATACAGTACATTCACACACACACATCTCAACTCCAGCATTCCTGTGAGTAATACAGTACACTCACACACACATCTCAACTCCAGCATTCCTGTGAGTAATACAGTACACTCACACACATCTCAACTCCAGCATTCCTGTGAGTAATACAGTACACTCACACACATCTCAACTCCAGCATTCCTGTGAGTAATACAGTACACTCACACACATCTCAACTCCAGCGTTCCTGTGAGTAATACAGTACATTCACACACACATCTCAACTCCAGCGTTCCTGTGAGTAATACAGTACACTCACACACACATCTCAACTCCAGCGTTCCTGTGAGTAATACAGTACACTCACACACACATCTCAACTCCAGCGTTCCTGTGAGTAATACAGTACATTCACACACACATCTCAACTCCAGCATTCCTGTGAGTAATACAGTACATTCACACACACATCTCAACTCCAGCATTCCTGTGAGTAATACAGTACATTCACACACACATCTCAACTCCAGCGTTCCTGTGAGTAATACAGTACATTCACACACACATCTCAACTCCAGCATTCCTGTGAGTAATACAGTACATTCACACACACATCTCAACTCCAGCGTTCCTGTGAGTAATACAGTACACTCACACACACATCTCAACTCCAGCGTTCCTGTGAGTAATACAGTACACTCACACACACACATCTCAACTCCAGCGTTCCTGTGAGTAATACAGTACATTCACACACACATCTCAACTCCAGCATTCCTGTGAGTAATACAGTACATTCACACACATCTCAACTCCAGCGTTCCTGTGAGTAATACAGTACATTCACACACATCTCAGCTCCAAGGTTTCTGTGAGTCACACAAACTTCTCATGTGTTTGCAGTGTTCTGCTGTAACCCAATGTGCTTTAACGCGTGTGTGTGTTGTGCAGGCGTCGGGGTCAGCAGGTGACTTCATCTGTACAGTGTACCTAGAGGAGAAGAAGGAGACGGCAGAGCAGCATGTCAAGGTGACCTCTCACCTCTGACCTTAACTAACCCTTCAGACCTCACCTTTATCACGATAGGGAAATAGAGTAAGAAGAGTTCCAGAATGTCACTCTCTCCACTGCTCTCCCCTCTAGATCCCTGGTTCTATGACGGCAGCAGAGCTGACCTGTGAGATTCTGGACCGGCGGAAGATCCAGGTCAGAGAGAAAGACTACTGGAGCTGCTGGGAGGTCAGCCAGAAGGAGGAGACCGGTGAGTGGAGAGAGAGATGAGAGGTCAGTCAGAAGGAGGAGACTGGTGAGTGGACAGAGAGATGGGAGGTCAGTCAGAAGGAGGAGACCGGTGAGTGGAGAGAGAGATGAGAGGTCAGTCAGAAGGAGGAGACCGGTGAGTGGACAGAGAGATGGGAGGTCAGCCAGAAGGAGGAGACTGGTGAGTGGAGAGAGAGATGAGAGGTCAGTCAGAAGGAGGAGACCGGTGAGTGGACAGAGAGATGGGAGGTCAGCCAGAAGGAGGAGACTGGTGAGTGGAGAGAGAGATGAGAGGTCAGTCAGAAGGAGGAGACCGGTGAGTGGACAGAGAGATGGGAGGTCAGTCAGAAGGAGGAGACCGGTGAGTGGACAGAGCGATGAGAGGTCAGCCAGAAGGAGGAGACCGGTGAGTGGAGAGAGAGATGAGAGGTGAGCCAGAAGGAGGAGACCGGTGAGTGGACAGAGAGATGGGAGGTTAGTCAAAAGGAGCAGACTGGTGAATGGACATAGAGATGGGAGGTCAGTCAGAAGGATGTGACCGGCGAGTGGACAGAGAGATGGGAGGTCAGTCAGAAGGAGGAGACCGGTGAGTGGAGAGGGGAAAGAGGTATGGGATGGAGAGGAAGGGGACAGAGTTATGGGATGGAGAGGAGGGGGACAGAGGTATGGGATGGAGAGGAAGGGGACAGAGGTATGGGATGGAGAGGAAGGGGACAGAGGTATGGGATGGAGAGGTGGGGACAGAGGTATGGGATGGAGAGGAAGGGGACAGAGGTATGGGATGGAGAGGAAGGGGACAGAGGTATGGGATGGAGAGGAATGGGACAGAGGTATGGGATGGAGAGGAATGGGACAGAGGTATGGGATGGAGAGGAAGGGGACAGAGGTATGGGGTGGAGAGGAAGGGGACAGAGGTATGGGGTGGAGAGGAAGGGGACAGAGGTATGGGGTGAAGAGGAAGGGAACAGAGGTATGGGGTGAAGAGGAAGGGAACAGAGGTATGGGGTGGAGAGGAAGGGGACAGAGGTATGGGGTGGAGAGGAAGGGGACAGAGGTATGGGGTGGAGAGGAAGGGGACAGAGGTATGGGGTGGAGAGGAAGGGGACAGATGGTATGGGGGGTAGAGGAAGTGGACAGAGGTATGGGATGGAGAGGAAGGGGACAGAGGTATGGGTTGGAGAGGTGGGGACAGAGGTATGGGATGGAGAGGTGGGGACAGAGGTATGGGATGGAAGTGCTAGGGAGAAGTGATGCTGCTGTTGAAGCTCTGTTCTGTTTGTCTCTCCTCTCTCTCCTCACTCTCCTCTCTCCCCTCTCTCTCTCACTCACTCAGAGCGTCCGTTGCATCATCTGGAGCGTGTGTTACCCATCCTACACTCTCTGGGTACCGACTCCCACCTGCTGGTCAAAAAGAACCTGGCCATGGAGGCCATACTGGTCTACCTGGGTACACACACACTAACACACACACATACATGTGGTTACCGGGTTAAAATGGAAACAACTCAAAGATGAACAGTTTAGGCATTAGTTCTGAGTGGTTAAGGTTGGGGTTAAGGCTTGCTAGAGCAGTGCTATAGGTGCAGTGTTCTGAGTGGTTAAGGTTGGGGTTATGGCTTGCTAGAGCAGTGCTGTAGGTGCAGTGTTCTGAGTGGTTAAGGTTGGGGTTATGACTTGCTAGAGCAGTGCTGTAGGTGCAGTGTTCTGAGTGGTTAAGGTTGGGGTTAAGGCTTGCTAGAGCAGTGCTGTAGGTGCAGTGTTCTGAGTGGTTAAGGTTGGGGTTAAGGCTTGCTAGAGCAGTGCTGTAGGTGCTGTGTTCTGAGTGGTTAAGGTTGGGGTTAAGGCTTGCTAGAGCAGTGCTGTAGGTGCAGTGTTCTGAGTGGTTAAGGTTGGGGTTATGGCTTGCTAGAGCAGTGCTGTAGGTGCAGTGTTCTGAGTGGTTAAGGTTGGGGTTAAGACTTGCTAGAGCAGTGCTGTAGGTGCAGTGTTCTGAGTGGTTAAGGTTGGGGTTAAGACTTGCTAGAGCAGTGCTGTAGGTGCTGTGTTCTGAGTGGTTAAGGTTGGGGTTAAGACTTGCTAGAGCAGTGCTGTAGGTGCAGTGTTCTGAGTGGTTAAGGTTGGGGTTAAGGCTTGCTAGAGCAGTGCTGTAGGTGCTGTGTTCTGAGTGGTTAAGGTTGGGGTTAAGACTTGCTAGAGCAGTGCTGTAGGTGCAGTGTTCTGAGTGGTTAAGGTTGGGTTTAAGGCTTGCTAGAGCAGTGCTGTAGGTGCAGTGTTCTGAGTGGTTAAGGTTGGGTTTAAGGCTTGCTAGAGCAGTGCTGTAGGTGCAGTGTTCTGAGTGGTTAAGGTTGGGGTTAAGGCTTGCTAGAGCAGTGCTGTAGGTGCAGTGTTCTGAGTGGTTAAGGTTGGGGTTAAGACTTGCTAGAGCAGTGCTGTAGGTGCTGTGTTCTGAGTGGTTAAGGTTGGGGTTAAGGCTTGCTAGAGCAGTGCTGTAGGTGCAGTGTTCTGAGTGGTTAAGGTTGGGGTTAAGGCTTGCTAGAGCAGTGCTATAGGTGCTGTGTTCTGAGTGGTTAAGGTTGGGGTTAAGGCTTGCTAGAGCAGTGCTATAGGTGCAGTGTTCTGAGTGGTTAAGGTTGGGGTTAAGACTTGCTAGAGCAGTGCTGTAGGTGCAGTGTTCTGAGTGGTTAAGGTTGGGGTTATGACTTGCTAGAGCAGTGCTGTAGGTCCAGTGTTCTGAGCAGCACCAGTTCACTCCCATTTCTGGGTGAATGTTGTATTTTATTTTATTGTGAGCATATATTTACGTTCTCAGGACCTTTTCAAACGTCTGGAATCTAAGTTTGTTTCTAGTGATCAGGCTGCTAACACACAATTGAATTGACTTCTCAGCTCTACTATTACCCCTATACTGTTTCTGATTTGGTACGATCCGTCCCCCCATAGCCAGTAAAGTGGATGTGTCCAAGCACGGGATGGTGAAGTTCCGGGAGGAGAGGAGCATTCTGGGATTGGGACTGAACACCGGCAGCTTCCACGACCGCTACTTCATCCTAAACACTGTCTCCCTCAGGATGTACAAGGAAGTGCGGGTAAGACACACACACACACACACCCACACCCACACCCACACCCACACCCACACCCACACCCACCCACACACACACACACACACACACACACACAGCTAATCTGTCTGTTTTGTTTCCCTGTAGAGTAATCGTTCAGAGAGGGAATGGCAGGTGAAGAATCTGAGGGTCTATCTAGGCATCAAGAAGAAACTACGACCACCCACCTGGTCAGAACACCTCTCTGTCCTCTCCTCCTGCCTGATCAGAACACCTCTCTGTTCTCTCCTCCTGCCTGATCAGAACACCTCTCTGTCCTCTCCTCCTGCCTGGTCAGAACATCTCTCTGTCCTGTCCTCCTGCCTGGTCAGAACATCTCTCTGTCCTGTCCTCCTGCCTGATCAGAACACCTCTCTGTTCTCTCCTCCTGCCTGGTCAGAACATCTCTCTGTCCTGTCCTCCTGCCTGATCAGAACACCTCTCTGTCCTGTCCTCCTGCCTGATCAGAACACCTCTCTGTCCTGTCCTCCTGCCTGATCAGAACACCTCTCTGTCCTGTCCTCCTGCCTGATCAGAACACCTCTCTGTCCTGTCCTCCTGCCTGATCAGAACACCTCTCTGTCCTGTCCTCCTGCCTGATCAGAACACCTCTCTGTCCTCTCCTCCTGCCTGGTCAGAACACCTCTCTGTCCTGTCCTCCTGCCCGGTCAGAACACCTCTCTGTCCTCTCCTCCTGCCTGATCAGAACACCTCTCTGTTCTCTCCTCCTGCCTGATCAGAACACCTCTCTGTTCTCTCCTCCTGCCTGATCAGAACACCTCTCTGTTCTCTCCTCCTGCCTGATCAGAACACCTCTCTGTTCTCTCCTCCTGCCTGATCAGAACACCTCTCTGTCCTCTCCTCCTGCCTGATTAGAACACCTCTCTGTCCTGTCCTCCTGCCTGATCAGAACACCTCTCTGTCCTCTCCTCCTGCCTGATCAGAACACCTCTCTGTCCTCTCCTCCTGCCTGATCAGAACACCTCTCTGTTCTCTCCTCCTGCCTGATCAGAACACCTCTCTGTTCTCTCCTCCTGCCTGATCAGAACACCTCTCTGTCCTCTCCTCCTGCCTGGTCTCTCTCTCTATGTAGTTGGGGTCTGACTGTGATGTTTCCTATCTCTCTCTCTATGTAGTTGGGGTCTGACTGTGATGTTTCCTATCTCTCTCTCTATGTAGTTGGGGTCTGACTGTGATGTTTCCTATCTCTCTCTCTATGTAGTTGGGGTCTGACTGTGATGTTTCCTATCTCTCTCTATGTAGCTGGGGTCTGACTGTGATCTATAAAAGTGAAAAACAGGAGAAGCCAGAGAAGCAGCAATGGTGAGTCCCTGAATGTGTGTCCTCTGTCTGTGTATGCTATGCAGTATGTCCAGAATATCTGGAGGCCTACTGAGCTACACACACCAGGGAATAGGGGTCTGCAATGGGAGATCTTTTACAGACGAGAAGAACTCGAAATCCACTTTTTATTCTGGCTTTGACTATAATCCTGTAAAAACACATCTTACATCCTTACCATATCCCATGTCTATCTTATGTTTCCTACTCATCTTAGCTTGTCCCCAAATAAAATGTAACAGTTGTTTCTGTTCTGCTGCTAACTGTATTGAAACCCCCAAAATAAAAAACAGTGTTCTGGAAAATCTCCTCGACAGCTGTAAACAAAGACTCCAGTATTTCAAAAAGAGGCTTTATCCTCTCACAATCCATAAAACTGCGGAAATCATTTCTCTTATATTACAAAAAGGACATCAATCTCCAACATCTGAATGAATAACAGATACAACACCCTCCATTACATATCACCAGTCCCCTTTAGTAATGGTGGCTTGTACCGTGCTCTCCATGATGGCTTCACCTTGTCATCAACACCCTCCATTACATATCACTAGTCCCCTTTAGTAATGGTGGCTTGTACCGTGCTCTCCATGATGGCTTTACCTTGTCATCAACACCCTCCATTACATATCACCAGTCCCCTTTAGTAATGGTGGCTTGTACCGTGCTCTCCATGATGGCTTCACCTTGTCATCAACACCCTCCATTACATATCACTAGTCCCCTTTAGTAACGGTGGCTTGTACCGTGCTCTCCATGATGGCTTCACCTTGTCATCAACACCCTCCATTACATATCACCAGTCCCCTTTAGTAACGGTGGCTTGTACCGTGCTCTCCATGATGGCTTCACCTTGTCATCAACACCCTCCATTACATATCACCAGTCCCCTTTAGTAACGGTGGCTTGTACCGTGCTCTCCATGATGGCTTCACCTTGTCATCAACACCCTCCATTACATATCACCAGTCCCCTTTAGTAACGGTGGCTTGTACCGTGCTCTCCATGATGGCTTCACCTTGTCATCAACACCCTCCATTACATATAACCAGTCCCCTTTAGTAACGGTGGCTTGTACAGTGTTCTCCATGATGGCTTCACCTTGTCATCAACACCCTCCATTACATATCACCAGTCCCCTGTACAGTGTTCTCCATGCTGGCTTTACCTTGTCATCAACACCCTCCATTACATATCACCAGTCCCCTTTAGTAACGGTGGCTTGTACAATGTTCTCCATGATGGCTTTACCTTGTCATCAACACCCTCCATTACATATCACCAGTCCCCTTTAGTAACGGTGGTTTGTACAGTAATCTCCATGATGGCTTCACCTTGTCATCAACACCCTCCATTACATATCACCAGTCCCCTGTACAGTGTTCTCCATGCTGACTTTACCTTGTCATCAAGGCCCAGTTTTACCCTCCAATAAGTGTCTTTTCTATTTTTAAATGTATCTTTATATAAAACCTTGACACACCCCCTATACAACTCCTTCCCATTCACACATCACATCCAAACCCACCTCTTCCAACCCTCTCAAATCCACTAATAACACCTTTCTGGCCAACTCTGGGATATTGGATGTAATCCCTAGTCTGGGAAATGGGGCGTAATCTCTAGTCTGGGAAATGGGGCGTAATCTCTAGTCTGGGAAATGGGGCGTAATCCCTAGTCTGGGAAATGGGGCGTAATCCCTAGTCTGGGAAATGGGGCGTAATCCCTAGTCTGGGAAATGGGGCGTAATCCCTAGTCTGGGAAATGGGGCGTAATCCCTAGTCTGGGAAATGGGGCGTAATCCCTAGTCTGGGAAATGGGGCGTAATCCCTAGTCTGGGAAATGGGGCGTAATCCCTAGTCTGGGAAATGGGGCGTAATCCCTAGTCTGGGAAATGGGGCGTAATCCCTAGTCTGGGAAATGGGGCATAATCCCTAGTCTGGGAAATGGGGCATCTTCATCTGGTGCCTTTTTCTTGTAACTCTTGAGCATAATCCACTCTTCTCCTGACACAAAACACTTTTTGGAACCCAATGATGTTTATCCCAAAATAAATCTACAATAATTTCCCGTATCTTGGCCAGAAGGCCAGACGGTGGCTCTAAACATGACAACCGATGTCACAGTGCACAATGCAACCACATTGTTAACAATAATAGTGGCCTCCTGAATGACATATGAGCTAACAACCATCAGAATCAGGGAAATGTTTTCCCCTATCTGCCTGCAGAGAACACAGTAGGACTGGTCCGTGTGTATGATTTGCCCCATCACCTCCATCAGCCTGTTGGATAAAGCCTTGGACAGGATCTTCTAATCAGTGCACATTAAGGCCACCGGCCTCTAGTTCTTCACCTCCTTAGGGTCACTCTTTGTTGGCAGTAGGATGAGGACAGCCCTTCTGCAGTTTATTGGTAGTAACCCTCCGGTCAAACTATCGTTAACTACTGCTAGCCAATCCTCTCCCAACAAAAAGACTTCGGGAAAAGTCAAAGTCAACGGGAAGCCCATCAATACCCAGTGCCCTTCCATTTTCCATGCCTTGTAATGCAGTGGAAAGCTCCTGCAAAGACGATGGTTGATCTAGTTCAACCTGAGCTCCTGCAAAGACGATGGTTGCTCTAGTTCAACCTGAGCTCCTGCAAAGACGATGGTTGATCTAGTTCAACCTGAGCTCCTGCAAAGACGATGGTTGGTCTAGTTCAACCTGAGCTTCTGCAAAGACCATGGTTGCTCTAGTTCAACCTGAGCTCCTGCAAAGACGATGGTTGATCTAGTTCAACCTGAGCTTCTGCAAAGACCATGGTTGCTCTAGTTCAACCTGAGCTTCTGCAGCCACCTGTGGGAGCCTATCAAGGAACTGCTGTGTCACTGTTTTATCCCCTGTATACTCACACTTGTAGAGCTCAGCATAGAACACTACTGCCCTCTTTCTAATTCCACTTGGGCTAGTGAGCTCCTGTCCAACAGCTGATTTGAGGCCATTAATAAATCTTCTTTGTCCATTCTTTTTTCTCTAAACCGAAGAAAAATGTGGATGAGGCATTGATTTCAGAGATTCCCTGAAATGTACTTCTCACCAATGTCCCCTGTACTCGGATACCCAGCAGGTCTGCCAATGCCCCCTGTACTCTGATACCCAGAAGGTCTGCCAATGCCCCCTGCACTCTGATACCCAGCAGGTCTGCCAATGCCCCCTGCACTCTGATACCCAGCAGGTCTGCCAATGCCCCCTGTACTCTGATACCCAGCAGGTCTGCCAATGTCCCCTGTACTCTGATACCCAGAAGGTTTGCCAATGTCCCCTGTGCTCTGATACCCAGCAGGTCTGCCAATGTCCCCTGTGCTCTGATACCCAGCAGGTCTGCCAATGTCCCCTGTGCTCTGATACCCAGCAGGTCTGCCAATGTCCCCTGTGCTCTGATACCCAGCAGGTCTGCCAATGTCCCCTGTGCTCTGATACCCAGCAGGTCTGCCAATGTCCCCTGTACTCTGATACCCAGCAGGTCTGCCAATGTCCTCTGTACTCTGATACCCAGCAGGTCTGCCAATGTCCCCTGTACTCTGATACCCAGCCGGTCTGCCAATGTCCCCTGTACTCTGATACCCAGCAGGTCTGCCAATGAGGCTTTTTTTCCTCTTGAGTGCTTGAATATGGCCTTGATCTCCTGTGGTCTCAACCAACATCAACAGTTCCACTATTTCAGACTCTAGAGCGTTCATTGATCTGGTGATGTCTCTGGTGACATTCCTCGTGTATTGATTACAGAATTGATGAATCTGGATGTTCCCTATATCCCACCACTGTTGAAGAGATACAACACTGTCTTCTTCAGACCTCCACCTCTCCCAGAAAAAAATAACTTGTACAAACATACAATCACCGACAAAGACATGAGGGGGAACAGAGGGTTAAATACACAACATGTAGTTGATGGGATTAGAACCAGGTGTGATGGAAGACAAGACAAAACCAATGGAAAATGGAAAGTGGATCAGCAATGGCTAGAAGGTCGGTGACGTCGACCGCCGAAAACCGCTCAATCAAGAAGAGGGGCTGACTTCGGCGGAAGTCGTGACACACTTGGGCCCATGTATATTGTCTCGAGCCTCCATTTTGAAAATAAAGCGTTTTTAAAAAAGTCCTTGAGGCTATATGAGTTTTTTTGTGTTTTCTATCTAAATCACTGACTGTCCAGTTCAAATCCACAGCAAGAAATACATCATTCTCAGTATTACATTTCTCAATGGTATTTGATAACGTCTCTAAAAAAACACCCTCTCAACTGCCATTACTGGGGCATATAGATTTATTAAACCCATAGGGATGTTTTCATATATCGCTCTAACTTTTCCCCTCAACGACCTCTTCAACCTCATATGATTAAGGCAAAAGTCCTTTTGAGAACAAGATGGCCACACCCCCAGTCTGAGTTTTTATGACTACACACAACTGCCCCCCTCCCCCTCCAACTCCACTCCTGTTGCCACACAACTTCATTTTCCATATTACTATGCATTTCTTGTAGAAAACGTATGTCACTTCCCTTTCCCTTTATTAACCCCTTCACTACGCCTCTTTGTTTCCGTCTCTCGCCCCATTTACATTGTAAAGAAGAAATCTTACAACTGCTCAAGGCTGGGAACAAAGCACAGGAAGAGACAGAAAACACGTCTCTTTAGAGTTAAGGCTGCGCCTGAACTCTTTCATTTCCTTTAGAATTGACCTCACTTGTCACTCGTGACCACTTTCTTTAGTCTAGCAATTTCTGGGCTTGTCAAACCTCCACCCGTTATTTTGGACATCAGAAAATTTGCTGATTCAATAAACCATTCACTTTCAGGAAAAACACATGTTACATTATAATCCTGCATATCCTTTTCAATCCCATACCTCCGTTCCATCCCATTTCTCTCGCTATTTTGTTGTGACGCATCCGATTTCTAGCTGTCATCCCCAGAAGAAAACTCCACCCTCTCTACAACCTGTTTGTCCTCAACTGATTTATCAATTTCTACTTCCTGTTTGTCCTCAACTGATTTATCAATCTCTACCTTCCTGTTAGAATTAGAACCTTCATTCCCCCCCTTAAATTCTTCCTCTTCCTCCTCGCTACTTTGCTTAATTTTCCATTACCCTCCCTCTCCTCTTGAACTCCCATTTCATTCTCCAGCATGCCCTCAGCTACCTCAATCGCAGTCTCACCTACCCCCCCCCCCCTTCCTTGCTCTACCACAACTGCCCCCATAGCCATATTGCTCTCCTTTCCTATTTTCCCCACCACATCTGCCCACCTTCTCCTGAACCCGTAGCCTGTTCATCCCTTCTCCTGAACCCTCAGCCTGTTCATCCCTTCTCCTGAACCCGTAGCCTGTTCATCCCTTCTCCTGAACCCGTAGCCTGTTCATCCCTTCTCCTGAACCCGTAGCCTGTTCATCCCTTCTCCTGAACCCTCAGCCTGTTCATCCCTTCTCCTGAACCCGTAGCCTGTTCATCCCTTCTCCTGAACCCGTAGCCTGTTCATCCCTTCTCCTGAACCCGTAGCCTGTTCATCCCTTCTCCTGAACCCGTAGCCTGTTCATCCCTTCTCCTGAACCCGTAGCCTGTTCATCCCTTCTCCTGAACCCGTAGCCTGTTCATCCCTTCTCCTGAACCCGTAGCCTGTTCATCCCTTCTCCTGAACCCGTAGCCTGTTCATCCCTTCTCCTGAACCCGTAGCCTGTTCATCCCTTCTCCTGAACCCGTAGCCTGTTCATCCCTTCTCCTGAACCCGTAGCCTGTTCATCCCTTCTCCTGAACCCGTAGCCTGTTCATCCCTTCTCCTGAACCCGTAGCCTGTTCATCCCTTCTCCTGAACCCGTAGCCTGTTCATCCCTTCTCCTGAACCCTCAGCCTGTTCATCCCTTCTCCTGAACCCGTAGCCTGTTCATCCCTTCTCCTGAACCCGTAGCCTGTTCATCCCTTCTCCTGAACCCTCAGCCTGTTCATCCCTTCTCCTGAACCCTCAGCCTGTTCATCCCTTCTCCTGAACCCGTAGCCTGTTCATCCCTTCTCCTGAACCCGTAGCCTGTTCATCCCTTCTCCTGAACCCTCAGCCTGTTCATCCCTTCTCCTGAACCCTCAGCCTGTTCATCCCTTCTCCTGAACCCGTAGCCTGTTCATCCCTTCTCCTGAACCCTCAGCCTGTTCATCCCTTCTCAGTGGTGCTTTAGCTGCTATCCGGCTCTTTTCTCTGGACAATTACTCACCAAATGCCCCTCTTCCACACCCAAAGCATTTCATTGATTCAGTAGAAGTGTAGAACACATAATCAAACCCATCAATCTTGAAGCTGAACGCTAAATTCAGTTGGTCAGTATCCTTCTTTAAATTCCTGTACACTTGTGTCCTATGAGATACGACATGTTTCAGCAAAGGAGATTTGCATCCAAAAATAACCTTTATTGTATATACAAGATAACTCTCTCTCCAACACTTCATCCCTAACGAATGGAGGTACGTTAGAGGTACGTTAGAGGTACGTTAGGAAGTAGAACTGTCTTTGCCGGACTCATAAGAGGGAATACCGACGTCTGTGTCTCCCTCAACTACCGGATTCACCTTTTCAATGGAATCTAATGACTACAGAGGTACTCATCCTTGAGGCTGATTTTATGCTATCATACCCAATGATAGCACCCACTGCTAAACTACATTCTTCCACCCAACAACCTGTCGCAGCGGGACTCTTCACCCCAAGCCGACTAGGTTTTTCAAAGAGAGAGAGAGCTCTCCCTCTTCTCTAATAAATAAGCATAAATATGGGTTGTATTTAGATGGTGTTTGTTCTTCACTGGTTGTCCTTTTCTTGTGGCAACAGGTCACAAATCTTGCTGCTGTTATGACACACTGTGGAATTTCACCCAGTAGATTTGGGAGTTAATCAAAATTGGGTTTGTTTTTTAAAATCTTTGTTGATCTGTGTAATCTGAGGGAAATATGTGTGTCTAATATGGTCATACATTGGACAGGAGGTTAGGAATTGCAGCTCAGTTCCCACCTCATTTTGTGGGCAGTGATCACCTAGCCTGTCTTCTGTTGAGAGCCATGTCTGCCTACGGCAGCCTTTCTCAATAGCAAGGCTATACTCACTGAGTCTGTATATAGTCAAAGCTTTCCTTAAGTTTGGGTCAGTCACAGTGGTCAGGTATTCTGCCTCTGTGTACTCTCTGTTTAGGGCCAAATAGCATTCTAGTTTCCTCTGTTTTCTTGTTAATTATTTCCAATGCATCAAGTAAGTATCTTTCTGTTTTCTCATGATTTGGTTGGGTCTAATTGTGTTGCTGTCCTGGGGCTCTGTGGGGTCTGTTTGTGTTTGTGAACGGAGACTCTGGACTCTTCTTCAGGTTAATCTCTCTACTCTCTCTCTCTCCCTCCCTCCTCTCCCCTCTCTCTCTTTCCATCCTCCCTGTAGGTATCTGTGTTGTGACACTCAGACAGAGATGAGGGAGTGGTTCTCCACCTTCCTCACTGTCCAGGTGAGAGGACACATACTACTTACTGTCTGTCACACTGGTTATTATGATTCCCTGTTCTGATTCACCCCCTCTCTCTCCCGCCTCTCTCTATCCCTCTCCCCCTCGCTCTCTATCCCTCTCCCCCTCGCTCTCTATCCCTCTCCCCCTCGCTCTCTATCCCTCTTCTTTCTCCCTCTCTCCCCCCTCTCAGTATGATGGTAACGTGTGGCCAGTGGATGCAGTCCAAACACGTGTGACCCGTGCGTTGCCGGTGGATACGCGTCATGGTAACGTGGCATTGATTCCGTTGCGCGGCAGCGAGAATGAGATGCGGAACAGCGTTGCAGCTTTCACTGCCGACCCGCTTGGCGTGAGTCAATCCTCCAATCACTGGGGCCAACCCAAGGTTGTGGGCCTATCAGAGACCTCCATGCTGACACAGCCCCCCCCCCCCCAGCCCTGTCCTGAGTCCCATGATGCAGTGTGTGTGTGTTTGTGGTCAGGAGGGGGGCGGAGTTGACCCTGTGGTCAGGATGGATAACCTCTGAACTCTGATTAACCCTGATTACGCTTATCGCAACCCCTACAGAGAGAGAGAGAGAGAGAGAGAGAGAGAGATTTCAATTGGCTATATTAGAACTGTTTAATTTGATCCTGAGTGTAGGTTATTTCCCTGACATCTGGAATCAAGGACTCATAACCCCAATCTTTAAGAACTGAGACAAATTTGACCCGAACAATTACAGAGGCATTTGTGAGAACAGTAACCTGGGGAAGGTTTTCTGTAGAATTATAAATGTAAGAGTTCTAAACTTCCTTAATGAGCACAATGTCTTGAGTAAAAGCCAAATTGGATTTATACCAAAACATCGCACGACTGATCATATTTACAGCCTACACACCCTGATAGATAAACATGTCCACCAAAATAATACCAAAATATACACTTGCTTTATCGACTTCCAATAAGCATTTGATTCTATTTGGCATACATGCACTCTTCAATATTTACATTAACGAATTGGCCACTATTCTAGAAAAACCCTTAGCCCCTGGTGTTAGTCTCCACAATTCAGATAAATGCCTACTCTTCGCAGATGACCTGTGCCTGCTGTCACCCACAGCACATGGCCTACAGCAGAGCCTGGACCTGCTATAGCAGTACTGCCAGACCTGGGCCCTGGCAGTAAACCCCCAAAAGACTAAAATAATGATTTTACAGAGAAGATCCAGATCTCAGGGAATTAGACCAAAGTTCTCAATTGGTACAAAATTCAAAAGCAAATTGAAATACCTATTCAAATTTGGCTAAAACTAATTGAATGTGTCATTGAACCAATTGCACTTCATGGCAGCGAGGTGTGGGGTCCACTTGCAAAACAAGATTTCACCAAATGGGACAAACACCCCATTGAAACTCTGCATGCAGAGTTCTGTAAGATTCTCCTCCTACATGTCCAGAGGAAAACTACAAACAATGCATGCAGGGCAGAATTAGGCCAATATCCACTTATAATAAAAACTCAAAAAAGAGCTATTAAGTTTTGGAAACATCTAAAATACAGTGACCACCTCTCATATCATTACCCAGCCCTGCAATGCTAAGAGCTGAGCAAAGAAAAGAGTCCCCTCATCCAGCTGGTCCTGGGGCTGAGTTCACACACCTGTTCTACTAACGCACTGAAGGACCAGAACATCCAATCAATCAGGATAAACCAAATGACAACACAGTCAAAACAAAACTATATTGCTTATTGGGAAACACAAGCACAAACACAAAGCAAAATGCAGTGCTATCTGGCCTGAAATCGACAGTACACCGTGGCTAACTATTTGACCATGGTTACAGGGAGGGAGGGGGAGGGAGAGGGGGGGGAGGGAGGGAGAGAGAGAGGGAGGGAGGGAGGGAGGGAGAGGGGGGAGGGAGGGAGAGGGGGGAGGGAGAGGGGGGGGGGAGAGGGGGAGAGGGAGGGAGGAAGGGGAGGGAGAGGGAGGGGGAGGGGGGGGGAGAGGGGGAGAGGGAGGGAGGAAGGAGAGGGAGGGGGAGGGAGGGAGGGAGAGGGAGGGGAGGGGGGGGAGAGGGAGAGGGGGGGGGGAGGGAATTCATGGAGCTTTTTTTTTCATCAGGTGTGTGTGTTCTGGATATAGTGATCATAAATTTAAGCAACAAGGCACGAGGGGCTGTGGTATATAGCCAATATATCACGGCAAAGGGCTGTTCTTAGGCACTACACTAATGTACCCTTAGCTGTGGTACATTGGTCATATACCACAAACCCCTATTATAACTGGTTACCAACATAGTTAGAGGAGTACAAATAAATGTTTTGTCATAGCTATGGTATACGGTCTAATATACCACGGCTGTCAGCCAATCAACATTCAGGGCTCAAACCACCCAGTTTGTAATGTTTTCTACGTACCCCTCTGACCCTGGGCAATTGTGTGTAGGCTTGCTGTGTCTCTGTCTTTCTGTATCTTGCTGTGTCTGTGTCTTTCTGTGTCTCTGTGTCTTTCTGTGTCTCTGTGTCTTTCTGTGTCTCTGTGTCTTGCTGTGTGTCTCTGTGTCTTGCTGTCTCACTGTGTCTCGCTGTCTCACTGTGTCTCGCTGTCTCACTGTGTCTCGCTGTCTCACTGTGTCTCGCTGTCTCACTGTGTCTCACTGTGTCTCGCTGTCTCTGTGTCTCGCTGTCTCTGTGTCTCGCTGTCTCTGTGTCTCGCTGTCTCTGTGTCTTACTGTGTCTCTGTGTCTCTGTGTCTTGCTGTGTGTCTGTGCCTGGCTGTGTCTGTGTCTCTGTGTCTTGCTGTGTGTCTCTGTCTTGCTGTCTCTTGCTGTGTCTCTGTCTTGCTGTCTCTGTCTCTTGCTGTGTCGCTGTGTCTCTGTGTCTTGCTGTATCTGTGTCTCGCTGTGTCTTGCTGTGTCTGTGTCTCGCTGTGTGTCGCTGTGTGTCTTGCTGTGTCTCGCTGTGTCGCTGTGTCTCGCTGTGTCTCTGTGTCTCGCTGTGTCGCTGTGTGTCTGTGTCTTGCTGTGTCTCGCTGTCTCGCTGTGTCTCTGTGTCTTGCTGTGTGTCTCTGTGTCTGTGTCTCGCTGTGTCTCTGTGTCTCGCTGTGTCGTCTCTGTGTCTCTGTGTCTCGCTGTGACGTCTCTGTGTCTCGCTGTGTCTCGCTGTGTCGCTGTGTGTCTTGCTGTGTCGTCTCTGTGTCGCTGTGTCTCTCTGTGTCTCGCTGTGTCTCGCTGTGTCTCGCTGTGTCGCTGTGTGTCTTGCTGTGTCGTCTCTGTGTCGCTGTGTCACTCTGTGTCTCGCTGTGTCTCGCTGTGTCTTGCTGTGTCGCTGTGTGTCTTGCTGTGTCTCTGTGTCTTGCTGTGTCGCTGTGTGTCTTGCTGTGTCTCTGTGTCTTGCTGTGTCGCTGTGTGTCTTTCTGTGTCTCGCTGTGTCTCGCTGTGTCTTTGTGTCTTGCCGTGTCTTGCTGTGTCTCTGTGTCCTGGCTGATGACAAACAGGATTGTGAATCCATAAATAACACTGACTGTGTGTGACATAGCTGTTAGCACTCACCATTACACTTGACAGAGTTCATGTCAGCCAGTCTGAATAAATGAATCTCTCTCTCCCTCCACTCTCCCTCCCTCCACTCTCCCTCCCTCCACCCCCCCTCTCTCTCTCCCTCCTCTCTCTCTCCCTCCCTCCACCCCCCCTCTCTCTCCCTCCCTCCACCCCCCCCTCTCTCTCTCCCTCCCTCCACCCCCCCCTCTCTCTCCCTCCACTCTCCCTCCCTCCACTCCCCCTCTCTCTCCCCCCTCTCTCTCTCCCTCCACCCCCCCTCTCTCTCTCCTTCCACTCCCCCTCTCTCCCTCCCTCCTCTCTCCCTCCTGCCACCCCCCCCTCTCTCTCTCTCTCTCCCAATACCCCCCCTCCCTCCCTATACCTCCCCCTCTCTCTCTTCACCCCCCCTCTCTCTCTCTCTTCACCCGCTCTCTCTCTCTCTTCACCCCCTCTCTCCCTCCCTCCACTCCCCCTCTCTCCACTCTCCCCCCTCCACCCCTCTCTCTCCCTCCACTCCCTCTCTCTCTCTCCCTCCACCCCCTCTCTCTCTCCCTATACCCCCCTCTCTCTCTCTTCACCCCCCTCTCTCTCTCTTCACCCCCCTCTCTCTCTCTTCACCCCCCTCTCTCTCTCTTCACCCCCCTCTCTCTCTCTCTCTTCACCCCCCTCTCTCTCTCCCTCCACCCCCCCCTCTCTCTTCCTTCACCCCCCCCTCACTCTTCCTCCACCCCCCCTCTCACCCTCCACCCCCCTCGCTCACCCTCCAACCCCCCTCACTCTTACCCTCACCCCCCCTCGCTCCTCTCTCGCACCCTCCACCCCCCCTCTCTCTGTCCCCCTCCAACCCCCCTCGCTCACCCTCCACCCCCCCTCGCTCTTACCCTCACCCCCCTCACTCTCACCCTCCACCCCCCCTCGCTCCTCTCTCACCCCCCCTCTCTCTGTCCCCCTCCACCCCCCCTCGCTCTCACCCTCCACCCCCCCTCGCTCTCACCCTCCACCCCCCCTCGCTCCTCTCTCTCACCCCCCCTCGCTCTCACCCTCCACCCCCCCTCGCTCCTCTCTCTCACCCCCCCTCTCTCTGTCCCCCTCCACCCCCCCTCGCTCACCCTCCACCCCCCCCTCGCTCTTACCCTCCACCCCCCCTCGCTCCTCTCTCTCACCCTCCACCCCCCCTCACTCTTACCCTCCACCCCCCCTCGCTCCTCTCTCTCACCCTCCACCCCCCCTCTCTCTGTCCCCCTCCAACCCCACCTCTCTCTCTATATCCCTCTGTCTCTCAGCTCTTTAGAGATGTCTGATAATGGGGCCAGACAAGGTGAGACATCATTATCTAATGTTTGTTCATGTGTAAGAGTGCCTGTGTGGTTATCTAATCGTCTGTGTGTGTTTCATAGGGGAGAGACCACCAGCTATAGAACCCACAAACTCTTCAGAACATTCCAGTAATGGCACCCCCCCCCCCCCCCCCCCCCCCCCCCACGCACACACACACACCTGTGCCTATAAACTGGACCTCTAAGCAGGGGAAGCAGGTGTGTCATGAGGATTGAGAGAGACTGCTACCACAGTGCCTTTTACAACTGCAGTGCACCCTGGGATACATCGAGGACCTGGAAGACGTTCCCGGTATAGACTGAGGGAGGGACAGAACTAGAACACAGACTGTTACCGGAGCAGCATGACAGTACAGACTGTTACCGGAGCAGCCTGACAGTACAGACTGTTACCGGAGCAGCCTGACAGTACAGACTGTGTCTCTCTGAGAGGCCTGGAGAACCTGTGACAGGTGGGAGATAATGGAATGACCTTCACTGGCAATCCAGCCTTCAGTGTCCCCATATGTCCCATAATAACTCTATCCCTTCCTCTAACCATGTCGATCTCCCTGGTTTTTAACTTTCCCCCACATCTACACCTCCCTGAGACTCCCCCATCTATAAAGTGTTCACCCCACTCCCCAGTGTTCTCCTTACCTGTTTTCTAGACTTGTGTAATTATTTATTTCTCCAGCAGAGGGAGCAGCATATGAACGTAAGGGGGACAACCATGACCATTATTCAACATTAAGTTGGTTCCACTAGTCAAGAGGGAGCCATAGAGACGTGTCCGAGTTGATTTATGTAGTGACGTCATTACTCCCAACTCTAGGCCAAACCTGTATATATGTATACACACACACTCACACAGGCCCTCAGAACTGTTTTTGGGCAAGGAAATAAGTGCTCACTCTGTTTACCATTTGTGTAAGACTGTGGTGTCCTTCCTGTCTGCTACTCTGTACACTTCAACAAGCGTTTCAGTCAGAACTACATTCCTAGTTCAGTGATGACATGTGGAGGAGTCCGTAAGGAGAGCATTAATTAACACCTGACCGTGTGGTTAACCAGCCTGATCTCCTGAGCTCACATTCTGGTTCACTTCAGTAAAAACGAAATGTGATGATGCTCAGTGATGAGTCTGGTTTCACCAGGCTAGTGTGACTGACTGGTCAGAAATTGTCTACTTTTCTGGGGACGCAACAACACGCACAAGTGGTGTATTCTCATGAATGTGAACCTAACACTCTCAATCATCATATTAAATGTAACATGACAGCTTTAACCTGCCTCTGTCTTATAACTGTATCTAAGTGAAAGTAACTTTTGTCAATTCTGCAGTTCTTCAGATGATAACTGTAGATATGAATTTTAATAAATAAAGTCAATGTAATTTGGATCTGTGTGTGAAAATATGTAGCACCCTCTGACTCTACACCCATTCCATTCTTTCCTCTGCGTCTGTTCTCTGAATGGCAACCCAACTGTTTCCATAGTGCCCATCTACCCGTGGTTGTCTGTTCTCTGACAACCCAACTGTTTCCATAGTGCCCAACTACCCGTGGTTGTCTGTTCTCTGAATGACAACCCAACTGTTTCCATAGTGCCCATCTACCCATGGTTGTCTGTTCTCTGAATGACAACCCAACTGTTTCCATAGTGCCCATCTACCCGCAGTCATCTGTTCTCTGACAACCCAACTGTTTCCATAGTGCCATCTACCCATGGTCATCTGTTCTCTGAATGACAGCCCAACTGTTTCCATTGTGCCCATCTACCCGCGGTCATGTGTTCTCTGACAACCTAACTGTTTCCATATTGCCCAATTACCCGTGGTAGGTATGTTGAACAGTATAAAACAAGAGAGTCTGCTAAATGACTCACCACTGTAAGTCTCTGGATAAGAGAGTCTGCTAAATGACTCACTACTGTAAGTCTCTCTGGATAAGAGTGTCTGTTAAATGACTCACTACTGTAAGTCTCTCTGGATAAGAGAGTCTGCTAAATGACTACTGTAAGTCTGGATAAGAGTGCTAAATGACTCCCTACTGTAAGTCTCTGGATGAGAGAGTCTGCTAAATGACTACTGTAAGTCTGGATAAGAGAGTGCTAAATGACTCACTACTGTAAGTCTGGATAAGAGTGCTAAATGACTCCCTACTGTAAGTCTCTGGATGAGAGAGTCTGCTAAATGACTCCCTACTGTAAGTCTCTGGATGAGAGAGTCTGCTAAAAGACTCCCTACTGTAAGTCTCTCTGGATAAGAGAGTCTGCTAATAGACTCCCTACTGTAAGTCTCTCTGGATAAGAGAGTCTGCTAAATGACTCCCTACTGTAAGTCTCTGGATGAGAGTCTGCTAAATGACTCCCTATTGTAAGTCTCTGGATGAGAGAGTCTGCTAAATGACTCACTACTGTAAGTCTCTGGATAAGAGTGCTAAATGACTCCCTACTGTAAGTCTCTGGATGAGAGAGTCTGCTAAATGACTCCCTACTGTAAGTCTCTGGATGAGAGTCTGCTAAATGACTCCCTACTGTAAGTCTGGATAAGAGAGTGCTAAATGACTCACTACTGTAAGTCTGGATAAGAGTGCTAAATGACTCCCTACTGTAAGTCTCTGGATGAGAGAGTCTGCTAAAAGACTCCCTACTGTAAGTCTCTCTGGATAAGAGAGTCTGCTAAATGACTCCCTACTGTAAGTCTCTGGATGAGAGTCTGCTAAATGACTCCCTATTGTAAGTCTCTGGATGAGAAAGTCTGCTAAATGACTCACTACTGTAAGTCTCTGGATGAGAGAGTCTGCTAAATGACTCACTACTGTAAGTCTCTGGATGAGAGAGTATTTTAAATGACTCACTACTGTAAGTCTCTGGATAAGAGTGTTAAATGACTCACTACTGTAAGTCTCTGGATGAGAGAGTCTGCTAAATGACTCACTACTGTAAGTCTCTGGATAAGAGTGTCTGCTAAATGACTCACTACTGTAAGTCTGGATAAGAGAGTCTGCTAAATGATTCCCTACTGTACGTCTCTCTGGATAAGAGAGTCTGCTAAATGATTCCCTACTGTACGTCTCTCTGGATAAGAGTGTCTGCTAAATGACTAACTACTGTAGATCTATCTGGATAAGAGAGTCTGCTAAATGATTCCCTACTGTACGTCTCTCTGGATAAGAGAGTCTGCTAAATGACTCCCTACTGTAAGTCTCTGGATAAGAGTGTTAAATGACTCACTACTGTAAGTCTCTGGATAAGAGAGTCTGCTAAATGACTCTACTGTAAGTCTCTCTGGATAAGAGAGTCTGCTAAATGACTCACTACTGTAAGTCTCTCTGGATAAGAGTCTGCTAAATGACTCACTACTGTAAGTCTCTCTGGATAAGAGAGTCTGTTAAATGACTCCCTACTGTAAGTCTCTCTGGATAAGAGCGTCTGCTAAATGACTCACTACTGTAAGTCTCTCTGGATAAGAGTGTTAAATGACTCACTACTGTAAGTCTCTCTGAATAAGAGTGTTAAATGACTCCCTACTGTAAGTCTCTCTGGATAAGAGCGTCTGCTAAATGACTCACTACTGTAAGTCTCTCTGGATAAGAGCGTCTGCTAAATGACTCACTACTGTAAGTCTCTGGATAAGAGAGTCTGCTAAATGACTCCCTACTGTAAGTCTCTGGATAAGAGAGTCTGCTAAATGACTCCCTACTGTAAGTCTCTGGATAAGAGAGTCTGCTAAATGACTCCCTACTGTAAGTCTCTGGATAAGAGAGTCTGCTAAATGACTCCCTACTGTAAGTCTCTGGATAAGAGAGTCTGCTAAATGACTCCCTACTGTAAGTCTCTGGATAAGAGAGTCTGCTAAATGACTCCCTACTGTAAGTCTCTGGATAAGAGAGTCTGCTAAATGACTCCCTACTGTAAGTCTCTGGATAAGAGAGTCTGCTAAATGACTCCCTACTGTAAGTCTCTGGATAAGAGAGTCTGTTAAATGATTCCAATGTAAAGCTAGATGCTGACCTGTAGTTCTACTTCGTCACGTTAGTCATTCAGCATTCTGTCTAGGACACATTTAACAGACATGCTTTTTATTTGACATTCATAAAGCTGTGACACACATGCACTGTCTCTCTCTCACACACACATTGTGCTGTTCCCAAGTCCTGTGGCTTTCTTGGCAATGTCACTCCTCAGCCGCAAAATGAAGCCTGCAGAGGTGTGTGTGTTCCACCAGCTCTCCTCTCGTCGTCCTGAGCCGAGCCGACACAAACGGGTCACCCTGCACCACAGGCACACACAGGAGAACCAGCAGGCCTGCATCAGTGTGTATGTGTGTGTACGTCTTAGTGTGTCTGTGTATGCAAGTGTCTAGTCATGACATTTCCCTGTGTAGCTCCTCTGTGTACAGCCATGGGGCACCAGCTGTAGTGCTGTCAGGTTGGAAGACCAATGTTGGTCAATTGAAATCATCATGGAAGATTAAAGCTCAGAACCCTCTGTTGATGGACCTGACCGAGGCCCTGCACAGACTCACTGATCTACACATAAACTTGTAATCCATACAACTACCAGTTCAAATTATGCTCATTTCCAGAGATGGGTAACCTACACAGTGTCTGTTCCAGAGATGGGTAAACCTGTTCCAGAGATGGGTAAACCTACACTGTGTCTGTTCCAGAGATGGGTAAACCTGTTTCAGAGATGGGTAAACCTGTTTCAGAGATGGGTAAACCTGTTTCAGAGATGGGTAAACCTGTTTCAGAGATGGGTAAACCTGTTTCAGAGATGGGTAAACCTGTTCCAGAGATGGGTAAACCTGTTTCAGAGATGGGTAAACCTGTTTCAGAGATGGGTAAACCTACACTGTGTCTGTTCCAGAGATGGGTAAACCTGTTTCAGAGATGGGTAAACCTGTTTCAGAGATGGGTAAACCTGTTCCAGAGATGGGTAAACCTGTTCCAGAGATGGGTAAACCTGTTCCATAGATGGGTAAACCTGTTCCAGAGATGGGTAAACCTACAGTGTCTGTTCCAGAGATGGGTAAACCTGTTCCAGAGATGGGTAAACCTGTTCCAGAGATGGGTAAACCTACAGTGTCTGTTCCAGAGATGGGTAAACCTGTTCCAGGCTGATCATGTCCATAAAGCAGAACACACACAGTACAGTATCATGTCTCAGCTGGAGAAAATAACACCTTCAATAGCTCTGATTAAAACACCTTGTCCTACCTAGCGATGAGCCATTCTGCTTCAGCAGAGAATGAAGAGACGGGGGTGGGAGTAGAGATGGGCACAGAGGACACTGTAGACCGGCCAAAACTGACTGATTCAAAGTCCTGTGTGAGTCGTGTCTCGCTAAGTGTGAGTCGTGTCTCGCCAGGTTGTCTGACTGACCCCGCCACCCACCCATCACCAATTACAGCTCTTCAGAAAGAGCTCTTCAGAAAGCCATTCCCATGGCAACCCTTCCCTCCAGCTCTCCACTTTATCTGCAGACTCACTTTGCTCCGGGTTGTGTAACTGATCCGTTCAGCAGGCACTAAAGGAGAGGTGAGAGAAGTCATTTTCACTTTCTGGGGTTAGAGGGAACAGCTTGTTTAGTTCCACTCCGCCTGTCTGTAACCGAATGTTTCAGTGGACCGGACTCACTAACACGTATCCTTAATAGCACTGATTTGCTGATAGCCGTTTTGTTAAGGATTTTTTCCCCCCTCATTTACTGCAAGTCGCTCTGAATAAAAGCATCTGCTAAAATGACAAATGTAAATGTACTGTACGTGTGATGAAGGGGAAATAGAGAGTGGAGTGAAGGAGAGGGGAGCCGAGTAGACCGGTCTAATGAGAGATGAGTCATGCTAAAGATGCTGAAGGTCAGTCTGCCTCTCTGACTGAAGGTCAGTCTGCCTCTCTCTGACTGAAGGTCAGTCTGCCTCTCTCTGACTGAAGGTCAGTCTGCCTCTCTCTGACTGAAGGTCAGTCTGCCTCTCTCTGACTGAAGGTTAGTCTGCCAGTCTCTGACTGAAGCATGTGTTTGTGCGTGTGACTAGCATGTACTGACAGTAATCATTGCTCCAACTGACAGGCTCTAGGAACTTGTAGGTGTTCTCTCCTTTAGCAGATAAACGGCCCAAACTATGTGTAGATACACGGTTGGTAGTCAAGACTAATGCTGGTCTCCCCACCTATATATCATACACCAACTGGAACATGCAGGCCAGTCTGCTCTCTCATTAGTGTTCCTCTGCTGGGGTAAAAGCCTCTGTGTCACCTCTCTTCTCCCTAACGCTTACTCTCCCTCTGTGTTTCTCTTATTGTCTCTCATCCTGATGGAGAAGATTTCAGTTTATTCAATTAGCAGGTGTTTTTTAGTGTGAGTCATGACCGTCTCTTTCCTCCTGCTGAGAGACCCTATGATGTGTCACATGCATGAATGCATGACAATTCCGTGTGTGTGTGCGCGCGCACGTACGTATCAGCGAGAAGAGGGATGATGCCACACCTTAGCCTTTAAAATTATAACCAGAGCAAATACATGTAGAGAAACAATCCACGAAAGTTGAGACAAATTTGACACCAAAAATAACTTCCGGAGATATGCATCAACAGCAACCTTGATAATACAGAGGATTTTCCTAACAGCAGAATCATACATTTCCCCAGTGAAAACAATGTACTGAGCAAATGTCAAATTGGCTTTTTACCAAATTACCGTACGACAGACCACGTGTTCACCCTGCACACCCTAATTGACAAACAAAGGCAAAGTCTTCTCATGCTTTGTTGATTTCAAAATCTTTTGACTCAATTTGGCATGAGGGTCTGCTATACAAAATTATTTAAAGTGGTGTTAGGGGGGAAAACACAAAATCCATGTACACAAACAAGTGTGCGGTTAAAATGGGCACAAAACAAACATTTCTTTCCACAGGGCCGGGGGGTGAGACAGGGATGCAGCTTAAGCCCCACCCTCAACATATAATTACAAATTGGCGAGGGCACAAGAACATTCAGCAGCACCCGGCCTCACCCTACTAGAATCTGAAGTCAAATGTCTACTGTTTGCTGATGATCTGATGCTCCTGTCCCAACCAAGGATGACCTACAGCAGCACCTAGATCTTCTGTATGCAGAGCAGAATTAGGCCGATACCCACTAATGATCAAAATCCATAAAAGAGCCGTTAAATTCTACTACCACCTAAAAGGAAGCGATTCCCAAACCTTCCATAAAAGCGATCACCTACAGAGAAATCTTTTGGTTGGGACTAATTGTGTTTCAGTCCTGAGGCTCTGTGGGGTCTGTTTGTGTTTGTGAACAGAGCCCCAAGGCCAGCTTGCTTAGGGGACTCTTCTCTAGGTTAATTTCTCTGTAGGTGATGCCTTTGTTTTGGAAGGTTGAAAAAAAGAAAACTGGAACACTATTTGGCCCTAAACAGAGAGTACACAGTGGCAGAATACTTGACCACTGTGACTGACAAGAGAATTAAGGCGTTGACACAGACGCAGTGAGCATAGCCTTGCTGTTGAAAAAGACCGCCGTAGGCCCACAACATGTGGAAACTGAGCTGCACTTCCTAACTTCCTGCCAAATGTATGATCATAGGTGAAATACCACAGCAGTAATGTTTATGAACTGTTGTCACAAGAAAAGAACAAACACCATTTAAATACAACCCATATTTTTTCTCACTTTTATCTTTAATCATTAGCATACCACCCTGCATGATGCTGCTGGAAGTGGTGTTGGAGGCACTCTTTCCTCTGGTCTAAAAAATCTCCCAATGCCCCGGGGCAGTGATTGGGGACACTGCCCTGTGTAGGGTGCCATCTTTCAGATGGGACGTTAAATGGGTGTCCTGAATCTCTGAGGTCATTAAAGATCCCATGGCACTTATCGTAAGAGTAGGGGTGTTAACCCTGGTGTCCTGACTTTCTGAGGTCATTAAAGATCCCATGGTACTTATTGTAAGAGTAGGGGTTTTAACCCTGGTGTCCTGACTTTCTGAGGTCATTAAAGATCCCATGGTACTTATTGTAAGAGTAGGGGTTTTAACCCTGGTGTCCTGACTCTCTGAGGTCATTAAAGATCCCATGGTACTTATTGTAAGAGTAGGGGTGTTAACCCTGGTGTCCTGACTCTCTGAGGTCATTAAGGATCCCATGGTACTTATCATAAGAGAAGGGGTGTTAACCCTGGTGTCCTGACTCTCTGAGGTCATTAAAGATCCCATGGTACTTATTGTAAGAGTAGGGGTGTTAACCCTGGTGTCCTGACTTTCTGAGGTCATTAAAGATCCCATGGTACTTATTGTAAGAGTAGGGGTTTTAACCCTGGTGTCCTGACTTTCTGAGGTCATTAAAGATCCCATGGTACTTATTGTAAGAGTAGGGGTTTTAACCCTGGTGTCCTGACTCTCTGAGGTCATTAAAGATCCCATGGTACTTATTGTAAGAGTAGGGGTGTTAACCCTGGTGTCCTGACTCTCTGAGGTCATTAAGGATCCCATGGTACTTATCATAAGAGAAGGGGTGTTAACCCTGGTGTCCTGACTCTCTGAGGTCATTAAAGATCCCATGGTACTTATTGTAAGAGTAGGGGTGTTAACCCTGGTGTCCTGACTTTCTGAGGTCATTAAAGATCCCATGGTACTTATTGTAAGAGTAGGGGTTTTAACCCTGGTGTCCTGACTCTCTGAGGTCATTAAAGAGCCCATGGTACTTATTGTAAGAGTAGGGGTGTTAACCCTGGTGTCCTGACTCTCTGAGGTCATTAAGGATCCCATGGTACTTATCATAAGAGAAGGGGTGTTAACCCTGGTGTCCTGACTTTCTGAGGTTATTAAAGATCCCATGGTACTTATTGTAAGAGTAGGGGTTTTAACCCTGGTGTCCTGACTTTCTGAGGTCATTAAAGATCCCATGGTACTTATTGTAAGAGTAGGGGTTTTAACCCTGGTGTCCTGGCTAAATGCCCAATCCGGCCCTCAAACCATCACTTTCTAATCCCCAGTTTACAATTGGCTCATTCATCCCCCTCCTCTCCCCTGTAACTATTCCCCAGGTCGTTGCTGTAAATGAGAATGTGTACTCAGTCAACTTACCTGATAAAATCAAAAATATTGTTACAACACTGTTGATATGACTTTTGAAATGACTATTATTTTGAGTGTAATGTTTACTGTAAATATGTTAAAGATCTACTGTAGTACATATTGTAACAATGTCTGTCCAGCTATGTAGCACAGGAAGAAAACAGCTATGTAGCACAGGAAGAAAACAGCTATGTAGCACAGGAAGAAAACAGCTATGTAGCACAGGAAGAAAACTGCTATGTAGCACAGGAAGAAAACTGCTATGTAGCACAGGAAGAAAACTGCTATGTAGCACAGGAAGAAAACAGCTATGTTCTGTATGAAGCAGAATGCATAGAAATAAATATTCTGATAAAGACTCTTATTTGAAGAGACACTCTTAGGGAAAAAAAGGATTCTTCGGCTTTCCTCAGAAGAACTCTTTTTGGTTCCATGTAGAACTCTGGAATGGGTTTTACATGGAACCCCAAAGGGTTCTAGCTGGAAGCAAAAAGGGTTCTTCAAGTGTTATCCTATGGGGACAGTCAAAGAAGCCTTTTAAGTTCTAGAGAGCAACTTTTTATCTGAGAATGTGAGGTTGAGATTGGGCTCAGATTTCCCCTCAGCACCACTCCTGCTTCCTCTTCCTCTCGTACACACACACCTCGTAACGTTCAACGTTAAGCGTACTCCTGTCTTTTCACGCACCCACCTAGCAGCCCTCTCTCCCGCCAATGTGACAGTGTGTCTAGCTGAGGAGAAAGCTATTTCCATGCCAATTATTTCCTGTTCCTGTTATGTCTGTTCTGTGTGGTGCATTTTGAGAGAAGGAGAACATTACATTCCACAAACACACAGCAGACTGTCATACCCCCAAGTCCACGGGCTCTGTGACAGCCTGGGGACACTTAAGGATCCAGACAAATGGTGTCTTTTAGAATAATGGTTTCAGTTGTGTTAAATGATTATGTGCCGAGAGAGCGAGAATCCTTTGCATTATCATTAACAGCAGACACCTACATTGCTTCAGTGAAAACAATGTACTGAGCAAATGTCAAGTTGGCTTTACTAAATTACAGTACAGCAGACCAGTCACCCTGCACACCCTAATTCAGTTGGTGTGGCAGGGTAGCCTAGTGGTTAGAGCGTTGGACTAGTAACCGGAAGGTTGCAAGTTCAAATCCAAGAGGCGGACAAGGTGAACAGGCCACTGTTCCTAGGCAGTCATTGAAAATAAGAATTTGTTCTTAACTGACTTGCCTAGTTAAATAAAGGTTCAAAACATTTGACAAACTAAAGCAAAGTCTCCTCATGTTTCATTGATTTAAAAATAAAAAAATAATTAAAAAAGCTTGCAACTATATTTGGAGGGTCTGCTATACAGCTTAAGCCTCACCCTCAATGTATATATCAACGAATTGGTGAGGGCACTAGTGTAACGGTTTTCTGTATGAGAAGGAGAGTCGGACCAAAATGCAGCGTGTAGATTGCGATCCATGTTTTAATGAACAAACGTAAAACACGAATCAATGCAAACACCACAAAATAAAGAACGTGATGAACGTAACGAAAACCTAAAACAGCCTATCTGGTGAAAAACACATAGACAGGAACAATCACCCACAAACACACAGTGAAACCCAGGCTACCTAAATATGGTTCCCAATCAGAGACAATGACGAACACCTGCCTCTGACTGAGAACCATATCAGGCTGAACATAGAAATAGACAAACAAGACATGAAACATAGAATACCCACTCAGATCACACCCTGACCAATCAAAACATAGAAAATACAAAGTAAACTATGGTCAGGGCGTGACAGTACCCCCCCCCCAAGGTGCGGACTCCGGCCGCAAAACCTGAACCTATAGGGGAGGGTCTGGGTGGGCATCTGTCCGCGGTGGCGGCTCTGGCGCTGGACGTGGACCCCACTCCATGACAGTTTTAATCCCCCTCCTAAACGTCCCTAAATAGGTTACCCACCACAATGATAACATGGGACAGAGGGACAGCTCGGGACAGAGGTAACTCGGGACAGATGGGTAGCTCAGCACTGAGAGGAAGCTCAGCACTGAGAAGAAGCTCAGCACTGAGAAGAAGCCCAGGCAGGTAGTAGAAACTACCAGAACCTGGCTGGCTGGCGGTTTCAGCAGATCCTGGTCGACTAGCAGATCTGGGAGAATCTGGTCGACTGGCGGATCTGGGAGAATCTGGTCGACTGGCGGATCTGGGAGAATCTGGTCGACTGGCGGATCTGGGAGAATCTGGACGACTGGCAGATCTGGGAGAATCTGGACGACTGGCAGATCTGAGAGAGTCTGGACGACTGGCAGATCTGGAAGAGTCTGGACGACTGGCAGATCTGGAAGAGTCTGGACGACTGGCAGATCTGGAAGAGTCTGGTCGACTGGCAGATCTGGAAGAGTCTGGTCGACTGGCAGATCTGGAAGAGTCTGGTCGACTGGCAGATCTGGAAGAGTCTGGTCGACTGGCAGATCTGGAAGAGTCTGGACGACTGGCAGATCTGGAAGAGTCTGGTCGACTGGCAGATCTGGAAGAGTCTGGTCGACTGGCAGATCTGGAAGAGTCTGGACGACGGGCAGATCTGGAAGAGTCTGGACGACGGGCAGATCTGGAAGAGTCTGGACGACGGGCAGATCTGGAAGAGTCTGGTCGACTGGCAGATCTGGAAGAGTCTGGTCGACTGGCAGATCTGGAAGAGTCTGGACGACGGGCAGATCTGGAAGAGTCTGGACGACGGGCAGATCTGGAAGAATCTGGACGACGGGCAGATCTGGAAGAGTGGACGACTGGCAGATCTGGAAGAGTCTGGTCGACTGGCAGATCTGGAAGAGTCTGGTCGACTGGCAGATCTGGAAGAGTCTGGTCGACTGGCAGATCTGGAAGAGTCTGGTCGACTGGCAGATCTGGAAGAGTCTGGTCGACTGGCAGATCTGGAAGAGTCTGGACGACTGGCAGATCTGGAAGAGTCTGGTCGACTGGCAGATCTGGAAGAGTCTGGTCGACTGGCAGATCTGGAAGAGTCTGGTCGACTGGCAGATCTGGAAGAGTCTGGACGACGGGCAGATCTGGAAGAGTCTGGACGACGGGCAGATCTGGAAGAGTCTGGTCGACTGGCAGATCTGGAAGAGACTGGTCGACACAGACTGGCTGCTCTGGCTGCTCCATGCTGACTGGCTGCTCCATGATGACTGGCAGCTCTGACTGCTCCATGCTGACTGGCTGCTCCATGCTGACTGGCAGCTCTGGCTGCTCCATGCTGACTGGCTGCTCCATGCTGACTGGCAGCTCTGGCTGCTCCATGCTGACTGGCTGCTCTGGCTGCTCCATGCTGACTGGCTGCTCCATGCTGACTGGCGGCCCTGGCTGCTCCATGCTGACTGGCGGCCCTGGCTGCTCCATGCTGACTGGCGGCCCTGGCTGCTCCATGCTGACTGGCGGCCCTGGCGGCTCCATGCTAACTGGCAGCTCTGGCGGCTCCTTGCAGACTGGCAGCTCTGGCGGCTCCTTGCAGACTGGCAGCTTTGGCGGCATCCTGCAGACAGGCAGCTCTGGCGGCTCCTTGCAGACTGGCAGCTCCTTACAGACTGGCAGCTCTATGCAGACTGGCAGCTCCTTGCAGACTGGCAGCTCTATGCTAACTGGCAGCTCTATGCTAACTGGCAGCTCTATGCTAACTGGCAGCTCTGAACAGACGGGAGACTCCGGCAGCGCTGTAGAGAAGGAAGGCTCTAAAAGCGCTAAACAGGCGGGAGACTCCGACAGCGCTGGAGAGGAGGAGGGCTCCGACAGCGCTGGACAGGCGAGGCGCACTGTAGGCCTGATGCGTGGTGCTGGCACTGGTGGTACTGGGCCGAGGACACGCACAGGAAGCCTGGTGCGGGGAGCTACTACCGGAGGGCTGGGGTGTGGAGGTGGTACTGGAAAAACCGGACCGTGCAGGCGCACTGGAGCTCTTGAGCACCGAGCCTGCCCAACCTTACCTGGTTGAATGCTCACGGTCGCCCTGCCAGTGCGGCGAGGTGGAATAGCCCGCACTGGGCTATGCAGGCGAACCGGAGACACCGAGCGCAAGGCTGGTGCCATGTAAGCCGGCCCAAGGAGACGCACTGGGGACCAGCTGCGTAGAGCCGGCTTCATGGCATTAGGCTCGACGCTCAATCTAGCCCGGCCGACACGCGGAGCTGGAATATACCGCACCGGGCTATGCACCCGCACTGGAGACACCGTGCGCACCACTGCATAACACGGTGCCTGTCCGGTCTCTCTAGCCCCCCGGTAAGCACAGGGAGTCTGCCCAGGTCTCCTACCTGGCGTAGCCATACTCCCTGTTAGCCCCCCCCCAAGAAATTTTTGGGGCTGCCTCTCGGGCTTCCTTGCCAGCCGTGTTCCCTCATATCGCCGGCTCCTCTCTCCGGCTGCCTCTGCTCTCCTAAGTGCCTCCACCTGTTCCCATGGGAGGCGATCTCTTCCAGCCAGTATCTCCTCCCAAGTGTAACAGCCCTTGCCATCTAAAACGTCCTCCCATGTCCATTCCTCTTTACGCTGCTGTTGCTGCCTGTTGACACGCTGCTTGGTCCGTTGGTGGTGGGTGATTCTGTAACGGTTTTCTGTATGAGAAGGAGAGTCGGACCAAAATGCAGCGTGTAGATTGCGATCCATGTTTTAATGAACAAACGTAAAACACGAATCAATGCAAACACCACAAAATAAAGAACGTGATGAACGTAACGAAAACCTAAAACAGCCTATCTGGTGAAAAACACATAGACAGGAACAATCACCCACAAACACACAGTGAAACCCAGGCTACCTAAATATGGTTCCCAATCAGAGACAATGACGAACACCTGCCTCTGACTGAGAACCATATCAGGCTGAACATAGAAATAGACAAACAAGACATGAAACATAGAATACCCACTCAGATCACACCCTGACCAATCAAAACATAGAAAATACAAAGTAAACTATGGTCAGGGCGTGACAACTAGAACAGTCTGCAGTACCCGGCCTCACCCTACTAGAATCTGAAGTCAAATGTCTACCCTTTTCTGATGATCTGGTGCTTCTGTTACCAACCAAGGAGGACCTACAGCAGCAACTAAATATTCTGCATGGGAGTGTCAGAACTGTGTCCTGACAGTGAATCTTAGTAAAAGACAAAAATAGTGTTTAAAAAAAGGTCTAGTTATCCGGACCACAAATACCATCTAGACACTGTTGCCCTAAAGCGCACAAAAAACTATACATACCTCGGCCCAAACATCAGAAAGTTGTGAACGATCTGAGAGACAAGGACCTTCTATGCAATCAAAAGGAACAAAATGTGACCTCCCAATTAGGATTAGACTAAAAATACTCATAATCAGTTATAGAACCCATTGCCAGCTATGGTTGTGAGGTCTGGGGTTCACTCACCAACCAAGATCTTAGATTATTATTATTTATTTTTTTAACACCAAATTGAGACCCTGCAAAAATATACCCTCTGTACAACATAACACTATTGCATGCAGAGCTACTTATCAAAATCCAGAAAAGAGTCCTTCAATTCTACAACCTGAAAGGAATCAATGCCCAAACCTTCCATAACAAAGCCATCACCTACAGAGAGATTAACCTGGAGAAGAGTCCCCTGAGCAAGCTGGTCCTGGGGCTCTGTTCACAAACACACCCTACAGAGCCCCAGGACAGCAACACAATTAGACCCAACCAAATCATGAGAAAACAAAAATAATTATGACACATTGGAAAGAATAAAACATATAATTTTTTTAAAGAGCAAACTAGAATGCTATTTGACCCTAAACAGAGAGTACACAGTGGCAGAATACCTGACCTGTAATGAAGACGCCGGGAGTCGAGAAGTAGCTGGTGAGTTTAATAATACAATAAAACAAGGACCGATACAAACCAAGAGTCGAGTCTAGACATGAAACACAACCAATACTGCCTGGGGAATGAAACTAGGGGAGTGACAGATATAGGCAAGGTAATCAGTGAAGTGATGGAGTCCAGGTGTGTCTCATAATGAGGCGTAGGTGCGCGTAACGATAGTGCCCGGTGAGCGTAACGATAGTGCCAGGTGCGCGTAACGATAGTGCCGGTGCGCGTAACGATAGTGCCCGGTGCGCGTAACGATAGTGCAGGGTGCGCGTAACGATAGTGCCCGGTGAGCGTAACGATAGTGCCAGGTGCGCGTAACGATAGTGCCCGGTGCGCAGGTGCGCGTAACGATAGTGTGCAGGTGCGCGTAACGATAGTGCCCGGTGCGCGTAACGATAGTGCCCGGTGCGCGTAACGATAGTGCCCGGTGCGCAGGTGCGCGTAACGATAGTGCCCGGTGCGCGTAACGATAGTGCCCGGTGCGCATAACGATAGTGCCCGGTGTGCGTAATGATGGTAGTGAGGACCAGTGGTTCGTAAACCAGTTACGAGCGCTGGAGAGAGGGAGTAGACGTGACCACTGTGACTGACCCAAATTAAGCAAGGGGGGTGGTGAGAAAGGTGGAGAACCACTCCCTCATCTCTGTGTGTGTGTATCTGCTTTAGAAGTATTTCAGCACAGGATAAACAGAGTGGTCTGATATCATCCTCTAATTCCTGTTCTTCAGTCAGCAGGCAGCCATCTAGCCTTCTGAACACACATACACTCACCGGGGGGAAACTACCAGCCCTCCAGGACACCTACACCACCCGATGTCACAGGAAGGCTAAAAAGATCATCAAGGACAACAACCACCCAATCCACTGCCTGTTTACCCTGCTATTATCCAGAAGGCGAGGTCAGTACAGGTGCATCAAAAATGGGACCAAGAGACTGAAAAACAGCTTCTATCTGAAGGCCATCAGACTGTTAAACAGCCATCACTAACTCAGAGAGGCTGCTGCCTACATACAGACTTGAAATCATTGACTACTTTAATAAATGGAACACTAGTCACTATAATAATGCCACTTTAATAATGTTAACATATCCTGCATTACTCATCTCATTTGTATATACTGTATTCTATACTATTCTACTGTATCTTAGTCTATGCTGCTCTGACATTGCTTATCCATATATTTATACATTCTTAATTACATTCTATACTTAGATTTGTGTGTATTGGGTATATGTTGTGAAATTGTTAGATTACTTGTTAGATATTACTGCAATGTCAGAACTAGAAGCACAAGCATTTCGCTACACCCACAATAACATCTGCTAAACATGTGTATGTGATCAATACAATTTGATTTGACTCCGACACACACACACACTGTGCCTTGTCACTTAGGGGATGGATACATAGATGGAGGGATAGTGTGAGTGTGTACTGTAGAAGCAGATCATCCTCCTCAGAGACCCTTGACTAGGGCTGTTACGGTGACCGTATTAATGCCACACCGGTGGTCATGATGGCAGTTAAATTCCACATTACCTTTTAGTCACGGTAATTAGGCTTCTCCAAGCTCTGATGCTGCTGCTGGTCATTAGTAGTCTACCAATCTTGCTAACTGCCTGGTACTCAACACTCTATTGTACCTCTAATCACTCTGACATCAATGGAAATGTGATCGAAATTCTAATCAAACACTTAATTTGAGCTCATGTTGCGCAACATTTCTGTAGGCTATGAAATTGTGAGAGAAAACAGTGATGGACTCTACTAAAAAGAGGAGGATCACATCAGCTTTCTATAGGCTAGGTTGTTTATTTATCAACTTTCTTAATATTAAGTACATTGCTTCTCTTTATAACCGGACTATAGCCTACCTGGCTGGCATGAAAATTAACCAAGGGAATAGCATCCTCCATTTGTTTTTTAAGTGCATAGATTACATGTATTGTTTCGCCCCTATTCCAACAGGTGCACGATTATCGTCCATTCTAAATCAAAACTAATTCCACACATTTAGTATATGTAAAGACAAGATTCAATCAATAACAGTCTGATGGGTGACAATATTAGCCTATCACTTGTGAATGATATATTATCACTTGTGAATGATGCCCAGCTTGCTTGTAAGGCAAGAAACGCATGCATTTTTTTGCGACTTTTTCAAATCATAGTCACACACCTCACGTAGCCTAGCCCATAGGCCTATATGTTTTAATAAGGTTAGTATCACACCTCATGTAGCCTAGCCCATAGGACTATATGTTTTAATAAGGTTAGTATCACACCTCATGTAGCCTAGCCCATAGGACTATATGTTTTAATAAGGTTAGTATCACACCTCATGTAGCCTAGCCCATAGGACTATATGTTTTAATAAGGTTAGTATCACACCTCATGTAGCCTAGCCCATAGGCCTATATGTTTTAATAAGGTTAGTATCACACCTCATGTAGCCTAGCCCATAGGACTATATGTTTTAATAAGGTTAGTATCACACCTCACGTAGCCTAGCCCATAGGACTATATGTTTTAATAAGGTTAGTATCACACCTCATGTAGCCTAGCCCATAGGACTATATGTTTTAATAAGGTTAGTATCACACCTCATGTAGCCTAGCCCATAGGCCTATATGTTTTAATAAGGTTAGTATCACACCTCATGTAGCCTAGCCCATAGGCCTATATGTTTTAATAAGGTTAGTATCACACCTCATGTAGCCTAGCCCATAGGACTATATGTTTTAATAAGGTTAGTATCACACCTCATGTAGCCTAGCCCATAGGACTATATGTTTTAATAAGGTTAGTATCACACCTCATGTAGCCTAGCCCATAGGCCTATATGTTTTAATAAGGTTAGTATCACACCTCATGTAGCCTAGCCCATAGGCCTATATGTTTTAATAAGGTTAGTATCACTCCTCATGTAGCCTAGCCCATAGGACTATATGTTTTAATAAGGTTAGTATCACACCTCATGTAGCCTAGCCCATAGGCCTATATGTTTTAATAAGGTTAGTATCACACCTCATGTAGCCTAGCCCATAGGACTATATGTTTTAATAAGGTTAGTATCACACCTCATGTAGCCTAGCCCATAGGCCTATATGTTTTAATAAGGTTAGTATCACACCTCACGTAGCCTAGCCCATAGGACTATATGTTTTGATAAGGTTTGTATCACAACTAAAGTGTTCAAATAACTTCTTAAAATGAAGCACATCAATCTGCTTTACAAGGGGTGTAGAGTCTAACTGGCATAAATAAGCAGAGCTTGAGTTTCCAGTTTGGGGAAGATCATTTTCACCATAAAAATGCACCTCTATAATAAAAGCATTTCATGCCTAATCACATTTGCATTCACTTTTGATAATGTTGTTTACCTCCTAATGGAACATTTGTGCTTATAGACTACTGCCATGTGCACATTGCTGGATTTATAATGTGAAGAATTAGCCTAATAGTTTATCAACATTTTAAGCTAAATGTTCTGATCTGTTGCAAAAAAATTAT
The DNA here is from genome assembly GCF_013265735.2 of Oncorhynchus mykiss. Classification (NCBI taxonomy): domain Eukaryota; kingdom Metazoa; phylum Chordata; class Actinopteri; order Salmoniformes; family Salmonidae; genus Oncorhynchus; species Oncorhynchus mykiss. The sequence goes on from NC_048591.1 coordinate 36,881,061, forward strand.
TTTGATGCTAGTGGTTGAATTAATTTGGGATCTATCACATCCCACAACTGTCCCAGACTATGTTTGGAATATTTATTTCTCGCACAGAATAGAATAGGTTGACTTTTGTAATATGGGGGATAGTAGATTGACTTAGGCTAGTGCTTTTGCTGTTCATTAGGCCTACTCGTCTTGTTGGCTGATAAAGTAAATGTGGATGGTTCTTCCAATATCTTCAATATGCGCCTCTGAATTAGATAAGGATATGCTCAGTTGCGTCCCTGACGTGTCTGTCTTCAATTGTAGCCTGTGAGAAAGACCCGATCACATGACGGAGAGCTATGAGAAGAAGAAGAGAGTTAACATTATTATATGCAGCCCAAGTGCTTGTCAAATTGTGAATGAGAGACTGATGAAGTGTGTACAGCCTGCGCAAGAAACAAAGCAGAGCTCATGCCTTTCATGTGACTTTTTTCAAATCATCATTAGTCCCATTAAAAATCTAAACATATAGCCCAACATTTATATCACAACTAAAGTTGCATACAGTGCCTTGCGAAAGTATTCGGCCCCCTTGAACTTTGCGACCTTTTGCCACATTTCAGGCTTCAAACATAAAGATATAAAACTGTATTTTTTTGTGAAGAATCAACAACAAGTGGGACACAATCATGAAGTGGAACGACATTTATTGGATATTTAAAACTTTTTTAACAAATCAAAAACTGAAAAATTGGGCGTGCAAAATTATTCAGCCCCTTTACTTTCAGTGCAGCAAACTCTCTCCAGAAGTTCAGTGAGGTTCTCTGAATGATCCAATGTTGACCTAAATGACTAATGATGATAAATACAATCCACCTGTGTGTAATCAAGTCTCCGTATAAATGCACCTGCACTGTGATAGTCTCAGAGGTCCGTTAAAAGCGCAGAGAGCATCATGAAGAACAAGGAACACACCAGGCAGGTCCGAGATACTGTTGTGAAGAAGTTTAAAGCCGGATTTGGATACAAAAAGATTTCCCAAGCTTTAAACATCCCAAGGAGCACTGTGCAAGCGATAATATTGAAATGGAAGGAGTATCAGACCACTGCAAATCTACCAAGACCTGGCCGTCCCTCTAAACTTTCAGCTCATACAAGGAGAAGACTGATCAGAGATGCAGCCAAGAGGCCCATGATCACTCTGGATGAACTGCAGAGATCTACAGCTGAGGTGGGAGACTCTGTCCATAGGACAACAATCAGTCATATATTGCACAAATCTGGCCTTTATGGAAGAGTGGCAAGAAGAAAGCCATTTCTTAAAGATATCCATAAAAAGTGTCGTTTAAAGTTTGCCACAAGCCACCTGGGAGACACACCAAACATGTGGAAGAAGGTGCTCTGGTCAGATGAAACCAAAATTGAACTTTTTGGCAACAATGCAAAACGTTATGTTTGGCGTAAAAGCAACACAGCTGAACACACCATCCCCACTGTCAAACATGGTGGTGGCAGCATCATGGTTTGGGCCTGCTTTTCTTCAGCAGGGACAGGGAAGATGGTTAAAATTGATGGGAAGATGGATGGATGGAGCCAAATACAGGACCATTCTGGAAGAAAACCTGATGGAGTCTGCAAAAGACCTGAGACTGGGACGGAGATTTGTCTTCCAACAAGACAATGATCCAAAACATAAAGCAACATCTACAATGGAATGGTTCAAAAATAAACATATCCAGGTGTTAGAATGGCCAAGTCAAAGTCCAGACCTGAATCCAATCGAGAATCTGTGGAAAGAACTGAAAACTGCTGTTCACAAATGCTCTCCATCCAACCTCACTGAGCTCGAGCTGTTTTGCAAGGAGGAATGGGAAAAAATTTCAGTCTCTCGATGTGCAAAACTGATAGAGACATACCCCAAGCGACTTACAGCTGTAATTGCAGCAAAAGGTGGCGCTACAAAGTATTAACTTAAGGGGGCTGAATAATTTTGCACGCCCAATTTTTCAGTTTTTGATTTGTTAAAAAAGTTTGAAATATCCAATAAATGTTGTTCCACTTCATGATTGTGTCCCACTTGTTGTTGATTCTTCACAAAAAAATACAGTTTTATATCTTTATGTTTGAAGCCTGAAATGTGGCAAAAGGTCACAAAGTTCAAGGGGGCCGAATACTTTCGCAAGGCACTGTAAATAACTCTAAGTTAAGCTTAAAGGAGTACCTGTTTCTTTGTTAACAGCTGCATGTGCGCACTGCCTTAAATTGCTTGGAGAAATGATCCTTTCTCTTTCATTCAGCTATGTTGAATTGTATTCTTCATACTATAAAATAATATTAAATAATGCAACGGAATTCTAAGCAAATCTTGTCTGCTAAATGAACTAGTGTAGCCCACAGCCATATGGCATAGCCAGATCAGGACCTAACATCAGGACAACTCAGAGTATGTTATTCTGTTCTTCTGAAATAGACTACATTTTGTTCATATCATGTTTCTTTAAACGTGTCTAAAATAAATAATGGATTTATTGTGGATTATTTATTTATAGTCTTTTTGAAGACAGTAGATGCTAAATGTGTTTGTTAATTAATGGTCAATTACCATGAGACCGACAGTGATTTTCTTGATAATCACCGGCTGACAAAATTTCATGACCGCAACAGCACTACCCTTTACTCTCATACATTATACTGCACATACACATTGTGGGCCCCCGAGTGGCGCAGCGGTCTAAGCCACCGCATCTCAGTGCGAGAGGCGTCACTACAAACCCTGGCTCGATTCCAGGTTGTATCACAACAGGCCATGATTGGGAGTCCCATAGGGCGACGCACAATTGGCCCAGCATCGTCCGGGTTAGGTTGTGGCCGGGGTAGGCCGTCATTGTAAATAAGAATTTGTTCTTAACTGACTTGCCTAGTTAAATAAAGGATCAAATAAATTTGAGGAAAAAAACAATAAATGGAGGATTATTTCCATTGTGGTCTTCATAAATCAGATTGAGACAAAGATGGATAGAGGGCAGAGAAAGAGAGACAGAAAGAGAGAAAGGGATTGGGGCAGACAAAGAGAGGAAGAGAATGGGATTGGGGCAGACAAAGAGAGGAAGAGAATGGGATTGGGGGCAGACAGAGAGAATGGGATTGGGGAAGAGAGAGAGACGGGGATTTGGGGAAGACAAAGAGAGAATGGGATTTGGGGAAGAGAGAGAGAATGGGATTGGGGGAAGACAAAGAGAGAATGGGATTGGAGAGAGAATGGGGTTGGGGGAAGACAAAGAGAGAATGGGATTGGGGAAGAGTGAGAATGGGATTGGGGGAAGACAAAGAGAGAATGGGATTCGGGAAAGACAAAGAGAGAATGGGATTCGGGAAGAGAGAGAGAATGGGATTGGGGGAAGACAAAGAGAGAATGGGATTCGGGAAGAGAGAGAGAATGGGATTGGGGGAGGACAACGAGAGAATGGGATTGGGGAAGAGAGAGAAAGGGATTTGAGGAAGACAAAGAGAGGAAGAGAGAGAGAATGGGATTGGGGGAAGACAAAGAGAGAATGGGATTGGGGAAGAGAGAGAGAATGGGATTGGGGGAAGACAAAGATAGAATGGGATTGGGGAAGAGAGAGAGAAGGGGATTTGGGGAAGACAAAGAGAGGAAGAGAGAATGGGATTGGGGGAAGAGAGAGAATGGGATTGGGGGAAGAGAGAATGGGATTGGGGCAGACAAAGAGAGGAAGAGAGAGAGAATGGGATTGGGTGCAGGAAGAGAGATAAAATGGGATTGGGGGCAGGAAGAGAGAGAGAATGGGATTGGGGGAAGAGAGAGAATGGGATTTGGGCAGAGGAAGAGGGAATGGGATTGGGGAAGAGAAAGAGAATGGGATTGGGGGCAGACAAAGAGAGAATGGGATTGGGGAAGAGAGAGAAGGGGATTGAGGGCAGGAAGAGAGAGAGAATGGGATTGGGGGAAGAGAGAGAATGGGATTGGGGGCAGAGGAAGAGAGAATGGGATTGGGGAAGAGAGAGAATGGGATTGGGGAAGAGAGGGAGAATGGGATTGGGGGAAGAGAGAGAGAATGGGATTGGGGGCAGACAAAGAGAGAATGGGATTGGGGAAGAGAGAGAATGGGATTGGGGAAGAGAGAGAATGGGATTGGGGAAGAGAGAGACTGGGATTGGGGGAAGAGAGAGAATGGGATTGGGGGCAGACAAAGAGAGGAAGAGGGAGAGAATGGGATTGGGGGCAGACAAAGAGAGAATGGGATTGGGGAAGAGAGAGAGAGGAAGAGAGAGAGAAGGGGATTGAAGGCAGGAAGAGAGAGAGAAGGGGATTGAGGGCAGGAAGAGAGAGAATGGGATTGGGGCAGAGGAAGAGAGAATGGGATTGGGGAAGAGAGAGAGAATGGGATTGGGGAAAAAGAGAGAGAATGGGATTGGGGCAGACAAAGAGAGAATGGGATTGGGGAAGAGAGAGAGAGGAAGAGAGAGAGAATGGGATTGGGGAAAAAGAGAGAGAATGGGATTGGGGGCAGACAAAGCGAGAATGGGATTGGGGGAAGAGAGAATGGGATTGGGGTAGACAAAGAGAGAAAGAGAGAGAGAAGGGGATTGAGGGCAGGAAGAGAGAGAGAATGGGATTGGGAAAAAGAGAGAGAATGGGATTGGGGGCAGACAAAGAGAGAATGGGATTGGGGAAGAGAGAGAGAGGAAGAGAGAGAGAATGGGATTGGGGAAAAAGAGAGAGAATGGGATTGGGGGCAGACAAAGAGAGAATGGGATTGGGGAAGAGAGAGAATGGGATTGGGGGAAGAGAGAATGGGATTGGGGTAGACAAAGAGAGAAAGAGAGAGAAAGGGATTGGGGCAGACAAAGAGAGAATGGGATTGGGGTAGAGAGAGAGAGGAAGAGAGAGAGAAGGGGATTGAGGGCAGGAAGAGAGAGAGAATGGGATTGGGGGAAGAGAGAGAATGGGATTGGGGCAGAGGAAGAGAGAATGGGATTGGGGAAGAGAGAGAATGGGATTGGGGGAAGAGAGAATGGGATTGGGGCAGACAAAGAGAGGAAGAGAGAGAGAATGGGATTGGGGGCAGGAAGAGAGAGAGAATGGGATTGGGGGCAGGAAGAGAGAGAGAATGGGATTGGGGAAGAGAGAATGGGATTGGGGGCAGACAAAGAGAGGAAGAGAGAGAGAATGGGATTGGGGGCAGGAAGAGAGAGAGAATGGGATTGGGGGCAGGAAGAGAGAGAGAATGGGATTGGGGGCAGAGGAAGAGAGAATGGGATTGGGGAAGAGAGAGAGAATGGGGTTGGGGGAAGAGAGAGAGAATGGGATTGGGGGCAGACAAAGAGAGAATGGGATTGGGGAAGAGGGAGAGAAGGGGATTGAGGGCAGGAAGAGAGAGAGAATGGGATTGGGGAAGAGAGAGAGAATGGGATTGGGGAAGAGAGAGAATGGGATTGGGGGCAGACAAAGAGAGAATGGGATTGGGGAAGAGAGAGAATGGGATTGGGGAAGAGAGAGACTGGGATTAGGGGAAGAGAGAGAATGGGATTGGGGGCAGACAAAGAGAGGAAGAGAGAGAGAATGGGATTGGGGGCAGGAAGAGAGAGAGAATGGGATTGGGGGCAGGAAGAGAGAGAGAATGGGATTGGGGAAGAGAGAATGGGATTGGGGGCAGACAAAGAGAGGAAGAGAGAGAGAATGGGATTGGGGGCAGGAAGAGAGAGAGAATGGGATTGGGGGCAGGAAGAGAGAGAGAATGGGATTGGGGGCAGAGGAAGAGAGAATGGGATTGGGGAAGAGAGAGAGAATGGGATTGGGGGAAGAGAGAGAATGGGATTGGGGGCAGACAAAGAGAGAATGGGATTGGGGAAGAGAGAGAATGGGATTGGGGAAGAGAGAGACTGGGATTAGGGGAAGAGAGAGAATGGGATTGGGGGCAGACAAAGAGAGGAAGAGAGAGAGAAGGGGATTGAGGGCAGGAAGAGAGCGAGAAGGGGATTGAGGGCAGGAAGAGAGAGAATGGGATTGGGGCAGAGGAAGGGCGAGAGAATGGGATTGGGGAAGAGAGAGAGATTGGGGCAGAGGAAGAGAGGAAGAGAGGTCAAAGGTCCTGCAGAGTGTGATGTGAGAGAGTATGTTTGTGTGTGTGTGTGTGTGTGTGATTTTGTGAGTCGCTGTTTGTGTGTGTGTTTGTGTCACATCTGGTGTCCTGGCAGACCTGTGGTCTGACAAAGAGAGAGGGCCTCGTCACTAGCTCCATTTCCACTGAGGACACAGGCGCTGCAGGGCGGGCTGACACAGAGAGAATGTGTGTGTGGGCTATCGTCTGCTATAAATTTTTGGCCAGTTGAACATAGACACCGCCTAAATAATACTGCCAGTTGAACATAGACACCGCCTAAATAATACTGCCATTTGAACATAGACACTGCCTAAATAATACTGCCAGTTGAACATAGACACCACCTAAATAATACTGCCAGTTGAACATAGACACCGCCTAAATAATACTGCCAGTTGAACATAGACACCGCCTAAATAATACTGCCGGTTGAACAAAGACACCGCCTAAATAATACTGCCATTTGAACATAGACACTGCCTAAATAATACTGCCAGTTGAACATAGACACCGCCTAAATAATACTGCCAGTTGAACATAGACACCGCCTAAATAATACTGCCATTTGAACATAGACACTGCCTAAATAATACTGCCAAATGAACATAGACACCACCTAAATAATACTGCCAGTTGAACATAGACACCGCCTAAATAATACTGCCAGTTGAACATAGACACCGCCTAAATAATACTGCCGGTTGAACATAGACACCGCCTAAATAATACTGCCAGTTGAACATAGACACCGCCTAAATAATACTGCCAGTTGAACATAGACATCACCTAAATAATACTGATGGTTGAACATAGACACTGCCTAAATAATACTGCCAGTTGAACAAAGACACCGCCTAAATAATACTGCCGGTTGAACATAGACACCGCCTAAATAATACTGTCAGTTGAACATAGACACCGCCTAAATAATAATGCCAGTTGAACATAGACACTGCCTAAATAATACTGATGGTTGAACATAGACACTGCCTAAATAATACTGATGGTTGAACATAGACACTGCCTAAATAATACTGATGGTTGAACATAGACACCGCCTAAATAATACTGCCGGTTGAACATAGACACCGCCTAAATAATACTGTCGGTTGAACATAGACACCGCCTAAATAATACTGCCAGTTGAACATAGACACCGCCTAAATAATACTGCCAGTTGAACATAGACACCGCCTAAATAATACTGCCAGTTGAACATAGACACCGCCTAAATAATACTGATGGTTGAACATAGACACTGCCTAAATAATACTGCCAGTTGAACAAAGACACTGCCTAAATAATACTGCTGGTTGAACATAGACACCGCCTAAATAATACTGTCAGTTGAACATGGACACCGCCTAAATAATACTGCCAGTTGAACATAGACACCGCCTAAATAATACTGATGGTTGAACATAGACACCGCCTAAATAATACTGCCAGTTGAACATAGACACCGCCTGAAAAATACTGATGGTTGAACATAGACACTGCCTAAATAATACTAATGGTTGAACATAGACACTGCCTAAATAATACTGATGGTTGAACATAGACACCGCCTAAATAATACTGCCAGTTGAACATAGACACCGCCTAAATAATACTGCCGGTTGAACATAGACACCGCCTAAATAATACTGCCAGTTGAACATAGACACCGCCTAAATAATACTGCCAGTTGAACATAGACACCGCCTAAATAATACTGCCAGTTGAACATAGACACCGCCTAAATAATACTGCTGGTTGAACATAGACACCGCCTAAATAATGCTGATGGTTGAACATAGACACCGCCTAAATAATACTGCCAGTTGAACATAGACACCGCATAAATAATACTGCCAGTTGAACATAGACACCGCCTAAATAATACTGCTGGTTGAACATAGACACCGCCTAAATAATACTGATGGTTGAACATAGACACCGCCTAAATAATACTGCCAGTTGAACATAGACACCGCCTAAATAATACTGATGGTTGAACATAGACACCGCCTAAATAATACTGATGGTTGAACATAGACACCGCCTAAATAATACTGATGGTTGAACATAGACACTGCCTAAATAATACTGATGGTTGAACATAGACACTGCCTAAATAATACTGCCAGTTGAACATAGACACCGCCTAAATAATACTGATGGTTGAACATAGACACTGCCTAAATAATACTGATGGTTGAACATAGACACTGCCTAAATAATACTGATGGTTGAACATAGACACTGCCTAAATAATACTGCCAGTTGAACATAGACACCGCCTAAATAATACTGCCAGTTGAACATAGACACCGCCTAAATAATACTGATGGTTGAACATAGACACTGCCTAAATAATACTGATGGTTGAACATAGACACTGCCTAAATAATACTGATGGTTGAACATAGACACCGCCTAAATAATACTGCCGGTTGAACATAGACACCGCCTAAATAATACTGAGGGTTGAACATAGACACCACCTAAATAATACTGATGGTTGAACATAGACACTGCCTAAATAATACTGATGGTTGAACATAGACACTGCCTAAATAATACTGATGGTTGAACATAGACACCGCCTAAATAATAGTGATGGTTGAACATAGACACCGCCTAAATAATACTGCCAGTTGAACATAGACACCGCCTAAATAATACTGCCAGTTGAACATAGACACCGCCTAAATAATACTGATGGTTGAACATAGACACCACCTAAATAATACTGATGGTTGAACATAGACACTGCCTAAATAATAGTGATGGTTGAACATAGACACCGCCTAAATAATACTAATGGTTGAACATAGACACCGCCTAAATAATACTGCCAGTTGAACATAGACACCGCCTAAATAATACTGATGGTTGAACATAGACACTGCCTAAATAATACTGCCAGTTGAACATAGACACCGCCTAAATAATACTGATGGTTGAACATAGACACCGCCTAAATAATACTGCCAGTTGAACATAGACACCGCCTAAATAATACTGATGGTTGAACATAGACACTGCCTAAATAATACTGCCAGTTGAACATAGACACCGCCTAAATAATACTGATGGTTGAACATAGACACCGCCTAAATAATACTGATGGTTGAACATAGACACCACCTAAATAATACTGCCATTTGAACATAGACACTGCCTAAATAATACTGATGGTTGAACATAGACACTGCCTAAATAATACTGATGGTTGAACATAGACACCGCCTAAATAATACTGATGGTTGAACATAGACACCGCCTAAATAATACTGATGGTTGAACATAGACATTGCCTAAATAATACTGATGGTTGAACATAGACACTGCCTAAATAATACTGATGGTTGAACATAGACACCGCCTAAATAATACTGATGGTTGAACATAGACACCGCCTAAATAATACTGATGGTTGAACATAGACACCGCCTAAATAATACTGATGGTTGAACATAGACACTGCCTAAATAATACTGATGGTTGAACATAGACACCGCCTAAATAATACTGATGGTTGAACATAGACACCGCCTAAATAATACTGATGGTTGAACATAGACACCGCCTAAATAATACTGATGGTTGAACATAGACACCGCCTAAATAATACTGATGGTTGAACATAGACACTGCCTAAATAATACTGATGGTTGAACATAGACACCGCCTAAATAATACTGCCAGTTGAACATAGACACTGCCTAAATAATACTGATGGTTGAACATAGACACCGCCTAAATAATACTGATGGTTGAACATAGACACCGCCTAAATAATACTGATGGTTGAACATAGACACTGCCTAAATAATAGTGTCAAAAAGGACTTACAAAAACAAACAAACAATTAACAAAAATTAATTTCTACAAAGAAAGCTAAATCCAACGGAACATAATCCAAAACCAGGATTAGGCCATGGGTAGCCTACCGTGAGGACAAAATACAGTTTACCCACACATGAACATTCTCCCCTTCAGAGCTCACTGGCAAAGTAGAAATACCTTAAGAAACCCACTGGGTAAAACCATTATCTCAACAAACAGGGGTCCATTAAACTGACTAACTGGTTGAAACCTTTATAAAATGCAGGCTATACAAACATCTAGAAACACTCATAACATTAGGCCTACATAATATTCACAGGCCTTTGTCAATCAAACCGGTATACGATCAGAGAGATCTCGTTCTGGAAAATATTCAATTGACAAAATGACAGAACGCGGGACAAAAGGGGTCGTATTAGAGATCCGACATGTATGAGCAGAGCTCCGAGAAGCGGCAACACAAAATAGGTAGGCCTACAAAAAAATTCATGTGGAAACTGAAGGAAAATAATTGACTTGAGCTACACAGATAACTGCACACTTGCTAACAATGTGAGTAGTGTTTCATAGGTGTTTACTAAAGAGAGTCAATTTGTGTTACAATTTACTCCAGTGTGCACAAGGAAGAGCAGGACCTAGAATGGCCTATTAGAAGTAATTGAATGGTGGAGCAGGCCTTGAACCAGTGTGATGCACAGCACAGCCAGGCAGGCATGTCTCCGTTCCCAGCCTGGTGTCACAGTATGTGATGTGGCTCTGGCTGCTGCTCTCACAGCAGGTACTTCCTTCTTGTTTCCCCAACACTGACTCTCTCTATCCCTCTCCCTCTCTCTCTCTTCATTTTACTCTCTCCCTCTCCCCCTCTCCCTCTCTTCGTTTTACTCTCCCCCTCTCTCTCTCTTCGTTTTACTCTCTCCCTCTCCCCCTCTTCGTTTTACTCTCTCCCTCTCCCCCTCTCTCTCTCTTTGTTTTACTCTCCCTCTCTCTCTCTTCGTTTTACTCTCTCCCCCTCTCCCTCTCTTCGTTTTACTCTCTCCCTCTCCCCCTCTCTCCCTCTCTCTCTCTTCTTTTTACTCACTCCCTCTCTCCCTCTCTCCATCTCCCCCTCTCTCCCTCTCTCTCTCTTCATTTTACTCTCTCCCTCTCTCCATCACCCCCTCTCCCCCCTCTCCCTCTCTCTCTCTCTTCATTTTACACACTCCCTCTCTCTATCTCCCTCTCTCTCTCTCTTCGTTTTACTCTCTCCCTCTCTCCATCCCCCCTCTCCCTCTCTCTTCGTTTTACTCACTCCCTCTCTCTCCCTCTCTCTCTCTCTCTCTCTCCCTCTCTCTCTCCCTCTCTCCCTCTCCCCCTCTCTCCCTCTCTCTCTCTCTATCTCTTCGTTTTACTCACTCCATCTCGTTCTTTCTCTCTACTCCATATCTTTGACATTGTGTTGTGGTTGATTAAGCAGACAGTCTTTCCCAAAAGTAGTCTTGCCTTCAACACAGATTGAATACTGTTTTCCTCTCAAACTCACATAAACACACACTCACACACAGTGTCAGGCCAGTAACAGGCACTGGTTGCTTATTAGCTGACAGACAGAAAAGCAAAGCGAGGAGAAGAGAGAGGTGAAATATCCAATACTTGTTATGTCGAGGGATAGAAAGAACAGGAACTGTAGCTACTATGCTACTGCCATAGCACTACACACACAGAGAGAGAGACCTCTTCCACAGAGCTGGACCCCTGGAGCGTTTCTGTGATGGTTACCAGCTATGACGTGACCAAGGATCTCTGTTTCTAATCCTGGAAGTCAGCTTCTGAAACTGTGCTTAGAGAACATCACACACATGACCACTGCATACACTCTGAAATGAGGAAGTCACTACAAGCTAACATGATATGTATGTATTTATTGAACCTTTATTTAACTAGACAAGTCAGTTAAGAACAAATTCTTATTTACAATGATGGCCTAGGAACAGTGGGTTAACTGCCTGTTCAGGGGCAGAATTACATATTTTTACCTTGTCAGCTTTCGGTTACTGGCCCAATGCTCTAACCACTAGGCTACCTGCCGCCCCAATACATGTTAATGTATGTAGTGCTGGAGCAGCCATGTTAATGTATGTAGTGCTGGAGCAGCCATGTTAATGTATGTAATGCTGGAGCAGCCATGTTAATGTATGTAATGCTGGAGCAGCCATGTTAATGTATGTAATGCTGGAGCAGCCATGTTAATGTATGTAATGCTGGAGCAGCCATGTTAATGTATGTAGTGCTGGAGCCGCCATGTTAATGTATGTAATGCTGGAGCAGCCATGTTAATGTATGTAATGCTGGAGCAGCCATGTTAATGTATGTAATGCTGGAGCAGCCATGTTAATGTATGTAGTGCTGGAGCAGCCATGTTAATGTATGTAATGCTGGAGCAGCCATGTTAATGTATGTAATGCTGGAGCAGCCATGTTAATGTAGGTAATGCTGGAGCAGCCATGTTAATGTATGTAATGCTGGAGCAGCCTTGTTAATGTTTCTAATGCTGTATCTGGCTGGAGCAGCCAACTACTTCTAATTATCAATAAATTAAATCAATAAATCAATTATGATTGACAGCTCCAGCTAAGAGACCTGAGATGACACACACACGCACTCTCTCTCTCTATCTATCTCTCTATCTATCTATCTAATTACCCCCAACCCTCTATTTACTCATTTTATCCATTTACCCTTTGGGCCCAAGCTTGCTGTACAACATTAAAACCCATTCAGTCTGTCTATAAACAAGCTCTCAAAGTGCTTGATAGGAAGCCCAATAGCCATCATCACTGTTACATCCTCAGAAAGCATGAGCTCCTGAGTTGGGAACATTTTATGCAATACACCAAAACATGTCTTGTATTCAAGATCCTAAATGGCCTGGCTCCTCCTCCACTCAGTGTTTTATTAGTCAAACAGAAAACCCATGGCAGCAGATCCACAAGGTCTGCCATGAGAGGTGACTGTGTAGTTCCCTTAAGGAAAAGCACCTTCAGTCAAACTGCTTTCTCTGTGAGAGCTTCCCATGTCTGGAATAAACTGGCATCAGACACACAACTGCACCACCTTCACAAAAAGCATGAAGACATGGCTAAAGGCCAGTCAGACCAGTGAACATAATCCCTAGCTGTGTATTGCCGTTTTCCATGATATGGGTTGTCTGTAGCTGGTCAGGTGCCGTTTTCCATGATATGGGTTGTCTGTAGCTGGTCAGGTGCCGTTTTCCATGATATGGGTTGTCTGTAGCTGGTCAGGTGCCGTTTTCCATGATATGGGTTGTCTGTAGCTGGTCAGGTGCCGTTTTCCATGATATGGGTTGTCTGTAGCTGGTCAGGTGCCGTTTTCCATGATATGGGTTGTCTGTAGCTGGTCAGGTGCCGTTTTCCATGATATGGGTTGTCTGTAGCTGGTCAGGTGCCGTTTTCCATGATATGGGTTGTCTGTAGCTGGTCAGGTGCCGTTTTCCATGATATGGGTTGTCTGTAGCTGGTCAGGTGCCGTTTTCCATGATATGGGTTGTCTGTAGCTGGTCAGGTGTGGAAACATTCTGTTGCTTTTATGGAATTAGTTTTTGTTGCTTTTTGTGCTCTTTTTCTGTCTGGGTGATACGTGTTGCTTCTCCTGTGTTTTTCTGTCTGGGTGATACGTGTTGCTTCTCCTGTGTTTTTCTGTCTGGGTGATACGTGTTGCTTCTCCTGTGTTTTTCTGTCTGGGTGATACATGTTGCTTCTCCTGTGTTTTTCTGTCTGGGTGATACGTGTTGCTTCTCCTGTGTTTTTCTGTCTGGGTGATACGTGTTGCTTCTCCTGTGTTTTTCTGTCTGGGTGATACGTGTTGCTTCTCCTGTGTTTCTCTGTCTGGGTGCTACGTCTTGCTGCTCCTGTGTTTCTCTGTCTGGGTGCTACGTGTTGCTTCTCCTGTGTTTTTCTGTCTGGGTGCTACGTGTTGCTTCTCCTGTGTTTTTCTGTCTGGGTGATACGTGTTGCTTCTCCTGTGTTTTTCTGTCTGGGTGCTACGTGTTCCTTGTGCTCTGTGTCTGGGTGCTACGTGTTCCTTGTTCTCTGTGTCTGGGTGATACATGTTCCTTGTTCTCTGTGTCTGGGTGATACATGTTCCTTGTTCTATGTTTCTCTGTCTGGGTGATACATGTTCCTTGTTCTATGTTTCTCTGTCTGGGTGATACATGTTCCTTGTTCTATGTTTCTCTGTCTGGGTGATAAGTGTTCCTTGTTCTCTGTCTGGGTGGTACATGTTCCTTGTTCTATGTTTTCTCTGTCTGGGTGGTACGTGTTCCTTGTTCTATGTTTCTCTGTCTGGGTGATACGTGTTCCTTGTTCTATGTTGCTCTGCATGGTCTCACTGCTCATTGTTTGTCTGTATTGTTATTGTCATAGTTTTTAAGATCCTGCCCAGGGACTAAAACTGGCGCTTTTACTGAAACGTTGATTAATGTGTACTATCCCTGTAAAAATAGAAATGAACTTAAACTCCTTCCGTCCAGATTTCCCGTTCTCTCCCCTGTTCCCATGTACAGTTTGATACAGTTTAGCTCAGTGATTTATTTACAGATGGCTGCACACTCTTGTCATTTGGTCCTTTATAAATCTGTTATTCGCTCCTCATCTTCCTCTGTTTCTCCCCTGCCCCTCCCTCCCTGACACCCCTTCTTCTCTCTCTCTCCTTGCCTAACTCTCCCCCTCTCTCCGCCCCCCCTTCTCTCTCTCTCTCTCTCTCTCTCTCCCTAACTCTCCCCCTCTCTCCACCCCCTTCTCTCTCTCTCTCTCTCTCTCTCTCTCTCTCTCTCCCTGACTCTCCCCCTCACTCTCTCTCCCCCTCTCTGACTCTCTCCCCCTGACTATCTCCCTCCCTGACTCTCCCCTCACTCTCACTCCTTGACCTCTCTCTCTGTCTCTTATTCACATACCTGTGTACTGTATTATTAATGAGAACATGTTTTGCTCTCATTTCTATTAATGTAGGCCTTCATTCTAGAACAGCTCCTTCCAATGGGAAGAAGAAACAATACTGTATAAGCCTGGAGACCCTCTTGATGCATTGCCAAATTCAGGATAAGCGCAGGTAAAACTCTGGCCTCTAAAATTCTTCATTCTTGGAGTTTTTCCTGATAGCCTGACTCTGGGCCCTTGTCAATCACTACTACTACACACAGCTCCCACCCTCCTTCATATGTCAGTCTGCCTCGTCCATATGTCAGCCAGTCACCCTCGTCCATATGTCAGCCACCCTCTGTATGTGAGCCTCCCTCCTCCATAAGTCAGCCTCGCTCCTCCATGTGTCAGCCAGCCTCCCTCCTCCATATGTCAGCCAGCAACCCTCCACCATATGTCAGCCAGCCTCCTCCATATGTCAGCCAGCCTCCTCTGTATGTCAGCCAGCCTCCTCCTTATGTCAGCCAGCCTCCTCCATATGTCAGCCAGCCTCCTCCATATGTCAGCCAGCCACCCTCCTCCATATGTCAGCCAGCCACCCTCCTCCATATGTCAGCCAGCCTCCCTCCTCCATATGTCAGTCAGCCACCATCCTCCATATGTCAGCCAGCCAGCCACACTCCTCCATATGTCAGCCAGCAACCCTCCTCCATATGTCAGCCAGCCACCCTCCTCCATATGTCAGCCAGCCACCCTCCTCCATATGTCAGCCAGCCTCCCTCCTCCATATGTCAGTCAGCCACCATCCTCCATATGTCAGCCAGCCAGCCACACTCCTCCATATGTCAGCCAGCAACCCTCCTCCATATGTCAGCCAGCAACCCTCCACCATATGTCAGCCAGCCTCCTCCATATGTCAGCCAGCCTCCTCTGTATGTCAGCCAGCCTCCTCCTTATGTCAGCCAGCCTCCTCCATATGTCAGCCAGCCACCCTCCTCCATATGTCAGCCAGCCTCCCTCCTCCATATGTCAGTCAGCCACACTCCTCCATATGTCAGCCAGCCTCCTCCATATGTCAGCCAGCCTCCTCCATATGTCAGCCAGCCTCCTCTGTATGTCAGCCAGCCTCCTCCTTATGTCAGCCAGCCTCCTCCATATGTCAGCCAGCCACCCTCCTCCATATGTCAGCCAGCCACCCTCCTCCATATGTCAGCCAGCCTCCCTCCTCCATATGTCAGTCAGCCACCATCCTCCATATGTCAGCCAGCCAGCCACACTCCTCCATATGTCAGCCAGCAACCCTCCTCCATATGTCAGCCAGCAACCCTCCACCATATGTCAGCCAGCCTCCTCCATATGTCAGCCAGCCTCCTCTGTATGTCAGCCAGCCTCCTCCATATGTCAGCCAGCCACCCTCCTCCATATGTCAGCCAGCCTCCCTCCTCCATATGTCAGTCAGCCACACTCCTCCATATGTCAGCCAGCCAGCCACACTCCTCCATTAGTCAGCCAGCCTCCCTCCTCCATATGTAAGCCAGCCACCCTCCTCCATATGTCAGCCAGCCTCCTCCATATGTCAGCCAGCCACCCTCCTCCATGTGTCATCCATCCTCCCTCCTCCATATGTCAGCCAGCCACCCTCCTCCATATGTCAGCCACCCTCCTCCATATGTCAGCCAGCCACCCTCCACCATATGTCAGCCAGCCTCCGTCCTCCATATGTCAGCCAGCCACCCTCCACAACATGTCAGCCAGCCTCCGTCCTCCATATGTCAGCCAGCCTCCCTCCTCCATATGTCAGCCAGCCTCACTCCACCATATGTCAGCCAGCCTCCGTCCTCCATATGTTAGCCACCCTCCTCCATATGTCAGCCAGCCTCCCTCCTCCATATGTCAGCCAGCCTCCCTCCTCCATATGTCAGCCAGCCTCCCTCCTTCATATGTCAGTCAGCCACCCTCCTCCATATGTCAGCCAGCCACCCTCCACCATATGTCAGCCAGCCTCCGTCCTCCATATGTTAGCCACCCTCCTCCATATGTCAGCCAGCCTCCCTCGTCCATATGTCAGCCAGCCTCCCTCCTCCATATGTCAGTCAGTCAGCCTCCTCCATATGTCAGCCACCCTTTTCCGTATGTCAGCCAGCCTACTCTGTATGTCAGCCAGCCTCCTCCTTATGTCAGCCAGCCTCCTCCTTATGTCAGCCAGCCTCCTCCTTATGTCAGCCAGCAACCCTCCTCCATATGTCAGCCAGCAACACTCCACCATATGTCAGCCAGCCTCCTCCGTATGTCAGCCACCCTTTTCCGTATGTCAGCCAGCCTCCTCCGTATGTCAGCCAGCCTCCTCCGTATGTCAGCCAGCCTCCTCCGTATGTCAGCCAGGCTCCTCCTTATGTCAGCCAGCCTCCTCCATATGTCAGCCAGCCACCCTCCTCCATATGTCAGCCAGCCACCCTCCTCCATGTGTCATCCATCCTCCCTCCTCCATATGTCAGCCAGCCACCCTCCTCCATATGTCAGCCACCCTCCTCCATATGTCAGCCACCTTTCTCCGTATGTCAGCCAGCCTACTCTGTATGTCAGCCAGCCTCCTCCTTATGTCAGACAGCCTCCTCCTTATGTCAGCCAGCCTCCTCCATATGTCAGCCAGCCTCCCTCCTCCACATGTCAGCCTCCCTCCTCCATATGTCAGACTCCCTCCTCCATATGTCAGCCAGCATCCCTCCACCATATGTCAGCCACCCTCCTCCATATGTCAGCCAGCCTCCTCCAAATGTCAATCAGCCTCCTCCATATGTCAGCCACCCTTCTCCGTATGTGAGCCTCCCTCCTCTGTATGTGAGCCTCCCTCCTCCATATGTCAGAGTCCCTCCTCCATATGTCAGCCAGCCTCCTCCTCCATATGTCAGCCAGCCACCCTTCTCCATATGTCAGCCTCCCTCCTCGTATGTCAGCCAGCCTCCCTCCTCCAAATGTCTGTCAGCCAGCGTCTTCCATATGTCAGCCTCCCACCCTCCTCCATATGTCAGCCATCCTCCTCCAAATGTCAGTCAGCCTCCTCCATATGTCAGCCACCCTTTTCCGTATGTCAGCCAGCCTACTCTGTATGTCAGCCAGCCTCTTCCTTATGTCAGCCAGCCTCCTCCATATGTCAGCCAGCAACACTCCTCCATATGTCAGCCAGCAACCCTCCAGCATATGTCAGCCAGCCTCCTCCGTATGTCAGCCACCCTTTTCTGTATGTCAGCCAGCCTCCTCCGTATGTCAGCCAGCCTTCTCCGTATGTCAGCCAGCCTCCTCCGTATGTCAGCCAGGCTCCTCCTTATGTCAGCCAGCCTCCTCCATATGTCAGCCAGCCACCCTCCTCCATATGTCAGCCAGCCTCCCTCCTCCATTGGTCAGCCAGCCAGCCACCCTCCTCCATTTGTCAGCCACCCTCCTCCATTAGTCAGCCTGCCTCCCTCCTCCAGATGTAAGCCAGCCACCCTCCTCCATATGTCAGCCACCCTCCTCCATATGTCAATTACCCTCCTCCATATGTCAGCCACCCTCCTCCATATGTCAGCCAGCCACCCTCCTCCATGTGTCAGCCAGCCTCCTCCATATGTCAGCCAGCCTCCCTCCACTATATGTCATCCAGCCTCCTCCGTATGTCAGCCAGCCTCCTCCTTATGTCAGCCAGCCTCCTCCTTATGTCAGCCACCCTCCTCCATATGTCAGCCAGCCAGCCACACTCCTCCATATGTCAGCCAGCCAGCCACCCTCCTCCATATGTCAACCAGCCAGCCACCCTCCTCCATATGTCAGCCAGCCAGCCAAGCCACCCTCCTCCATTTGTCAGCCACCCTCCTCCATTAGTCAGCCTGCCTCCCACCTCCATATGTCAGCCAGCCACCCTCCTCCATGTGTCAGCCAGCCTCCTCCATATGTCAGCCCGCCTCCCTCCTCCATATGTCAGCCAGCCTCTCTCGTCCATATGTCAGCCAGCCACCTCCATATGTCAGCCAGCAACCCTTCTCCGTATGTCAGCCTCCCTTCTCGTATGTCAGCCAACCTCCTCCATATGTCAGCCAGCCTCCCTCCTCCAAATGTCTGTCAGCCAGCGTCTTCCATATGTCAGCCTCCAACCCTCCTCCATATGTCAGCCACCTTTCTCCGTATGTCAGCCAGCCTACTCTGTATGTCAGACAGCCTCCTCCTTATGTCAGCCAGCCTCCTCCATATGTCAGCCAGCCTCCTCCATATGTCAGCCAGCCACCCTCCTCCATGTGTCATCCATCCTCCCTCCTCCATATGTCAGCCAGCCACCCTCCTCCATATGTCAGCCACCCTCCTCCATATGTCAGCCAGCCACCCTCCACCATATGTCAGCCAGCCTCCGTCCTCCATATGTCAGCCAGCCACCCTCCACAACATGTCAGCCAGCCTCCGTCCTCCATATGTCAGCCAGCCTCCCTCCTCCATATGTCAGCCAGCCTCACTCCACCATATGTCAGCCAGCCTCCGTCCTCCATATGTTAGCCACCCTCCTCCATATGTCAGCCAGCCTCCCTCCTCCATATGTCAGCCAGCCTCCCTCCTCCATATGTCAGTCAGCCACCCTCCTCCATATGTCAGCCAGCCACCCTCCACCATATGTCAGCCAGCCTCCGTCCTCCATATGTTAGCCACCCTCCTCCATATGTCAGCCAGCCTCCCTCGTCCATATGTCAGCCAGCCTCCCTCCTCCATATGTCAGTCAGTCAGCCTCCTCCATATGTCAGCCACCCTTTTCCGTATGTCAGCCAGCCTACTCTGTATGTCAGCCAGCCTCCTCCTTATGTCAGCCAGCCTCCTCCTTATGTCAGCCAGCCTCCTCCTTATGTCAGCCAGCAACCCTCCTCCATATGTCAGCCAGCAACACTCCACCATATGTAAGCCAGCCTCCTCCGTATGTCAGCCACCCTTTTCCGTATGTCAGCCAGCCTCCTCCGTATGTCAGCCAGCCTCCTCCGTATGTCAGCCAGCCTCCTCCGTATGTCAGCCAGGCTCCTCCTTATGTCAGCCAGCCTCCTCCATATGTCAGCCAGCCACCCTCCTCCATATGTCAGCCAGCCACCCTCCTCCATGTGTCATCCATCCTCCCTCCTCCATATGTCAGCCAGCCACCCTCCTCCATATGTCAGCAACCCTCCTCCATATGTCAGCCACCTTTCTCCGTATGTCAGCCAGCCTACTCTGTATGTCAGCCAGCCTCCTCCTTATGTCAGACAGCCTCCTCCTTATGTCAGCCAGCCTCCTCCATATGTCAGCCAGCCTCCCTCCTCCACATGTCAGCCTCCCTCCTCCATATGTCAGACTCCCTCCTCCATATGTCAGCCAGCATCCCTCCACCATATGTCAGCCACCCTCCTCCATATGTCAGCCAGCCTCCTCCAAATGTCAATCAGCCTCCTCCATATGTCAGCCACCCTTCTCCGTATGTGAGCCTCCCTCCTCTGTATGTGAGCCTCCCTCCTCCATATGTCAGAGTCCCTCCTCCATATGTCAGCCAGCCTCCTCCTCCATATGTCAGCCAGCCACCCTTCTCCATATGTCAGCCTCCCTCCTCGTATGTCAGCCAGCCTCCCTCCTCCAAATGTCTGTCAGCCAGCGTCTTCCATATGTCAGCCTCCCACCCTCCTCCATATGTCAGCCATCCTCCTCCAAATGTCAGTCAGCCTCCTCCATATGTCAGCCACCCTTTTCCGTATGTCAGCCAGCCTACTCTGTATGTCAGCCAGCCTCTTCCTTATGTCAGCCAGCCTCCTCCATATGTCAGCCAGCAACACTCCTCCATATGTCAGCCAGCAACCCTCCACCATATGTCAGCCAGCCTCCTCCGTATGTCAGCCACCCTTTTCTGTATGTCAGCCAGCCTCCTCCGTATGTCAGCCAGCCTTCTCCGTATGTCAGCCAGCCTCCTCCGTATGTCAGCCAGGCTCCTCCTTATGTCAGCCAGCCTCCTCCATATGTCAGCCAGCCACCCTCCTCCATATGTCAGCCAGCCACCCTCCTCCATATGTCAGCCAGCCACCCTCCTCCATATGTCAGCCAGCCACCCTCCTCCATTTGTCAGCCACCCTCCTCCATTAGTCAGCCTGCCTCCCTCCTCCAGATGTAAGCCAGCCACCCTCCTCCATATGTCAATTACCCTCCTCCATATGTCAGCCACCCTCCTCCATATGTCAGCCAGCCACCCTCCTCCATGTGTCAGCCAGCCTCCTTCATATGTCAGCCAGCCTCCCTCCACTATATGTCAGCCAGCCTCCTCCGTATGTCAGCCAGCCTCCTCCTTATGTCAGCCTGCCTCCTCCTTATGTCAGCCACCCTCCTCCATATGTCAGCCAGCCAGCCACACTCCTCCATATGTCAGCCAGCCAGCCACCCTCCTCCATATGTCAACCAGCCAGCCACCCTCCTCCATATGTCAGCCAGCCAGCCAAGCCACCCTCCTCCATTTGTCAGCCACCCTCCTCCATTAGTCAGCCTGCCTCCCTCCTCCATATGTAAGCCAGCCACCCTCCTCCATTTGTCAGCCACCCTCCTCCATATGTCAGCCAGCCACCCTCCTCCATGTGTCAGCCAGCCTCCTCCATATGTCAGCCCGCCTCCCTCCTCCATATGTCAGCCAGCCTCTCTCGTCCATATGTCAGCCAGCCACCTCCATATGTCAGCCAGCAACCCTTCTCCGTATGTCAGCCTCCCTTCTCGTATGTCAGCCAACCTCCTCCATATGTCAGCCAGCCTCCCTCCTCCAAATGTCTGTCAGCCAGCGTCTTCCATATGTCAGCCTCCAACCCTCCTCCATATGTCAGCCACCTTTCTCCGTATGTCAGCCAGCCTACTCTGTATGTCAGACAGCCTCCTCCTTATGTCAGCCAGCCTCCTCCATGTGTCAGCCAGCAACCCTCCTCCATATGTCAGCCAGCAACCCTCCACCATATGTCAGCCAGCCTCCTCCATATGTCAGCCAGCCTCCTCTGTATGTCAGCCAGTCTCCTCCTTATGTCAGCCAGCCTCCTCCATATGTCAGCCAGCCACCCTCCTCCATATGTCAGCCAGCCTCCCTCCTCCATATGTCAGTCAGCCACCATCCTCCATATGTCAGCCAGCCAGCCACACTCCTCCATATGTCAGCCAGCAACCCTCCTCCATATGTCAGCCAGCAACCCTCCACCATATGTCAGCCAGCCTCCTCCATATGTCAGCCAGCCTCCTCTGTATGTCAGCCAGCCTCCTCCTTATGTCAGCCAGCCTCCTCCATATGTCAGCCAGCCACCCTCCTCCATATGTCAGCCAGCCTCCCTCCACCATATGTCAGTCAGCCACACTCCTCCATATGTCAGCCAGCCAGCCACACTCCTCCATTAGTCAGCCAGCCTCCCTCCTCCATATGTAGGGCCAGCCACCCTCCTCCATATGTCAGCCACCCTCCTCCATATGTCAGCCAGCCACCCTCCTCCATGTGTCATCCATCCTCCCTCCTCCATATGTCAGCCAGCCACCCTCCTCCATATGTCAGCCAGCCACCCTCCACCATATGTCAGCCAGCCTCCGTCCTCCATATGTCAGCCAGCCACCCTCCTCCATATGTCAGCCAGCCTCCCTCCTCCATATGTCAGTCAGCCACCCTCCTCCATATGTCAGCCAGCCAGCCACCCTCCTCCATTTGTCAGCCACCCTCCTCCATTAGTCAGCCTGCCTCCCTCCTCCATATGTAAGCCAGCCACCCTCCTCCATTTGTCAGCCACTCTCCTCCATTAGTCAGCCTGCCACCCTTCTCCATATGTCAGCCAGCCTCCTCCGCATGTCAGCCATTCTCCTCCTTATGTCAGCCAGCCTCCTCCATCTGTCAGCCTGCAACCCTCCTCCATCTGTCAGTCAGCCTCCCTCGTCCATATGTCAGTCAGCCTCCCTCGTCCATATGTCAGCCAGCCTTCGCTATATGTCAGCCAGCCACCCTCCTCCATATGTCAGTAACCCTTCTCCGTATGTGAGCCTCCATCCTCCGTATGTGAGCCTCCCTCCTCCATATGTCAGAGTATCCTCCTCCATATGTCAGCCAGCCTCCCTCCACAATATGTCAGCCAGCCTCCCTCCACCATATGTCAGCCAGCCTCCGTCCTCCATATGTTAGCCACCCTCCTCCATATGTCAGCCAGCCTCCCTCCTCCATATGTCAGCCAGCCTCCCTCCTCCATATGTCAGTCAGTCAGCCTCCTCCATATGTCAGCCACCCTTTTCCGTATGTCAGCCAGCCTACTCTGTATGTCAGCCAGCCTCCTCCTTATGTCAGCCAGCCTCCTCCTTATGTCAGCCAGCCTCCTCCTTATGTCAGCCAGCAACCCTCCTCCATATGTCAGCCAGCAACCCTCCACCATATGTCAGCCAGCCACCCTACTCCATATGTCAGCCAGCCACCCTCCACAATATGTCAGCCAGCCTCCCTCCTCCATATGTCAGCCAGCCTCCCTCCACCATATGTCAGCCAGCCTCCGTCCTCCATATGTTAGCCACCCTCCTCCATATGTCAGCCAGCCTCCCTCCTCCATATGTCAGCCAGCCTCCCTCCTCCATATGTCAGTCAGTCAGCCTCCTCCATATGTCAGCCACCCTTTTCCGTATGTCAGCCAGCCTACTCTGTATGTCAGCCAGCCTCCTCCTTATGTCAGCCAGCCTCCTCCTTATGTCAGCCAGCCTCCTCCTTATGTCAGCCAGCAACCCTCCTCCATATGTCAGCCAGCAACCCTCCACCATATGTTAGCCAGCCTCCTCCGTATGTCAGCCACCCTTTTCCGTATGTCAGCCAGCCTCCTCCGTATGTCAGCCAGCCTCCTCCGTATGTCAGCCAGCCTCCTCCATATGTCAGCCAGCCACCCTCCTCCATATGTCAGCCAGCCAGCCACCCTCCTCCATTTGTCAGCCACCCTCCTCCATTAGTCAGCCACCCTCCTCCATATGTCAGCCAACCTCCTCCATATGTCAGCCAGCCTCCCTCCTCCAAATGTCTGTCAGCCAGCGTCTTCCGTATGTCAGCCTCCCACCCTCCTCCATATGTCAGCCACCCTTCTCCATATGTCAGCCAGCCTACTCTGTATGTCAGACAGCCTCCTCCTTATGTCAGCCAGCCTCCTCCATATGTCAGCCAGCAACCCTCCTCCATATGTCAGCCACCCTCCTCCATATGTCAGCCACCCTCCTCCATGTGTCAGCCAGCCACCCTCCTCCATGTGTCAGCCTGCCTCCTCCATGTGTCAGCCAGCCTCCTCCATATGTCAGCCTCCCTTCTCCATATGTCAGCCACCATCCTCCATATGTCAGTCAACCTCCTCCATATGTCAGCCAGCCTCCCTCCTCCAAATGTCTGTCAGCCAGCGTCTTCCATATGTCAGCCTCCCAAACCTCCTACATATGTCAGCCACCCTTCTCCGTATGTCAGCCAGCCTCCTCTGTATGTCAGCCAGCCTCCTCCTTATGTCAGCCAGCCTCCTCCATATGTCAGCCAGCCACCCTCCTCCATATGTCAGCCAGCCTCCCTCCTCCATATGTCAGTCAGCCACCCTCCTCCATATGTCAGCCAGCCAGCTACCCTCCTCCATGTGTCAGCCTGCCTCCTCCATGTGTCAGCCAGCCTCCTCCATATGTCAGCCTCCCTTCTCCATATGTCAGCCACCATCCTCCATATGTCAGTCAACCTCCTCCATATGTCAGCCAGCCTCCCTCCTCCAAATGTCTGTCAGCCAGCGTCTTCCATATGTCAGCCTCCCAAACCTCCTACATATGTCAGCCACCCTTCTCCGTATGTCAGCCAGCCTCCTCTGTATGTCAGCCAGCCTCCTCCTTATGTCAGCCAGCCTCCTCCATATGTCAGCCAGCCACCCTCCTCCATATGTCAGCCAGCCTCCCTCCACCATATGTCAGCCAGCCTCCGTCCTCCATATGTTAGCCACCCTCCTCCATATGTCAGCCAGCCTCCCTCCTCCATATGTCAGCCAGCCTCCCTCCTCCATATGTCAGTCAGTCAGCCTCCTCCATATGTCAGCCACCCTTTTCCGTATGTCAGCCAGCCTACTCTGTATGTCAGCCAGCCTCCTCCATATGTCAGCCACCCTTTTCCGTATGTCAGCCAGCCTACTCTGTATGTTAGCCAGCCTCCTCCGTATGTCAGCCACCCTTTTCCGTATGTCAGCCAGCCTCCTCCGTATGTCAGCCAGCCTCCTCCGTATGTCAGCCAGCCTCCTCCATATGTCAGCCAGCCACCCTCCTCCATATGTCAGCCAGCCAGCCACCCTCCTCCATTTGTCAGCCACCCTCCTCCATTAGTCAGCCACCCTCCTCCATATGTCAGCCAACCTCCTCCATATGTCAGCCAGCCTCCCTCCTCCAAATGTCTGTCAGCCAGCGTCTTCCGTATGTCAGCCTCCCACCCTCCTCCATATGTCAGCCACCCTTCTCCATATGTCAGCCAGCCTACTCTGTATGTCAGACAGCCTCCTCCTTATGTCAGCCAGCCTCCTCCATATGTCAGCCAGCAACCCTCCTCCATATGTCAGCCACCCTCCTCCATATGTCAGCCACCCTCCTCCATGTGTCAGCCAGCCACCCTCCTCCATGTGTCAGCCTGCCTCCTCCATGTGTCAGCCAGCCTCCTCCATATGTCAGCCTCCCTTCTCCATATGTCAGCCACCATCCTCCATATGTCAGTCAACCTCCTCCATATGTCAGCCAGCCTCCCTCCTCCAAATGTCTGTCAGCCAGCGTCTTCCATATGTCAGCCTCCCAAACCTCCTACATATGTCAGCCACCCTTCTCCGTATGTCAGCCAGCCTCCTCTGTATGTCAGCCAGCCTCCTCCTTATGTCAGCCAGCCTCCTCCATATGTCAGCCAGCCACCCTCCTCCATATGTCAGCCAGCCTCCCTCCTCCATATGTCAGTCAGCCACCCTCCTCCATATGTCAGCCAGCCAGCTACCCTCCTCCATTTGTCAGCCACCCTCCTCCATTAGTCAGCCTGCCTCCCTCCTCCATATGTAAGCCAGCCACCCTCCTCCATTTGTCAGCCACTCTCCTCCATTAGTCAGCCTGCCACCCTTCTCCATATGTCAGCCAGCCTCCTCCGCATGTCAGCCATTCTCCTCCTTATGTCAGCCAGCCTCCTCCATCTGTCAGCCTGCAACCCTCCTCCATCTGTCAGTCAGCCTCCCTCGTCCATATGTCAGCCTCCCACCCTCCTCCATATGTCAGCCACCCTTCTCCATATGTCAGCCAGCCTACTCTGTATGTCAGACAGCCTCCTCCTTATGTCAGCCAGCCTCCTCCATATGTCAGCCAGCAACCCTCCTCCATATGTCAGCCACACTCCTCCATATGTCAGCCACCCTCCTCCATGTGTCAGCCAGCCACCCTCCTCCATGTGTCAGCCTGCCTCCTCCATGTGTCAGCCAGCCTCCTCCATATGTCAGCCTCCCTTCTCCATATGTCAGCCACCATCCTCCATATGTCAGTCAACCTCCTCCATATGTCAGCCAGCCTCCCTCCTCCAAATGTCTGTCAGCCAGCGTCTTCCATATGTCAGCCTCCCAAACCTCCTCCATATGTCAGCCACCCTTCTCCGTATGTCAGCCAGCCTCCTCTGTATGTCAGCCAGCCTCCTCCTTATGTCAGCCAGCCTCCTCCATATGTCAGCCAGCCACCCTCCTCCATATGTCAGCCAGCCTCCCTCCTCCATATGTCAGTCAGCCACCCTCCTCCATATGTCAGCCAGCCAGCTACCCTCCTCCATTTGTCAGCCACCCTCCTCCATTAGTCAGCCTGCCTCCCTCCTCCATATGTAAGCCAGCCACCCTCCTCCATTTGTCAGCCACTCTCCTCCATTAGTCAGCCTGCCACCCTTCTCCATATGTCAGCCAGCCTCCTCCGCATGTCAGCCATTCTCCTCCTTATGTCAGCCAGCCTCCTCCATCTGTCAGCCTGCAACCCTCCTCCATCTGTCAGTCAGCCTCCCTCGTCCATATGTCAGCCTCCCACCCTCCTCCATATGTCAGCCACCCTTCTCCATATGTCAGCCAGCCTACTCTGTATGTCAGACAGCCTCCTCCTTATGTCAGCCAGCCTCCTCCATATGTCAGCCAGCAACCCTCCTCCATATGTCAGCCACACTCCTCCATATGTCAGCCACCCTCCTCCATGTGTCAGCCAGCCACCCTCCTCCATGTGTCAGCCTGCCTCCTCCATGTGTCAGCCAGCCTCCTCCATATGTCAGCCTCCCTTCTCCATATGTCAGCCACCATCCTCCATATGTCAGTCAACCTCCTCCATATGTCAGCCAGCCTCCCTCCTCCAAATGTCTGTCAGCCAGCGTCTTCCATATGTCAGCCTCCCAAACCTCCTCCATATGTCAGCCACCCTTCTCCGTATGTCAGCCAGCCTCCTCTGTATGTCAGCCAGCCTCCTCCTTATGTCAGCCAGCCTCCTCCATATGTCAGCCAGCCACCCTCCTCCATATGTCAGCCAGCCTCCCTCCTCCATATGTCAGTCAGCCACCCTCCTCCATATGTCAGCCAGCCAGCCACCCTCCTCCATTTGTCAGCCACCCTCCTCCATTAGTCAGCCTGCCTCCCTCCTCCATATGTAAGCCAGCCACCCTCCTCCATTTGTCAGCCACTCTCCTCCATTAGTCAGCCTGCCACCCTTCTCCATATGTCAGCCAGCCTCCTCCGCATGTCAGCCATTCTCCTCCTTATGTCAGCCAGCCTCCTCCATCTGTCAGCCTGGAACCCTCCTCCATCTGTCAGTCAGCCTCCCTCGTCCATATGTCAGTCAGCCTCCCTCGTCCATATGTCAGCCAGCCTTCGCTATATGTCAGCCAGCCACCCTCCTCCATATGTCAGCCTCCCTTCTCCATATGTCAGACTCCCTCCTCCATATGTCAGCCAGCCTCCCTCCACCATATGTCAGCCACCCTCCTCCATATGTCAGCCAGCCTCCTCCAAATGTCAATCAGCTTCCTCCATATGTCAGCCACCCTTCTCCGTATGTGAGCCTCCCTCCTCCGTATGTGAGCCTCCCTCCTCCATATGTCAGAGTCCCTCCTCCATATGTCAGCCAGCCTCCTCCTCCATATGTCAGCCAGCCACCCTACTCCATATGTCAGCCAGCCACCCTCCACAATATGTCAGCCAGCCTCCGTTCTCCATATGTCAGCCAGCCTCCCTCCTCCATATGTCAGCCAGCCTCCCTCCACCATATGTCAGCCAGCCTCCGTCCTCCATATGTTAGCCACCCTCCTCCATATGTCAGCCAGCCTCCCTCCTTCATATGTCAGCCAGCCTCCCTCCTCCATATGTCAGCCAGCCTTCCTCCCTCATATGTCAGCCAGCCTCCCTCCTCCATATGTCAGCCAGCCACCCTCCTCCATATGTCAGCCATCCTCCTCCAAATGTCAGTCAGCCTCCTCCATATGTCAGTCAGCCACCCTCCTCCATATGTCAGCCAGCCAGCCACCCTCCTCCATTTGTCAGCCACCCTCCTCCATTAGTCAGCCTGCCTCCCTCCTCCATATGTAAGCCAGCCACCCTCCTCCATATGTCAGCCACCCTCCTCCATATGTCAGCCAGCCACCCTCCTCCATGTGTCATCCATCCTCCCTCCTCCATATGTCAGCCAGCCACCCTCCTCCATATGTCAGCCACCCTCCTCCATATGTCAGCCAGCCTCCAGATGAATGTGCTACTCAGAGGCATGGCAGTCACGTTGTTGAGGAGATATTGGCAGTCACGTTGTTGAGGAGAATTAGTCCTAACTGTAGAGATGCTGAGTTGGGATGGATTATGATAGTCTATTTCCTACAGATTTGAATTGTGATTAATTGTATACCGGAAGAAAACACAGTATAAACTACCTATCCATCCTTTATTCATCTCACTGTGACCACCTGATGGATCTCAGGGCCTTTGGAAAGGGCTACCGGGAAGTTTACAGACTGACTGGCAAAAGAAATCACTCTGACTGTCTGAAATCAGAAGGATAATCGAGAGACCAGTGGTAAAACTACCGGAGCTGATTGGCGGCAGGCAACACACGCTCTCCCTGTGATGTTGCCGCCGCGAGCGCTCTGTTCCAGTTATCTGCCCTTGCTCTAGACCACAAAGCTGCTGTACTTACCGAAGCATCACCAATCCCCGCGTGCTGACTGCGCAGGGGAGGAGAGGCCAGAGAGAGATAAGAGCATCCATCCATCCTCTCGTCCCTTTATCAACGGTAACACCCCATTCCCTCGGTCCTCGCGACACTCCCTTCTCACATCGCTTAAGGCTCTGCAAGGCTCGAGGAAGGCAGCTAGCGTTTTCGGTGTGTGTAGCAGCTACCAGGAGGCGCAAGGCAGAATGCGCGATGGGGCAAGCGTGTGGACACGCGCTCCTCTGCCGTAGCCAGCAGCACCAGTCCGCTGCTTCCGATATGTAAGTGCTACAGACCCGCGTGAGTTTTATTTTGTGTGAGAAAGTGAAAGAGATGCATGGAGAGAGCTATTCATAAAGCTATTTGTTCAACACAATTTGTATCTGATGCTGTGCCTGTGCTCTGGGTTGATTGACAGGCTCTGTTCTAGGCAATGTGTAAGTGTTTTCTCAGGTGTCCAGGGTTGTTCACTCACCCATCTCATCAAGAGTTTACCGGAATTTATCTCTAGAGAGTCTACTGCAAAGCAAAGTGATGCTACAGGAATGTGTGTGTGTCCAACCTGGTCTCAAAGGATTTTGTACTATTCTGTATGTAAACCTGAAAAAACAATTTATTATGATATATTATGTTTTGTATGGTATGTATTAATTTGTGGATGTCCATCAACCATTTTGTATGATATGTTACAAATTACAATTCGTATTATATGATAAAAATGTGCAAAACATACAATATGTTACGAATTCTAGCTAGGTGGCTAATGTTAGCTAGGCTCGGAGTTAGTGTTAGGGTTAAGTTTAGGTGTTAGGTTAAAGGGTTAAAACCTCTCTAGGGTACGTGGGACGGTAGCACCTGGTCAACATCCAGTGAAATTGCAGGGCGCGAAATTCAAACTACAGAATTGTAAATATTTAACGTTCTTGAAAATACACATGCAATATGTCAAATTAAAGCTTAACTTGTTGTTAATCCTGCTATGGTGTCAGAATTCAAAAAGGCTTTATGGCGAAAGCAAACCATGTGATTATCTGTGGACAGCACCCATGAAACAAACACAGACAATCATATTTCATCCTGCCAAGTGCGGCACAAAACTCAGAAATAACGATATAATTCATGCCTTACCTTTGAAGATCTTCTTCTGTTGGCACTCCAATATGTTCCTTAAACATCACAAACTGTCCTTTTGTTTGATTAATTCTGTCGTTATATATCCAAAATGTCCATTTATTTGGCGCGTTTGATCCAGAAAAACACCGGTTCCAACTCGAGCAACATGACTACAAAATACCTAATAAGTTACCTGTAATCTTTGTCCAAACATTTCAAACAACTTTCCTAATACAACTTTAGGTAATTTTGACGTAAATTATCGATACATTTGAGACTGGATAAACTGTGTTCAATACCGGAGGAAAACAAAGTGGAGCGAGCTTTCAGGTCACGTGCCTCTAACAAACAGTACACTTCACTCTTCCCTCGTTCTGAACAGGGCTGCATCTTCATTACACAAAGGAAAAACCTCAACCAATTTCTAAAGACTGGTGACATCCAGTGGAAGCGATGGGAACTGCAAGCATATTTCTATTAAAACGGGCTTGCCATAGAAACCTAATGGAAAACAGATTGACCTAAAAAAAAAATCTGGATGGATTGTGCTCGGGGTTTCGCCTGCCAAATACGTTCTGTTATACTCACAGACATCATTCAAACAGTTTTAGAAACTTCAGAGTGTTTTCTATCATATACGACCAATTATATGCATATCCTAGCTTCTAGGCCTGAGTAGCAGGCAATTTACTTTGGGCACCTTAGTTTCCAAACTTCCAAATACTGCCCCCTACCCCGAAGAAGTTTTAAGTAACCACCTGTCTTATGGAACTATACCAAACGTAACATATCATACTAATTTGTGTGTCTAGTCTGAGATCCGGCTGGTGTGTCAGAGAGAGAGACAGAGAAAGAGAGAGTTTGTGTGTTTAAATGGGATATATGCCTAATAATGCAGTGATTTAATGAATATGGTAGAGTTGGTAACTTCACTAAAAGCAACAACCCCAATGCAGAAAGAACAGCTCACGTGATCTCCTTGCTTCTGATGTGTTTTTGCCTGTGTGGGTGTGTGTGCCAGCCTGTTATAAATTCACTTTGATGAGGACATTTCTTTCTTCAAGGGAGTTTATTTATCTAGGCAGCATCAATAATGTTTCAGCAGCAGAGAACAGAAGAGGAGGGAAGAGGTAATAATAGGAGAGGGAGGAGAGAGTGGCTGTGATGGGAGGAGAGGAGAGAGTGGCTGTGATGGGAGGAGAGGAGAGGAGAGGAGAGAGTGGCTGTGATGAGAGGAGAGGAGAGGAGAGGAGAGGAGAGGAGAGGAGAGGAGAGGAGAGGAGAGGAGAGGAGAGGAGAGGAGAGGAGAGGAGAGAGTGGCTGTGATGAGAGGAGAGGAGAGAGTGGCTGTGATGGGAGGAGAGGAGAGGAGAGAGTGGCTGTGAGGAGAGGAGAGGAGAGGAGAGAGTGGCTGTGATGAGAGGAGAGGAGAGAGTGGCTGTGATGAGATGAGAGTGGCTGTGATGGGAGGAGAGGAGAGGAGAGGAGAGTGGCTGTGATGGGAGGAGAGGAGAGGAGAGGAGAGTGGCTGTGATGAGAGGAGAGAGTGGCTGTGATGGGAGGAGAGGGGAGGAGAGAGTGGTTGTGATGGGAGGAGAGGAGAGGAGAGTGGTTGTGAGTAGAGGAGAGGGGAGGAGAGGAGAGAGTGGTTGTGATGAGAGGAGAGGAGAGGGGAGGAGAGTGGTTGTGAGGAGAGAGTGGTTGAGAGGAGAGGACAGGAGAGAGTGGTTGTGAGGAGAGGAGAGGGGAGGAGAGGAGAGAGTGGTTGTGAGGAGAGGAGAGGGGAGGAGAGAGTGGTTGTGATGAGAGGAGAGGAGAGAGTGGTTGTGATGAGAGGAGAGGAGAGGGGAGGAGAGAGTGGTTGAGGAGAGGATAGGGGAGGAGAGAGTGGTTGTGATGAGAGGAGAGGAGAGGGGAGGAGAGAGTGGTTGAGGAGAGGATAGGGGAGGAGAGAGTGGTTGTGATGAGAGGAGAGGGGAGGAGAGAGTGGTTGAGAGGAAAGGAGAGGAGAGAGTGGCTGTGATGGGAGGAGAGGAGAGGAGAGGTTGTGATGGTTCACCGTTTTGTTGCTGTACTCAATAACTGTTAACTGTCTACTTCTGGATAAAAGTGTAAATGTTTTAGTGTTTGTTTGTGCTTTTGAGAGAGGGTGTATGTGTTGTGGGTTTGACATGGTTAGGGCCACCGTACATATATAAGAGGCACGGATTTAATGTGTGTGTGGGTGTGTGTAGCGTGATTGAGAGAATGCTGGTTGTGCAGTATGTTGTCATCTCTAATATGAGCACTCATGAATGCTGTTGGATTTTGCTAATACAGACATCACTGTTAGTGACACACACACACACACACACACACACGCCTATCACTGGTACTATGAGGAGTGGAAGTGTGTGTGTTTGGAGGGCTGGTGTGTTTTGGGTGTGAGGGGACAGTGTGTGTGTGTTTTTTGGGCGGGCTCGGGCAGTGTGTGTGTGTGTTTTTTGGGCGGGCTCGGACAGTGTGTGTGTGTGTGTTTTGGGCGGGCTCGGACAGTGTGTGTGTGTGTTCTTTGGGCGGGCTCGGACAGTGTGTGTGTGGGTTGAGACTGACAGAATGACTCAAAGTGATCTCTCCCACCCATACACTCATCCTCACATTTTCCACTCTGTTTAAAGTGTCACCCTGGGTACACACACACACACTATCCTCACGTACAATTGAGCATGTACATGAGCACACACCCACATAAGCACTCAAGGATAGTCAACACACACACGCTGCCCTACAGGGTTACCAACATCACACGAGTGTGTGTGTGTGCGCACTGTGACCGATACTCAGGTGCTAATTGTAGCAGCAGGTAGGTGTAGGAGTTTTGAGTGCGTGCTCAGTGTGTGTGTTTGTGTCGGATTGGGTGACACGGTTGACTGTATGTCTAACAAGGATCCAGCATCAAGTACCTCCGTACCTGGTCCTGATTTTGTGTGTGTGTGTGTGTGTGTGAGAGAGAGAGATTTGCTTTTGTAATGTAAACATGTGTTTCCCATGCCAATAAAGCCCTTTAAACTGAGAGAGAGACCTGCCTCTCAAGAGAAGACAGGCTAGGTGCACACTGCCCACAAAATGAGGTGGAAACTGAGCTGCACTTCCTAACCTCCTACCAAATGTATGACCATATTAGAGACCGATATTTCCTTCAGATTACACAGATCCACAAAGAATTTGAAAACAAACACAATTTTGATAAACACCCATATTTATTGTGGGAAATAACAGTGCGCACAGTGTACCATCACAGCAGCAGATTTGTGACCTGTTGCCACAAGAAAAAGGAAACCAGTGAAGAACAAACACCATAGTAAATACAACTCATATTAATGTTGATTTATATTCCCGTTTTGTATTTTAACTATTTGCACATTGTTACATCACTGTAAATAGACATAATATGACATATTAAATGTCTCTATGGTGATGTGGGGATGAAGAAGAGAAGGCTGTCCTGGTGCATGGGTCCCACGGTGAGGGTGATGAAGAAGAGAAGGCTGTCCTGGTGCATGGGTCCCACGGTGAGGGTGATGAAGAAGAGAAGGCTGTCCTGGTGCATGGGTCCCACGGTGAGGGTGATGAAGAAGAGAAGGCTGTCCTGGTGCATGGGTCCCACGGTGAGGGTGATGAAGAAGAGAAGGCTGTCCTGGTGCATGGGTCCCACGGTGAGGGGGATGAAGAAGAGAAAGCTGTGTCCTGGTGCATGGGTCCCACGGTGAGGGGGATGAAGAAGAGAAAGCTGTCCTGGTGCATGGGTCCCACGGTGAGGGTGATGAAGAAGAGAAGGCTGTCCTGGTGCATGGGTCCCACGGTGAGGGGGAGTGGTGCTGTGATGTGCGTAATTTTGCCAGATCCCAATGGTCGTGTATCCAG
This sequence comes from Oncorhynchus mykiss, assembly GCF_013265735.2. Lineage (NCBI taxonomy): Eukaryota > Metazoa > Chordata > Actinopteri > Salmoniformes > Salmonidae > Oncorhynchus > Oncorhynchus mykiss. The sequence continues at coordinate 36,915,106 of NC_048591.1, forward strand.
GGCTTGGACAGGAAAAGGAGAGGAGAGCGGGTATGAAGTTAAGTTCAGGGAGAAGGTGAGGGCCTGGTTGATGAAGTTCCCAGCAGCACCAGAGTCCACTAGAGCTGTAGAGACAACACTTGAGGGACAGCAGCCAGTGAACTGGGAAGCAGAAAGGGTTTGGCGGAAAACGATGATAATTTAATACTCACTCCTACCCTGGGAGACGGAAGGTCACAGAGCCGCTCTACTGCTCTTATGGAACATCTAATACAAATGTCAAATGAAAAACATAAGCAGCAAATCAACCCAGAGCTACACTATGAATATTTTGAAACTCAAACAGTGTAAACATACACTGAAACGCATTTAATTATACCAATAATGGAGCAATTTAAGCACGACAAAGCCATAAGAATTAGCCATACAAGATGAAGGAATTTGGAAAACATATTTTGATAATCTACACAAAAACATTAACGAAAAATGTAACATTCTGGAATCAGTCATTAAAGCAACCAAAATCCATTAGTTTACCCAATAACCCAACAATGACACGCCTGCTCCTGCTCCCCCCCTTCCCTGATGTCTGGAACCAGGGGCTCATCTCAATGATCCACAAAAGTGGAGACAAATCAGACCCCAGTAATTACAGGGGAATATGCGAAACCACCATCACACTACTGACCATAAATACACCTCACACACTAATTAATAACCACCATCACACTACTGACCATAAATACACCTCACACACTAATTAATAACCACCATCACACTACTGACCATAAATACACCTCACACACTAATTAATAACCACCATCACACTACTGACCATAAATACACCTCACACACTAATTAATAACCACCATCACACTACTGACCATAAATACACCTCACACACTAATTAATAACCACCATCACACTACTGACCATAAATACACCTCACACACTAATTAATAACCACCATCACACTACTGTCCATAAATACACCTCACACACTAATTAATAACCACCATCACACTACTGACCATAAATACACCTCACACACTAATTAATAACCACCATCACACTACTGACCATAAATACACCTCACACACTAATTAATAACCACCATCACACTACTGACCATAAATACACCTCACACACTAATTAATAACCACCATCACACTACTGACCATAAATACACCTCACACACTAATTAATAACCACCATCACACTACTGACCATAAATACACCTCACACACTAATTAATAACCACCATCACACTACTGACCATAAATACACCTCACACACTAATTAATAACCACCATCACACTACTGCCCATAAATACACCTCACACACTAATTAATAACCACCATCACACTACTGACCATAAATACACCTCACACACTAATTAATAACCACCATCACACTACTGACCATAAATACACCTCACACACTAATTAATAACCACCATCACACTACTGACCATAAATACACCTCACACACTAATTAATAACCACCATCACACTACTGACCATAAATACACCTCACACACTAATTAATAACCACCATCACACTACTGACCATAAATACACCTCACACACTAATTAATAACCACCATCACACTACTGACCATAAATACACCTCACACACTAATTAATAACCACCATCACACTACTGACCATAAATACACCTCACACACTAACTAATAACCACCATCACACTACTGACCATAAATACACCTCACACACTAATTAATAACCACCATCACACTACTGACCATAAATACACCTCACACACTAATTAATAACCACCATCACACTACTGCCCATAAATACACCTCACACACTAATTAATAACCACCATCACACTACTGCCCATAAATACACCTCACACACTAATTAATAACCACCATCACACTACTGACCATAAATACACCTCACACACTAATTAATAACCACCATCACACTACTGACCATAAATACACCTCACACACTAATTAATAACCACCATCACACTACTGCCCATAAATACACCTCACACACTAATTAATAACCACCATCACACTACTGACCATAAATACACCTCACACACTAATTAATAACCACCATCACACTACTGACCATAAATACACCTCACACACTAATTAATAACCACCATCACACTACTGACCATAAATACACCTCACACACTAATTAATAACCACCATCACACTACTGACCATAAATACACCTCACACACTAATTAATAACCACCATCACACTACTGACCATAAATACACCTCACACACTAATTAATAACCACCATCACACTACTGCCCATAAATACACCTCACACACTAATTAATAACCACCATCACACTACTGACCATAAATACACCTCACACACTAATTAATAACCACCATCACACTACTGACCATAAATACACCTCACACACTAATTAATAACCACCATCACACTACTGACCATAAATACACCTCACACACTAATTAATAACCACCATCACACTACTGACCATAAATACACCTCACACACTAATTAATAACCACCATCACACTACTGACCATAAATACACCTCACACACTAATTAATAACCACCATCACACTACTGACCATAAATACACCTCACACACTAATTAATAACCACCATCACACTACTGACCATAAATACACCTCACACACTAATTAATAACCACCATCACACTACTGACCATAAATACACCTCACACACTAATTAATAACCACCATCACACTACTGCCCATAAATACACCTCACACACTAATTAATAACCACCATCACACTACTGACCATAAATACACCTCACACACTAATTAATAACCACCATCACACTACTGACCATAAATACACCTCACACACTAATTAATAACCACCATCACACTACTGACCATAAATACACCTCACACATTAATTAATAACCACCATCACACTACTGACCATAAATACACCTCACACACTAATTAATAACCACCATCACACTACTGACCATAAATACACCTCACACACTAATGAATAACCACCATCACACTACTGACCATAAATACACCTCACACACTAATTAATAACCACCATCACACTACTGACCATAAATACACCTCACACACTAATGAATAACCACCATCACACTACTGACCATAAATACACCTCACACACTAATTAATAACCACCATCACACTACTGACCATAAATACACCTCACACACTAATTAATAACCACCATCACACTACTGACCATAAATACACCTCACACACTAATTAATAACCACCATCACACTACTGACCACAAATACACCTCACACACTAATTAATAACCACCATCACACTACTGACCATAAATACACCTCACACACTAATTAATAACCACCATCACACTACTGCCCATAAATACACCTCACACACTAATTAATAACCGCCATCACACTACTGACCATAAATACACCTCACACACTAATTAATAACCGCCATCACACTACTGACCATAAATACACCTCACACACTAATTAATAACCACCATCACACTACTGCCCATAAATACACCTCACACACTAATTAATAACCACCATCACACTACTGACCATAAATACACCTCACACACTAATTAATAACCACCATCACACTACTGACCATAAATACACCTCACACACTAATTAATAACCACCATCACACTACTGCCCATAAATACACCTCACACACTAATTAATAACCACCATCACACTACTGACCATAAATACACCTCACACACTAATTAATAACCACCATCACACTACTGACCATAAATACACCTCACACACTAATTAATAACCACCATCACACTACTGCCCATAAATACACCTCACACACTAATTAATAACCACCATCACACTACTGACCATAAATACACCTCACACACTAATTAATAACCACCATCACACTACTGACCATAAATACACCTCACACACTAATTAATAACCACCATCACACTACTGACCATAAATACACCTCACACACTAACTAATAACCACCATCACACTACTGACCATAAATACACCTCACACACTAATTAATAACCACCATCACACTACTGACCATAAATACACCTCACACACTAATTAATAACCACCATCACACTACTGACCATAAATACACCTCACACACTAATTAATAACCACCATCACACTACTGACCATAAATACACCTCACACACTAATTAATAACCACCATCACACTACTGACCATAAATACACCTCACACACTAATTAATAACCACCATCACACTACTGACCATAAATACACCTCACACACTAATTAATAACCACCATCACACTACTGACCATAAATACACCTCACACACTAATTAATAACCACCATCACACTACTGACCATAAATACACCTCACACACTAATTAATAACCACCATCACACTACTGACCATAAATACACCTCACACACTAATTAATAACCACCATCACACTACTGACCATAAATACACCTCACACACTAATTAATAACCACCATCACACTACTGACCATAAATACACCTCACACACTAATGAATAACCACCATCACACTACTGACCATAAATACACCTCACACACTAATGAATAACCACCATCACACTACTGACCATAAATACACCTCACACACTAATGAATAACCACCATCACACTACTGACCATAAATACACCTCACACACTAATTAATAACCACCATCACACTACTGACCATAAATACACCTCACACACTAATTAATAACCACCATCACACTACTGACCATAAATACACCTCACACACTAATTAATAACCACCATCACACTACTGACCATAAATACACCTCACACACTAATTAATAACCACCATCACACTACTGACCATAAATACACCTCACACACTAATTAATAACCACCATCACACTACTGACCATAAATACACCTCACACACTAATTAATAACCACCATCACACTACTGCCCATAAATACACCTCACACACTAATTAATAACCACCATCACACTACTGACCATAAATACACCTCACACACTAATTAATAACCACCATCACACTACTGACCATAAATACACCTCACACACTAATTAATAACCACCATCACACTACTGACCATAAATACACCTCACACACTAATTAATAACCACCATCACACTACTGACCACAAATACACCTCACACACTAATTAATAACCACCATCACACTACTGACCATAAATACACCTCACACACTAATTAATAACCACCATCACACTACTGACCATAAATACACCTCACACACTAATTAATAACCACCATCACACTACTGACCACAAATACACCTCACACACTAATTAATAACCACCATCACACTACTGACCATAAATACACCTCACACACTAATTAATAACCACCATCACACTACTGACCATAAATACACCTCACACACTAATTAATAACCACTTCCACCAAAAAAAAGAGCTCAAAGTATGTTCTTAATTTACTCAATTTATATTTGACACACAGGTCTATTCTTCAGAATTCTCCAAAGTGGGCTGGTGGTAAGGTGTGCTGACTTAATAAAATGTATGTACACAGAAAACAAGTGTGCAATAAAATCAAAAAACAAATAACATAGTTATTTATAAACGTCGAGGTGTGAGACAAGGCTGCAGTTTGAGTCCAAACCCTTCAACATTTATATCAATGAAATAGCAGACATGTTGGACCATTCTCCATCCCAAGGACTGCTATATGCTGATGATTTGGTTCTTCTATCACCAACCAAAGAAGGTCTTCAACAGAACCTTAACATTCTAGAGAAACATTGACATAATTGGGTCCTGGCAGTAAATAAAACATCCAGGGAAAAAAAACAGATGTCAGAAACACAATTATAAATGAACCTTCTCAGTCAGCTGGTGTTGGACCTCACCTACCAAGTTGACACCAGCACTGCTTCAAAATAAACAATTCAAACAAACAAAATCATGAACCAATCATAGGACTCATATTTACAACATTGGAAAAACAAAACAAAATCCCAAAGCCGACTAAATTGCTATCTGACCCTAAACAGAGAATGTGAATTGGCTGATTATCTCTACTCTATCAGAGATACGAAGCAGAGACAGATCCTTACCAAGTACAGGCTGAGTGACCACCGATTGGCAATAGAAACCGGCAGACATAAAAAGACATGGCTACCCAAAGAGGAGTGTGTATGAGGTCACTGCACAACAGGGGAGGTAGAAACAGAGATGCACTTTCTCCTTTACTGTGATAAATATTCCTCACCAAGAGATTCATTATTCACAGAAATTACTACATTGATTCAAAACGTTAACTTATTAAACCCAGAGGAAAAACTAATAATACTCATGGGCAAAGAAGCCACAGCTCCTCTTGCAGCCAAATATGTATTAGCCTGGGACAGCCTGAAGGACACTGAATAATAACATCAGTATAGTAAGCAGAAACTTACTTATTATTTGTATTCTTGTTATTACTGTTGTGATTATTATTCCAAATAGTAGTTGTATGGGCAGTAGGGGTGATGGTAATGATAGCAGTTTAATGATGGTGGTAGTGTCACGCCTGCTCCCACTCTCCCTCTCCTGTGCTCGAGGGCACCAGACCGCCTATCATTACACACACCTGTCCCCTTCGTTACGCGCACCTGCGCCTCATTGGACCCACCAAACTATGTTTGTTCCCTGTGTTTACATTGATCTCGTTACTTTGTCTCCTGTCCCGACGCTGTTCCTGTTTTGTGTCCGTTATTTATCAAGTGTTCTCCCTGTACCTACTTCCTGTCTCCAGCGTCGATCCTCACAAGTAGTAGTAGTGGTAATGATGATGGTAGTGGTAATGATGATGGTAGTTGTGATGATGATGGTAGTTGTGATGATGATGGTAGTAGTAATGATGATGGTAGTAGTAATGTTGATGGTAGTAGTAATGTTGATGGTAGTAGTAATGATGATGGTAGTAGTAATGATGATGGTAGTAGTAATGATGATGGTAGTTGTGATGGTGATGGTAGTTGTGAGGATGGTAGTTGTAATGATGATGGTAGTTGTAATGATGATGGTAGTAGTAATGATGATGGTAGTTGTATGATGGTAGTAGTAATGATGATGGTAGTTGTATGATGGTAGCTGTAATGATGATGGTAGTTGTAATGATGATGGTAGAGTAATGATGATGGTAGAGTAATGATGATGGTACTTGTAATGATGATGGTAGTAGTAATGATGATGGTAGTTGTATGATGGTAGTTGTAATGATGATGGTAGTTGTATGATGGTAGTTGTAATGATGATGGTAGCTGTAATGATGATGGTAGTAGTAATGATGATGGTAATTGTAGTACTGATGTAATGGTGAGGATGACAGTTAGTTATAGTTTTATTTTCAAACTTTAGCCTTTTATATTTATTATATTGCTACTATTGACTGTTAACATTTTATTGTTGTTAAAAAAAATTACAAAAAATAAAGTTATCATTCATTATTTCATAACAATGTATATTGTATACATTGTTGCTTAGGCAATATTAAAGCAATGCTTCTCATGAGAGAGAGGGCCTAGGTTATACGGGACATGAATGGTTAGTCTAGGGAAGGGTGTCGCTTATTGAATTCAGTCCTTCTGTCTGTCCCTGGTCCTCGGCTCATCACTTATTAACACATTCTAAAAGCCACCATGTGTCTGGATCCACAAGTGTCTGCTGTACTGCAATTTAGTAAAGCCAACTTGACATTTGCTCAGTACATTGTTTTCACTGAAGCAATGTAGGTGTCTGTTGTTAATGATAATGCAAAGGCTTTTCACTCTCTCGGCACATAATCATTTAACACAACTGAAACCATTATTCTAAAAGCCACCATTTGTCTGGATCCTTAAGTGTCCCCAGGCTGTCACAGAGCCCGTGGACTTGGGGGTATGACAGTCTGCTGTGTGTTTGTGGAATGTAAGGATGTAATGTGACCAAGGGGATTTTACCACCATGACGTCATGAGGACAGACATAAGAGGTATTGTGTGTTGTGTGTGTGTGTGTTTGTGTGTGTGTGTGTGTGTGTGTGTGTGTGTGTGTTTGTTCCCTGTGTTTACATTGATCTCGTTACTTTGTCCCCTGTCCCGACGCTGTTCCTGTTTTGTGTCCGTTATTTATCAAATGTTCTCCCTGTACCTACTTCCTGTCTCCAGCGTCGATCCTCACAAGTAGTAGTAGTGGTAATGATGATGGTAGTGGTAATGATGATGGTAGTTGTATGATGGTAGTGGTAATGATGATGGTAGTTGTGATGATGCTAGTTGTGATGATGATGGTAGTAGTAATGATGATGGTAGTAGTAATGTTGATGGTAGTTGTAATGTTGATGGTAGTTGTAATGTTGATGGTAGTTGTAATGTTGATGGTAGTAGTAATGATGATGGTAGTTGTGATGGTGATGGTAGTTGTGAGGATGGTAGTTGTAATGATGATGGTAGTTGTAATGATGATGGTAGTAGTAATGATGATGTAGTAGTAATGATGATGGTAGTTGTATGATGGTAGCTGTAATGATGATGGTAGTTGTAATGATGATGGTAGTTGTAATGATGATGGTAGTTGTATGATGGTAGCTGTAATGATGATGGTAGTTGTAATGATGATGGTAGAGTAATGATGATGGTAGTGGTAATGATGATGGTAGTTGTAATGATGATGGTAGTTGTAATGATGATGGTAGTTGTAATGATGATGGTAGTAGTAATGATGATGGTAGTTGTAATGTTGATGGTAGTAGTAATGATGATGGTAGTAGTAATGATGATGGTAGTTGTGATGGTAGTTGTGAGGATGGTAGTTGTAATGATGATGGTAGTTGTAATGATGATGGTAGTTGTGATGATGATGGTAGTAGTAATGATGATGGTAGTGGTGATGATGATGGTAGTTGTGATGATGATGGTAGTTGTGAGGATGGTAGTTGTAATGATGATGGTAGTGGTAATGATGATGGTAGTTGTGAGGATGGTAGTTGTAATGATGATGGTAATGATGATGGTAGTGGTAATGATGATGGTAGTAGTAATGATGATAGTAGTAGTAATGATGATGGTAGTGGTAATGATGATGGTAGTTGTGAGGATGGTAGTAGTAATGATGATGGATTTGGTAATGATGATGGTAGTGGTAATGATGATGGATTTGGTAATGATGATGGTAGTGGTAATGATGATGGTAGTTGTAATGATGATGGTAGTGGTAATGATAATGGTAGTAGTAATGATGATGGTAGTTGTAATGATGATGGTAGTTGTGAGGATGGTAGTAGTAATGATGATGGTAGTTGTAATGATGATGGTAGTTGTGAGGATGGTAGTAGTAATGATGATGGTAGTAGTAATGATGATGGTAGTTGTGATGATGGTAGTTGTAATGATGATGGTAGTAGTAATGATGATGGTAGTAGTAATGATGATGGTAGTGGTAATGATGATGGTAGTTGTAATGATGATGGTAGTAGTAATGATGATGGTAGTAGTAATGATGATGGTAGTGGTAATGTTGATGGTAGTTGTAATGATGATGGTAGTGGTAATGATGATTGTAGTGGTAATGATGATGGTAGTTGTAATGATGATGGTAGTTGTGAGGATGGTAGTTGTAATGATGATGGTAGTGGTAATGATAATGGTAGTAGTAATGATGATGGTAGTTGTAATGGTGATGGTAGTTGTGAGGATGGTAGTAGTAATGATGATGGTAGTTGTAATGATGATGGTAGTTGTGAGGATGGTAGTAGTAATGATGATGGTAGTAGTAATGATGATGGTAGTTGTGATGATGGTAGTTGTAATGATGATGGTAGTAGTAATGATGATGGTAGTAGTAATGAATGGTAGTGGTAATGATGATGGTAGTTGTGATGATGATGGTAGTAGTAATGATGATGGTAGTAGTAATGATGATGGTAGTTGTGATGATGGTAGTTGTAATGATGATGGTAGTAGTAATGATGATGGTAGTAGTAATGATGATGGTAGTGGTAATGATGATGGTAGTTGTAATGATGATGGTAGTAGTAATGATGATGGTAGTAGTAATGATGATGGTAGTGGTAATGTTGATGGTAGTAGTAATGATGATGGTAGTTGTGAGGATGGTAGTAGTAATGATGATGGTAGTGGTAATGATGATGGTAGTGGTAATGATGATGGTAGTTGTAATGATGATGGTAGTTGTGAGGATGGTAGTTGTAATGATGATGGTAGTGGTAATGATAATGGTAGTAGTAATGATGATGGTAGTTGTAATGATGATGGTAGTTGCGAGGATGGTAGTAGTAATGATGATGGTAGTTGTAATGATGATGGTAGTGGTAATGATAATGGTAGTTGTGAGGATGGTAGTAGCAATGATGATGGTAGTTGTAATGATGATGGTAGTTGTGATGATGGTAGTTGTAATGATGATGGTAGTAGTAATGATGATGGTAGTAGTAATGATGATGGTAGTTGTGATGATGGTAGTTGTAATGATGATGGTAGTAGTAATGATGATGGTAGTTGTAATGATGATGGTAGTGGTAATGATAATGGTAGTTGTGAGGATGGTAGTAGCAATGATGATGGTAGTTGTAATGATGATGGTAGTTGTGATGATGGTAGTTGTAATGATGATGGTAGTAGTAATGATGATGGTAGTAGTAATGATGATGGTAGTTGTGATGATGGTAGTTGTAATGATGATGGTAGTAGTAATGATGATGGTAGTAGTAATGATGATGGTAGTGGTAATGATGATGGTAGTTGTAATGATGATGGTAGTAGTAATGATGATGGTAGTAGTAATGATGATGGTAGTGGTAATGTTGATGGTAGTAGTAATGTTGATGGTAGTAGTAATGATGATGGTAGTAGTAAGGATGATGGTAGTAGTAAGGATGATGGTAGTAGTAAGGATGATGGTACTAGTAAGGATGATGGTAGTTGTAATGATGATGGTAGTTGTATGATGGTAGTAGTAATGATGACGGTAGTGGTAATGATGATGGTAGTTGTATGATGGTAGTGGTAATGATGGTAGTAGTAATGATGATGGTAGTGGTAATGTAGATGGTAGTGGTAATGATGATGGTAGTTGTAATGATGATGGTAGTAGTAATGATGATGGTAGTGGTAATGTTGATGGTAGTTGTAATGATGATGGTAGTTGTAATGATGATGGTAGTAGTAATGATGATGGTAGTTGTAATGATGATGGTAGTTGTAATGATGATGGTAGTTGTAATGATGATTGTAGTAGTAATGATGATGGTAGTTGTAATGTTGATGGTAGTTGTAATGTTGATGGTAGTAGTAATGATGATGGTAGTAGTAATGATGATGGTAGTGGTAATGTTGATGGTAGTAGTAATGTTGATGGTAGTAGTAATGATGATGGTAGTAGTAAGGATGATGGTAGTAGTCAGGATGATGGTAGTAGTAAGGATGATGGTACTAGTAAGGATGATGGTAGTTGTAATGATGATGGTAGTTGTAATGATGATGGTAGTTGTATGATGGTAGTAGTAATGATGACGGTAGTGGTAATGATGATGGTAGTTGTATGATGGTAGTGGTAATGATGATGGTAGTTGTATGATGGTAGTAGTAATGATGATGGTAGTGGTATTGTAGATGGTAGTGGTAATGATGATGGTAGTTGTAATGATGATGGTAGTAGTAATGATGATGGTAGTGGTAATGTTGATGGTAGTTGTAATGATGATGGTAGTTGTAATGATGATGGTAGTAGTAATGATGATGGTAGTTCTAATGATGATGGTAGTTGTAATGATGATGGTAGTTGTAATGATGATTGTAGTAGTAATGATGATGGTAGTTGTAATGTTGATGGTAGTTGTAATGTTGATGGTAGTTGTAATGATGATGGTCGTTGTAATGATGATGGTAGTAGTAATGATGATGATGGTAGGTGTAATGATGATGGTAGTTGTATGATGGTAGTAGTAATGATGATGGTAGTGGTAATGTAGATGGTAGTGGTAATGATGATGGTAGTTGTAATGATGATGGTAGTAGTAATGATGATGGTAGTAGTAATGATGATGGTAGTGGTAATGTTGATGGTAGTTGTAATGATGATGGTAGTTGTAATGATGATGGTAGTAGTAATGATGATGGTAGTTGTAATGATGATGGTAGTTGTAATGATGATGGTAGTTGTAATGATGATGGTAGTTGTAATGATGATTGTAGTAGTAATGATGATGGTAGTTGTAATGTTGATGGTAGTTGTAATGTTGATGGTAGTAGTAATGATGATGGTAGTAGTAATGATGATGGTAGTGGTAATGTTGATGGTAGTAGTAATGTTGATGGTAGTAGTAATGATGATGGTAGTAGTAAGGATGATGTTAGTAGTAAGGATGATGTTAGTAGTAAGGATGATGGTAGTTGTAATGATGATGGTAGTTGTATGATGGTAGTAGTAATGATGACGGTAGTGGTAATGATGATGGTAGTTGTATGATGGTAGTGGTAATGATGATGGTAGTTGTATGATGGTAGTAGTAATGATGATGGTAGTGGTAATGTAGATGGTAGTGGTAATGATGATGGTACTTGTAATGATGATGGTAGTGGTAATGCTGATGGTAGTTGTAATGATGATGGTAGTTGTAATGATGATGGTAGTAGTAATGATGATGGTAGTTGTAATGATGATGGTAGTAGTAATGATGATGGTAGTTGTAATGATGATGGTAGTTGTAATGATGATGGTAGTAGTAATGATGATGGTAGTTGTAATGATGATGGTAGTTGTAATGATGATGGTAGTTGTAATGATGATGGTAGTTGTAATGATCATTGTAGTTGTAATGATGATGGTAGTAGTAATGATGATGGTAGTTGTAATGATGATGGTAGTAGTAATGATGATGGTAGTTGTAATGATGATGGTAGTTGTAATGATGATGGTAGTTGTAATGATGATGGTAGTAGTAATGATGATGGTAGTTGTAATGATCATTGTAGTTGTAATGATGATGGTAGTTGTAATGATGATGGTAGTTGTAATGATCATTGTAGTTGTAATGATGATGGTAGTTGTAATGATGATGGTAGTTGTAATGATCATTATAGTTGTAATGATGATGGTAGTTGTAATGATGATGGTAGTTGTAATGATGATGGTAGTAGTAATGATGATGGTAGTTGTAATGATGATGGTAGTTGTAATGATGATGGTAGTAGTAATGATGATGGTAGTTGTAATGATGATGGTAGTTGTAATGATGATGGTAGTTGTAATGATCATTGTAGTTGTAATGATGATGGTAGTAGTAATGATGATGGTAGTTGTAATGATGATGGTAGTTGTAATGATGATGGTAGTTGTAATGATGATGGTAGTTGTAATGATGATGGTAGTTGTAATGATGATGGTAGTTGTAATGATGATGGTAGTAGTAATGATGATGATGGTAGTGGTAATGTGGATGGTAGTGGTAATGATGATGGTAGTTGTAATGATGATGGTAGTAGTAATGATGATGGTAGTAGTAATGATGATGGTAGTAGTAATGATGATGATGGTAGTGGTAATGATGATGGTAGTTGTAATGATGATGGTAGTAGTAATGATGATGGTAGTTATAATGATGATGGTAGTAGTAATGATGATGGTAGTTGTAATGTTGATGGTAGTAGTAATGATGATGGTAGTAGTAATGATGATGATGGTAGTGGTAATGATGATGGTAGTTGTAATGATGATTGTAGTTGTAATGATGATGGTAGTTGTAATGATGATGGTAGTAGTAATGATGATGGTAGTTGTAATGTTGATGGTAGTTGTAATGATGATGGTAGTTTTAATGATGATGGTAGTAGTAATGATGATGATGGTAGTGGTAATGTTGATGGTAGTTGTAATGATGATGGTAGTTGTAATGATGATGGTAGAGGTAATGTTGATGGTAGTTGTAATGATGATGGTAGTAGTAATGATGATGGTAGTTGTATGATGGTAGTTGTAATGATGATGGTAGTTGTATGATGGTAGCTGTAATGATGATGGTAGCTGTAATGATGATGGTAGTAGTAATGATGATGGTAGTTGTAATGATGATGATAGAGTAATGATGATGGTAGAGTAATGATGATGGTACTTGTAATGATGATGGTAGTAGTAATGATGATGGTAGTTGTATGATGGTAGTTGTAATGATGATGGTAGTTGTATGATGGTAGTTGTAATGATGATGGTAGCTGTAATGATGATGGTAGTAGTAATGATGATGGTAATTGTAGTACTGATGTAATGGTGAGGATGACAGTTAGTTATAGTTTTATTTTCAAACTTTAGCCTTTTATATTTATTATATTGCTACTATTGACTGTTAACATTTTATTGTTGTTAAAAAAAATTACAAAAAATAAAGTTATCATTCATTATTTCATAACAATGTATATTGTATACATTGTTGCTTAGGCAATATTAAAGCAATGCTTCTCATGAGAGAGAGGGCCTAGGTTATACGGGACATGAATGGTTAGTCTAGGGAAGGGTGTCGCTTATTGAATTCAGTCCTTCTGTCTGTCCCTGGTCCTCGGCTCATCACTTATTAACACATTCTAAAAGCCACCATGTGTCTGGATCCACAAGTGTCTGCTGTACTGTAATTTAGTAAAGCCAACTTGACATTTGCTCAGTACATTGTTTTCACTGAAGCAATGTAGGTGTCTGTTGTTAATGATAATGCAAAGGCTTTTCACTCTCTCGGCACATAATCATTTAACACAACTGAAACCATTATTCTAAAAGCCACCATTTGTCTGGATCCTTAAGTGTCCCCAGGCTGTCACAGAGCCCGTGGACTTGGGGGTATGACAGTCTGCTGTGTGTTTGTGGAATGTAAGGATGTAATGTGACCAAGGGGATTTTACCACCATGACGACATGAGTACAGACATACGAGGTATTGTGTATTGTGTGTGTTTGTGTGTGTGTGTGTGTGTGTGTGTGTGTTTGGTGTTTTGTCCCCCACACTACTTGCCTGTTCTGTTGGAGACGTGAGACCTGTAGAGAGTGAGGTCTCTCCCTACTTCACAGTCATGGAACTCTCTCTTTCTCTCTCCATCCCTTACCCTCTTAACTCTCTCTTTCTCTCTCCATCCCTCACCCTCTTAACTCTCTCTCTCTCTCCATCCCTTACCCTCTGAACTCTCTCTTTCTCTCTCCATCCCTTACCCTCTTAACTCTCTCTCTCTCTCCATCCCTTACCCTCTTAACTCTCTCTCTCTCTCTATCCCTTACCCTCTTAACTCTCTCTCTCTCTCCATCCCTCACCCTCTTAACTCTCTTTCTCTCTCCATCCCTCACCCTCTTAACTCTCTCTCTCTCTCCATCCCTTACCCTCTTAACTCTTTCTCTCTCCATCCCTCACCCTCTTAACTCTCTCTCTCTCCATCCCTTACCCTCTTAACTCTCTCTTTCTCTCTCCATCCCTCACCCTCTTAACTCTCTCTCTCTCTCCATCCCTTACCCTCTGAACTCTCTCTTTCTCTCTCCATCCCTTACCCTCTTAACTCTCTCTCTCTCTCCATCCCTTACCCTCTTAACTCTCTCTCTCTCTCTATCCCTTACCCTCTTAACTCTCTCTCTCTCTCCATCCCTCACCCTCTTAACTCTCTTTCTCTCTCCATCCCTCACCCTCTTAACTCTCTCTCTCTCTCCATCCCTTACCCTCTTAACTCTTTCTCTCTCCATCCCTCACCCTCTTAACTCTCTCTCTCTCCATCCCTTACCCTCTTAACTCTCTCTCTCTCTCTCCATCCCTTACCCTCTTAACTCTCTCTCTCTCTCTATCCCTTACCCTCTTAACTCTCTCTTTCTCTCTCCATCCCTTACCCTCTTAACTCTCTCTTTCTCTCTCCATCCCTTACCCTCTTAACTCTCTCTCTCTCTCCATCCCTTACCCTCTTAACTCTCTCTCTCTCCATCCCTTACCCTCTTAACTCTCTCTCTCTCCATCCCTTACCCTCTTAACTCTCTCTCTCTCTATCCCTTACCCTCTTAACTCTCTCTCTCTCTCCATCCCTCACCCTCTTAACTCTCTTTCTCTCTCCATCCCTCACCCTCTTAACTCTCTCTCTCTCTCCATCCCTTACCCTCTTAACTCTTTCTCTCTCCATCCCTCACCCTCTTAACTCTCTCTCTCTCTCCATCCCTTACCCTCTTAACTCTCTCTCTCTCTCCATCCCTTACCCTCTTAACTCTCTCTCTCTCTCTATCCCTTACCCTCTTAACTCTCTCTTTCTCTCTCCATCCCTTACCCTCTTAACTCTCTCTTTCTCTCTCCATCCCTTACCCTCTTAACTCTCTCTTCTCTCTCCATCCCTTACCCTCTTAACTCTCTTTCTCTCTCCATCCCTTACCCTCTTAACTCTCTCTTTCTCTCTCCATCCCTTACCCTCTTAACTCTCTCTTTCTCTCTCCATCCCTTACCCTCTGAACTCTCTCTTTCTCTCTCCATCCCTTACCCTCTTAACTCTCTCTTCTCTCTCCATCCCTTACCCTCTTAACTCTCTCTTCTCTCCTGCTGGAAAGGGGGATGAGATGGAGAGAGGTGTTTCATAAAATACTTTCAAGGGTTGCCAGGCAACTAATGGTGTCTATCTCTCTCTCCTTCTCTCTACCACTCCCTAAACATTATACAACAAACATCCTGTGTGTGTGAGAGAGAGTGAGCGAGACAGTTTGTGTGTGTGTGTGAGTTTGTATACAGTACCAGTTTTAGAACACCTACTCATTCAATGGTTTGTCTTTCTTCTTACTACTTTCTACATTGTAGAATAATAGTGAAGACATCAAAACTATGAAATAACACATATGGAATCATGTAGTAACCAAAAACGTGTTAAACTGAACAACCGTGAAGCTTACAGGGCTAAGATAAGATAGACAGCTGTCCCTGATTGAGAACCATACCCGGCCAAAACATAGAACACAAAACATAGAATGCCCACCCCACATCACTCCCTGACCTAACCAATAAAATGGCTCTCTTAAGGTCAGGGCGTGACCCCCCCCCCCAAAGGTGCGGACTCCGGCCGCAAAACCTGAACCTATAGGGGAGGGTCTGGGTGGGCATCTATCCACAGTGGCGGCTCTGGTGCGGGACGTAGTCCCCGCTCCACCTCTGGCTCACCCCACTTTGGTAGCGCCTCTGTTGTGGGGACCCTCGCCGCCGACCCCGGACTGGGGACCCTCTCTGCGGGCCCCGGACTGGGGACCCTCGCTGCGGGCCCCGGACTGGGGACCCTCTCTGCGGGCCCCGGACTGGGGACCCTCTCTGCGGGTCCCGGACTGGGGACCCTCTCTGCGGGCCCCAGACTGGGGACCCTCTCTGCGGGCCCTGGGCTGGGGACCCTCGCTGCGGGCCCCGGGCTGGGCACCCTCGTGGCGGGCCCCGGGCTGGGCACCCTCGTGGTGGGCCCTGGACTGGGCATCCTCGTGGCGGGCCCCGGACTGGACACCTTCGTTGCAGGCCCCGGGCTGGGCACCCTTGCTGGGGGCTCCAGACTGGAGGCCGTCGCTGGGGTCTTCGGACTGGAGGCCGTTGCTGGAGGCTCAGGACTGGAGGCTGTTGCTGGAGGCTTCGGACTGGAGGCCGTCGTTGGAGGCTTCGTGCCATGACTCCTCACTGGAGGCTTCGTGCCATAGATCATCACTGGAGGCTTCTTGCCATGGATCATCACTGGAGGCTTCTTGCCATGGATCATCACTGGAGGCTTCGTGCCATGGATCATCACTGGAGGCTTCTTGCCATGGCGGGCATCGGATACACTGGGCCGTGAAGGCGCACTGGCGGTCTCGAGCGCAGAGCTGGCACAACCCGTTCTGGCTGGATGCCCACTTCCACCCGGCAAATGCGGGACGCTGGCACAGAGAACACCAGCCTGTGAATTCTCACTCGAGACACCATGCGCATCACCCCATAACACGGTGCCTGACCAGTCACATGCTCCCCACAGTAAGCACGGGGAGTTGGCTCAGGTCTAAACTCCGACTCCGCCAATATCCCCGTGTGCCCCACCCCACATTGTTTTTGGGGCTGCCTCTCGTGCCTGCTTCGCTGACTTGCCTCCTCATCTCCGCCGCTCCGCCTTAGCTGCCTCCATCTCCTCCCTCGGACGGTGATACTCCCCGGCCTGCGTCCAGGGTCCCTCTCCATCCAGGATCTCCTCCCATGTCCAGGAGTCCTCTTTACCACGCTGCTTGGTCCTTTGGTGGTGGGTAGTTCTGTCACGGGTGTCGTTGGAAGTAGACCAAAGCGCAGCGTGGTGGGCGTACATTACTTTTTATTTCGGAATGACGCCAACAAAACAAGAAACAAACTGAACAACCGTGAAGCTTTCTTTAAGACATGAAGGTCAGTCTATACGATTCAAGAAGGTTTCTTCAAGTGCAGTCTTCAAAAACCATCAAGCGCTATGATGAAACTGGTTCTCATGAGGACCGTCATAGGAAAGGAAGACCCAGAGTTCTCTGCTGCAGAGGATCAGTTCATTAGAGTTACCTGCCTCAGAAATTGCAGCACAAATAATTGCAGCACAAATCAATAATAAGAAGAGACTTGCTCTTAGGCCAAGAAACACGAGCAATGGACATTAAACTGGTGGAAATGTGTCCTTCGGTCTGGAGTCCAAATTGGAGATTTTGGTTCCAACCTCTGTGTCTTTGTGAGACGCGGTGTGGGTGAACGGATGATCTCCGCATGTGTATTTCCCACCGTAAAGCATGGAGGAGGAGGTGTGATGATGTGGGGGTGCTTTGTTGGTGACACTGTCTGTGATTTATTTAGAATTCAAGGTACACTTAACCAGCATGGCTACCACAGCATTCTACCATCCCATCTGGTTTGGGCTTAATTTATTTTTATTTGAACCTTTATTTAACCAGGAAGGGCTCATTGAGATTTAAAATCTATTTTTCAAGAGTGTCCTGGCCAAGATAGGCATCACCAAGTCATTACAAAAATGACAGACAAACAACATGAACAACTACAAGTAATCTAGTAAAATCCATAGAATTCACAAGATTATAACAAAATCAAAAACGGCAAATTAAAAACATTGACAGGTCAGGGAATCAGTGATTTAAAAATACCAATCGGGACAAGTCCCCCAAGGTACACTATTGGCTCTTCTAAGGTATGAACTGCAAGGGTAAGATGATGTACCTATAACTAAAGGTACAAAGGACGTACCTTACAGGGTACCACTACATTGACAAGCGTTTCTACCCCTTCAAGAACAAATGGCAACCTTTATTTCTGAGTGTGTAGTAAGCCGTCCTGTCACCCACACGGTTCCGTTACTAGAAAGCAGGCTACCTGCATTGTACTGCAGAGATGCTGTTACATGTCTATTGCTCTCATATTCAGTCAACATTTCAACACTAGAAGGTGTGCTCTTTCTCACAATCACTCAATAAAGGACAATCAATGAGGAAATCAGCATAATATAACTTAATATCTGCACCTGTGCAGAAGTCCGTGTCTGCAGTGGCGCGTTTAAATATATTTATTATATTCTGTGTGTTTCCTCAAAAATACTGGCAAAGGAAAGATTCAATATAAATGATGCTACTCATGTCAGTGGTTTGTTTTGATATCATCACCTGTTAGGCCGTATGTGGGTTATGTCGTTCACGTGTTGCTGCCTCTTTGAAGAGCATGACACAGACAAGTGCACCACACACACACACACACACACACACACACACACACACACACACACTCACTCACTCACTCACTCACTCACTCACTCACTCACTCACTCACTCACTCACTCACTCACTCACTCACTCACTCACTCACTCACTCACTCACTCACTCACTCACTCACACACACACCCTCACACCCTCACACACACACACACACACACACACACACACACACACACTCACTCACTCACTCACTCACTCACTCACACACACACACACACACACACACACACACACACACACACACACACCCACCCACCCACACACACACACACACACACACACACACACACACACACACTCACACCCACACCCACTCACACCCACACCCACACCCACACCCACACCCACACCCACACCCACACCCACACCCTCACACTCACACTCACACTCACACTCACACTCACACCCACACACTCACACACTCACACACTCACACCCACACACACAGACACACATAGACACAGACATTCTGGTGTCCTTGACCCTGAAAGAGCGTTTGTTTGCAGCAGGAACACTTGTTGCCGTGGGGAACAGGCGTGTGCTTGGGGAGAGGTCACACTGCACACATAGATTCACAGACTCTTAATATATACAGTACCAGTCAAAGGTTTGGACACACATACTCATTTCAGGATGTTTCTTTATTTTTTACTATTTTCTACATTGAAGAATAATAGTGAAGACATCACAACTATGAAATACTGTAACACCTATGGAATCATGTAGTAACCAAAAAACTGTTAAACAAATCAAAATATATTTAATATTTGAGATTCTTCAAAGTAGCCACCCTTTGCCTTGATGACAGCTTTGCACATTATTGGCATTCTCTCAACCACCTTCATGAGGAATGCATTTCAATTAACAGGTGAGCCTTGTTAAAAGTTAATTTGTGGAATTTCTTTCTTAATGCATTTGAGCCAACCAGATGTGTTGTGGCAAGGTATGGTGGTAGACAGAAGACAGCCCTATTTGGTGAAATACCCAAGTCCATATTATGGCAAGAACAGCTCAAATAATCAAAGAGAAACGACAGTCCATCATTACTTTAAGACATGAAGGTCTGTTAATCAGGAAAATATCAAGAATTTTGAAAGTTTCTTCAAGTGCAGTCGCAAAAACCATCAAGCGCTATGATGAAACTGTCTCTCATGAGGACCGCCACAGGAAAGGAAGACCCAGAATTATCTCTGCTGTAGAGGATAAGTTCATTAGAGTTACCAGCTTCAGAAATTGCAACCCAAATAAATGCTTCACAGAGTTCAAGTAACAGACACATCTCAACATCAACTGTTCAGAGGAGACTGTGAATCAGGCCTTCATGGTCAGATTGCTGCAAAGACCACGACTAAAGGACACCAATAATAATAAGAGACTTGCTTGGGCCAAGAAACACGGGCAATGAACATTAGACAGGTGGAAATCTGTCCTCTGGTCTGATGAGTCCAAATTGGAGATTTTTGGTTCCAACTACCGTGTCTTTGTGAGATGCAGAGTAGGTGAATTGAAGATCTCCACATGTGTGGTTCCCACCATGAAGCATGGAGGAGGAGGTGTGATGGTGTGGGGGTGCTTTGCCTGTGACACTGTCAGTAATCTATTTAGAATTCAAGGCACACTTAACCAGCATGGCTACCACAGCATTCTGCAGCGATACGCCATCCCATCTGGTTTGCTCTTAGTGGGACTATCATTTGTTTTTCAACAGCACAATGACCTAACACACCTCCAGCCTGTGTAAGGGCTATTTGACCAAGAAGGAGAGGGATGGAGTGCTGCATCAGATGACCTGGCCTCCACAATCACCTGACCTCAACCCAATTGAGATGTTTTGGGATGAGTTGGACCGCAGAGTGAAGGAAAAGCAGCCAACAAGTGCTCAGCATATGTGGGAACTCCTTCAAGACTGTTGGAAAAGCATTCCAGGTGAAGTTGGTTGAGAGAATGCCAAGAGTGTGCAAAGCTACTTTGAAGAATCTAAAATCTAAAATATATTTTTGATTTGTTTAACACTTTTTTGGTTACTACAGGATTCCATATGTGTTATTTCATAGTGTTGATGTCGTCACTATTAGTCTACAATGTAGAAAATAGAAAAATAAAATAAAAACCCTTTTGATTGGCACTACAAACACACACACACGCTGCTCACTGCACACACACATACAGTACACAGAGAGAGAGGTAGAGAAAAAGACGAAGCGATCATTTGTATTCAGCCCAGTTACTACTGACTTGATTGGATGTTAAATAGCACTGGCCTGGTATGCAAATCTAGTGCTATTGAGCCTTGACAATTTCCTGTTTTGCAAAGTCATACAAGTTTGGAGTGATGGCACACACACACACACACACACACACACACACACACACACACTTGCGCTCCGTCTGCATTAGGAGCTTTGGTTGTTAATTACAGTTCTTGTTCAGACGGCATTGTAGAGACGGATAAAATAGATTGCATTAGTCTCTACTGGTGGTGGTGGGGAGGGAGGGGTTCAACAGAGTCACTCTGTCTCTGTCTCTAGTGGGGAGGGAGGGGTCCAACAGAGTCACTCTGTCTCTACTGGGGAGGGAGGGGTCCAACAGAGTCACTCTGTTTCTAGTGGGGAGGGAGGGAGGGGGTCCAACAGAGTCACTCTGTCTCTAGTGGGGAGGGAGGGGTCCAACAGAGTCACTCTGTCTCTGTCTCTAGTGGGGAGGGAGGGGTCCAACAGAGTCACTCTGTCTCTAGTGGGGAGGGAGGGAGGGGGTCCAACAGAGTCACTCTGTCTCTAGTGGGGAGGGAGGGAGGGGTCCAACAGAGTCACTCTGTCTCTAGTGGGGAGGGAGGGGTCCAACAGAGTCACTCTGACTCTAGTGGGGAGGGAGGGAGGGGATCCAACAGAGTCCCTCTGTCTCTGTCTCTAGTGGGGAGGGAGGGGTCCAACAGAGTCACTCTGTCTCTAGTGGGGAGGGAGGGGTCCAACAGAGTCACTCTGTCTCTAGTGGGGAGGGAGGGGTCTAACAGAGTCACTCTGTCTCTAGTGGGGAGGGAGGGAGGGGTCCAACAGAGTCACTCTGTCTCTAGTGGGGAGGGAGGGAGGGGTCCAACAGAGTCACTCTGTCTCTAGTGGGGAGGGAGGGATGGAGGGGTCCAACAGAGTCACTCTGTCTCTAGTGGGGAGGGAGGGAGGGGTCCAACAGAGTCACTCTGTCTCTAGTGGGGAGGGAGGGGTCCAACAGAGTCACTCTGTCTCTAGTTGGGAGGGAGGGGTCCAACAGAGTCACTCTGTCTCTAGTTGGGAGGGAGGGAGGGAGGGGTCCAACAGAGTCACTCTGTCTCTGGTGGGGAGGGAGGGAGGGGTCCAACAGAGTCACTCTGTCTCTGTCTCTAGTGGGGAGGGAGGGAGGGGGTCCAACAGAGTCACTCTGTCTCTAGTGGGGAGGGAGGGGTCCAACAGAGTCACTCTGTCTCTAGTGGGGAGGGAGGGAGGGGTCCAACAGAGTCACTCTGTCTCTAGTGGGGAGGGAGGGGTCCAACAGAGTCACTCTGTCTCTAGTGGGGAGGGAGGGAGGGGGTCCAACAGAGTCACTCTGTCTTTAGTGGGGAGGGAGGGGTCCAACAGAGTCACTCTGTCTCTAGTGGGGAGGGAGGGGGTCCAACAGAGTCACTCTGTCTTTAGTGGGGAGGGAGGGGTCCAACAGAGTCACTCTGTCTCTAGTGGGGAGGGAGGGAGGGAGGGGGTCCAACAGAGTCACTCTGTCTCTAGTGGGGAGGGAGGGAGGGGTCCAACAGAGTCACTCTGTCTCTAGTGGGGAGGGAGGGAGGGAGGGGTCCAACAGAGTCACTCTGTCTTTAGTGGGGAGGGAGGGAGGGGGTCCAACAGAGTCACTCTGTCTCTAGTGGGGAGGGAGGGAGGGGGTCCAACAGAGTCACTCTGTCTTTAGTGGGGAGGGAGGGGTCCAACAGAGTCACTCTGTCTCTAGTGGGGAGGGAGGGAGGGGGTCCAACAGAGTCACTCTGTCTTTAGTGGGGAGGGAGGGGTCCAACAGAGTCACTCTGTCTCTAGTGGGGAGGGAGGGATGGGGTCCAACAGAGTCACTCTGTCTTTAGTGTCGAGGGAGGGGTCCAACAGAGTCACCCTGTCTCTAGTGGGGAGGGAGGGAGGGGGTCCAACAGAGTCACTCTGTCTTTAGTGGGGAGGGAGGGGTCCAACAGAGTCACTCTGTCTCTAGTGGGGAGGGAGGGAGGGGGTCCAACAGAGTCACTCTGTCTTTAGTGGGGAGGGAGGGATCCAACAGAGTCACTCTGTCTCTAGTGGGGAGGGAGGGAGGGAGGGGGTCCAACAGAGTCACTCTGTCTCTGCCTCTCATTCAGTCTTCAGCTCTCTGTTTATCTCAACTCAAGCGAGAGAACTATCTCTACCTCCACAGGGGACCTTATATCTGTGTGTGTGTGTGTGTGTGTGTGTGTGTGTGTGTGTGTGTGTGTGTGTGTGTGTGTGTGTGTGTGCGTTCCTCAGAACAGGTGCATTTTCCTCAGAACATCAGTCAGAAAGAGAGGACAGAAAATGACTGTTGAACCATGATTACCCTCCTGGTGTTATTTGTTACCTCTCTCCTCTCTCTGTCTATCCTCTCTCTTTGACAGTGGTGTTATTTGTGATCAGGTAGAAAGCAGATAGTTTTCTGATGGTTGGCCTGGGGACTTCACTCACAAGGGAAAGGAGGTGAATCAGATTCGCTTGCATGATGATAAGTATCCTTATCAGAGTTATTTTTAGTGAAAAACTGTTGGACTTGTGATGAATTGGATGTATACACAATCTAATATGAGCCATGAACCTTCTAGCCGTCTCTATTTAGAATGCCCAGTCACTCAACTCTCTCCCCAACACAGCTAAGATGTTAAAATATACTGAAAAATTCACCTGAGCTTTGTAGACTGGTCTTCCCTGGCTGTCTGGCCCTGCAGGGACCCCTGTCACCATCTGATCCTGCTGAGACGTGAGGAGCATAGTGTTGTGTACTGACTGCACAAGGACAGTGTAGACTGGTCTTCCCTGGCTGTCTGGCCCTGCAGGGACCCCTGTCACCATCTGATCCTGCTGAGACATGAGGAGCATAGTGTTGTGTACTGACTGCACCAGTACAGTGTAGACTGGTCTTCCCTGGCTGTCTGGCCCTGCAGGGACCCCTGTCACCATCTGATCCTGCTGAGACATGAGGAGTGTTGTGTACTGACTGCACCAGGACAGTGTAGACTGGTCTTCCCTGGCTGTCTGGTCCTGCAGGGACCCCTGTCACCATCTGATCCTGCTGAGACATGAGGAGTGTTGTGTACTGACTGCACCAGGACAGTGTAGACTGGTCTTCCCTGGCTGTCTGGCCCTGCAGGGACCCCTGTCACCATCTGATCCTGCTGAGACGTGAGGAGTGTTGTGTACTGACTGCACCAGGACAGTGTAGACTGGTCTTCCCTGGCTGTCTGGCCCTGCAGTGACCCCTGTCACCATCTGATCCTGCTGAGACGTGAGGAGTGTTGTGTTGTGTACTGACTGCACCAGGACAGTGTAGACTGGTCTTCCCTGGCTGTCTGGCCCTGCAGGGACCCCTGTCACCATCTGATCCTGCTGAGACATGATGAGCATAGTGTTGTGTACTGACTGCACCAGGACAGTGTAGACTGGTCTTCCCTGGCTGTCTGGCCCTGCAGGGACCCCTGTCACCATCTGATCCTGCTGAGACATGAGGAGTGTTGTGTACTGACTGCACAAGGACAGTGTAGACTGGTCTTCCCTGGCTGTCTGGCCCTGCAGGGACCCCTGTCACC